>NC_050588.1:35875000-36242500 GCF_013368585.1 Megalops cyprinoides | reverse complement strand
AAGACAGATGTACTCACTCGGGCACCAGGGGTTGAAGAGCAGAACAAACTCTCCCAGGTTGAGCCTGGATCCCTGGTCCAGGGTTAGAGAGTAGCGGCCAATAGGTGCGTTGGGGGGAGAGCAGATGGACAGAGAAACAGTGCCCCCATCAGAGCAGGACGGCGACGCGCTCCAGCGGGTCTCATCTATGGACCCGCTCAGCCCGAAGGTAGCCCTGGTGCCTGTCGCCTCAGAGGAACACGGCCCTAGGAGCAAACACAGAGTATTAGCACAGTTAGATCTCAAGTCAAGTCAAGAGAGCTTGATTGTCAGCCAATCCATACACAAGTATACAGCAGGGTTGAAATAACATTTCCCTGGGACTCATGGTGTTGCATTTAGACAGTGAAAGACAAGGACAACGTAAGGTGAAAAGCATAAAATCAACAAATAACAAGACAATAACTACAATAAATACAACAAGACAATAAATAGACAAAGTGACAGGCAGAAGTGCGCAAGTAGCAATTGTAAACAATTACACATTATCTGGCGCCTAACAGCCTGTTAATGATGGATCTCAAGGGCTTCAGTTCAAGACTAGGCTCCTGATAATACTGGATAGATCAAACCTATTTGTCTTCTGTTTTGACAGCAATAAGGCATAGCCAAACCAAATATCTATGGCATGGTCTATAAATGAGAATGAATACAATATGTTTAAACTGACACAGTATTTCACTTCCACACTGACAAAGAATACATTTTATTACTTAGTTATTGTCAGTGCTATGACCAATGTTGGTAAAATTATTACAGTAGCGACCTACAGTGCATTATCATTTGAATTTTTATGCAAATACAAGCACTCCCTTACTTTGACATTACTTTGGTATATATTGTGATGACGTTTCATACTATTATTTTATTTTCCTTTTTTTATAAAATGAGATCACGAGTTTTAGATTTATGAGTACTGCACTGTTCTGCAGATTTAAACTGTCTCCACAGACCACAGTCATACAGACCAGTGCCAGACAGACATCCCGTCCTCCACTCTACACCACCCCCCCCTCCCCATTACTTCTTACAAACACGCCTGGAATTTGACTTTGATGGAGTACAGGCTATAAGACAGATGATGATCGTGGGGATTTGAGCTTCACTCTGTGACCTCAGTAAAGGTACAGGGTGGGCTGTGAGCGGCGGAATGCTATTGTCTTCAGCCTTGGCACGTTTCCAAGGGAACGGCCCTTTCAGCTTGACTTTCCACAGTATGGAGAGGGCAAGGGGGATTATTTTTGTAATGCTTCTTTTTTTCCAATATGTGAGTACATACAATGTGTGAGCTCATATATCAGGCCTTCAGAAATATTTGAGTGTTTTCTATGGTGATAGTGTTATCTTTGATTTCCTGTTACTTGTTTGCTTCCTCTGTTCATATGGTAGGGCAGTAATCTAACATATGCTGCCATATGTGTTAACATTTATTTTTTACGATAACCCTAAAGCGTTTCAATGCATGGTACTTCTGGATATTCTCCTTGTAATAGCCTACTGTAAATTGCAAACAATTTCTACAGTATCTACTCAAAATGTCTTGTTATTTTAAAGACTGCCAAAAGTAAACCAGGAATGTTTCGATGGAAGAATAATGATATACATACAATAGTAATATATACATGGTAGTGTAAGCAACCGTTCTCCTCCTGTATCTTCACAGTGGAAGACAACTCCTTTGACTCCATTTCAGTTTCAGGAATGCAACTTGTCATTTGGAGGAAAGATATACATGCCCAATGCCAGGCCAAAGACCTTATTAAGTGTCTCAGGGGGAAAGGTCCTGTTTTTCCTATGAAACATCACAGAGCATGTGGCAGTAATTCAGAAATAAGGAATGAGTCATGGATTTGCCCTCCCGGGACAATGGTCTTTTTTTCATATTTGTATAAATGTGACCTTGCTCATTTTCACATACAGTAGAAGATATTTTTGAGAAAAGTTTAAACTTGGAAGGAAACTTGAAATTCCATGGCTGGATGTAAATTTTTATGCTGCACATTTTAGTTATGTATTATTGAGCCCATATCATGTAATTAGGCATCAGTAACCTTTCGGTTACAAGCGCTGCTTCTTACCACTGTGCCAAACTGATGTCCATTCTTCATTAAATGTAATACAACAACCATGTCCAGACTTTGCATGGGTTTAAACATTCAAATGTGTTTTCTGGATGTAGTTAGCGCACCTGTTTCAACGATGAGGCTGAAGTTGCTGACCCCGGGTACGAAGGTCCCAGAACGCAGGTGCAGGCTGATGGTGAATGGCTGGCCTCTACGGACGATCAGGCGATCCACCCCGTTCAGGTCGGTGCGGTGGTCCGTGTTGTTGAACTGACACTCCAGATCCCACCGTTCAATATCCAGGGCTGAGGGTAACACAGAAGAGAGGACGTACACAGCGAGAGAGTGAGAGAAACAGGTTTAAAATAACACCATGTCTGCAAACAGTCCAAGCGGTGTTACTGCATACACCATGCTGGTGTGGAGGACGATAATGTAACGGGGATGTCAGAATTATGTTATTAAGTGCTGCCTTAACTAAGTGCTGCATAAACACTTAATGATTATGACCAATACAGAAATAAAAAAAAAAGAATATTATGGAAAATTCATGCAGCTACCAGTATTCTCCTCACTTTCTTATCTGGGATCAATGCTTTACTCAAGCATTTATAGTTCAACTAGATTTTTTTGCCAGATGTAGACACCTTGTGGCTATTGAACAGGCTACACTCCGTAAGACATCCCATATACAAAGTATGTAATGTAAATTGCCTTTACACAACAACCTAATGAATGCACCCTACCAAGCACTTTTCCTGAGTTTATCTTCCACTTCGAACCACCCTAGGTTACTTGTAAACCCACTGATCTTTTCATTAGCAGGAAAGTGAACGGACAGCATTCTGTCACTCCCTTGTGAGGTGTGTAAACATGCTTCCTTCTCTCCAGAGTATGAGTCAGAAAATCCCACCCTCTCATTTCCTGTTATTGGAAGAACTACTTCTACTTCCTTTTGACAGGTTGGGTTGCTCCTTGGGCTCTCAGAAAGAGAAAGCAATCCCTTCCCTTGGTTTTTTTTTTTTCCAAGCTTTGTTTCAGCAGGAAACAAGCTTAGTTCAAAGAATATGCTTACAGTATGTAGAGACTCAGGAGTGCTTATTGAAATTTATTTCCCTTGCTATGAAACAAAAATAAAAGGAGCATTAGTGTTACAAGGTGACATGTAATTATTCCTGAAATGTGAAGTTCAGAGTTCCAGTGTTATTTTTATATTTTTTAACAGTGTGAAAGACGCCAAGAGCCTTTGCAGGGCTGTGATACCAAGTCTGAAAGGCAGTTTGACCTCTGCTCTGGAGAATGTAGCACGCTGGTTGTTATTGCATGGCAGTCAGACTGCAGCAACACTTTAAAATGAGTTGTGGGGTCATTGTCGGGGGGTTTTAAGAAAACTTCCAAGGAAAATATTTGGCATAAACCCCATTTCCCTCACCAGGAAAGTTGCTTGAAGCATTCTCTCTCAGCACACAGCATCTATCAATATCAGTCTGGAAACAATTATGCAGACTGTTTACTGATGTGAGGGCTCTAATCTAAATTCTCACGCTCTCGACCAAAAAGCGAACAAAATAGAATTACCGGCATAAAGGCACTGCTTCTGGGAAACCTGTGCTGGTTTACTTTGATACGTGTTTTTCACAGCAAAGGTTCAATTCGGTTCACTGATGCCTGCAGTCGACACACACTGAAATGGGCGGTGAAACAGATATTCCCGTAAAATGAACTGAGAGGGCGTACAGCGAGGGAGGGCAGGACTCCTGAACTTTTTGGTCATACTGTCGCCAGCCGGCCTCTCCCTGCCATCTTTTCTGTTTGCAGTACCTGCCCTGTGGCTGCCCCACACAGGCAGTCCAGTGTGCTTTCACTCGGCTTGGCGCACCCCGCCCACCCTCTGACTCCTAGTCTGCCAGCCCTGCTATTAAAGTAGGGCCCTGAGGTACCTCAGGGCACGGCAGGTTCACTCCAGTGGAATCTGGTACAGCTCAAATGCTGTACTCACATGAAAGAGCATATAGATGTTTATCTCCTGGACCAATTTTATGTCTCCAGGTATCTGCTCTCCTAAATGAGAGAAGACGTTTCTTATTGTCCGTGCCTGAGAATGTGTGCTTAAATGTAGCGATATGATTGCTGTTCAACTAAATCGACTCCTTTTGTACTGATGTGAGTGGTTCAGATAAGTACCACGCTGATTTAATCATTTCAGTGCCAAGTTCTGCCAACAAACACTCCCTTGCTTTGTGGGTGACATGGCTTTCTCTGTCTCTACAGCTGACCTTAAACTTTCACGTTACATCAAACAAAACACCACAGAGTACATCTCCGCATGTAAACTCACTGATGTTTATATAAAGTACACCTTAGCAGGACACACTGACTCATACAGTCTGCTGTTCCAGACCATAAGAAACTCTTTATGTATTTCAATACATCACCATGGTGACAGTATCTGTTCTATATTCGTTATGGAATGTCCTGTAAGTCCTTGAGTCCGCGGTATTTAAGACATTGCCGAAGAAGTATTAGTGCATTAATTCCAGGTGATGATTTAGCCAAAGTGTAAAGCTGTTTGACACTAGAATAATAACCTCAAGGCAGAATCACTGAATGTGCATAACATTTTAGTTTGATATTGCTCTGAAATAAATTATTGTGAAAATGCTCAGCAATACTTTCTCAAGTCTGTTTCTCAAGTCTGAACTGGCCCAAATACTCACAATAAAGCAATACAATTATACACTGGGATATTGATTAACTATGTCCATTTATTTCATACACAAATAATAATAAATAATAATAGAGATGTTACATTCAAAAGACATGTTTATTTGCTTAACTGTGTCTACGACCCTTGCCAGACCGAGGCACAGTCAGGCTGTATAATGGAAATCCAAAAACATCTTGCAAACTGGAGTAATTCTGGCAGATGGGGGCGTCTAATACAGCACAACCCAGGAAGCACTTCAATTAGGCCATTATTCATGTGCTGCGCTTCAAAGCATGAAGTGTCTGTAAGCCTTTTGTCTGATGGATTCTGCTCACAGACGTTTGTCAGTCAGTGACTTCAGTTACAGCCGGCGCTCTTGACAGCTATTAAAAGCTATTAAAAGCCCCCCCCCCCCTCCCCACACACACACACACACACACACACACACACACACACACACACAAACACACCCCCTTGTCCTCAAGGGCGACACTTAGCACAGAATTCTGTGAATGCTTTGGTATCTATCTTTGTATAAACCTTCAGTGTATTCTTAATGCCTGTATATGCCTTGAAACATTTAAAACATGTCCATGTTTTAAAGGAGGAATTACATCTGAGGCTAGTAAAATATGTCAATACTTGCAGCTGTCCCAATGTAAGCATGACCTCGATGCTTTGCTGATCTTGCAGTTATACATTGTGGAAACCCCATTGTGTCTACATTTGCTTACCAAAATCCTTTTTTTTTTTTTTTTTTTTTTTCAGAACATGATTTTACTACAAAAATGTATAAACTATCGAGCATTTTACTGGGGTATACTAAAATTACTTCTAAGTAATCGTTTTAAAGTGTTCCCATAGGTTAATGTATTTAACCTCGAGATACAACCATTCATTAGAATTCATCTACATGATTAATTACATTCACGTTTTAATATTGGTTTTGGCATAAACAGACAAACTGTTGCGCCGTTTAACTTCCATAAAAGGCGATGTCAAAAATACACGGAATAACTTGGGGGCTGCTTGCTCCCTCCAGTTCGATAACCGTATTATTGCAGCAACAAACATTATCTGAGGTTACCATCTGGTGTGGTGGGACAGAGCTGCACCGCTATCTTCCAAAGTAGTTAATTGTGTGTCTCTAAATGGTTCGTTAAACCTGTTGACAAAACATCTTTTACGGATGTTTCATACATCTTATTAGAGAAGATAACTTTTAAAACACTGAAAACGCCTCTGATTGCATTACATTCTGAAAAAAGCAAAACGGTATTGCTCCCGAAAAATCTGTGAACATATATAACATCCGCAACTTTTTAAATTAAAAACACCGCCTTCTTTTTTGTAGAACAGAATGTATAGTGTATCGTCTGCAAAAGAACGAAATACTTCTGACGATCATTGTACTATCATCATTTCGATATCAACATAGTTAAAGTCTTACCCTGAGCCATAATTATGCTGAGATGTTGATGGTGTTGAGGTTTCCTTCGCTACCGTTCAGTTTCGCTGCTGCGAGCAGAGTCCGGCTGAATGAAGTGCCAACAATCTTATATCGTAGAACACAAGGCGTCACCGGAAATCAGCTGGCTTTTTGTGGGGTTGTGAGTGGATATCCTAATCTTAAAGAATTCACAATTTCTTAATATACTGCCGTGTATGCCGCCTGCGTCTTTACGTTATATCGCACTTATTGCATAATTTAATATTACAACAACATCAATGTAAACTAAAACGCATTTTAACTGTATTATGTCTATGAATAACCTATTAATTAGATATTAGATAACCTGTTAATTACATATTGGAATTACTAATTCTATATTGGAATATCTACATTATTACATTAATGTATTTGGTGGAATTAATGTAAGTTTGTGAGTGCGCGCGCGCACGCACACACACACACACACACACACACACACACACACACACACACACACACACTGTGTGTGTGTGTGTGTGTGTGTGTGTGTGTGTGTGTGTATATATATATATATATATATATATATATATATATATATATATATATATATATATATATATATATATATATATATATATATATATATATCCAAGACGAGCTTAAACATAAAGCCCTGAGCATTTCTAAACGTTAATTTGTTCTGTGTTTATTGTATTATTCCAGTAAACCCTCCGTAGGCTACAAATGTCTGGATCAACATGGGTTGCGTGTTGAAGACACATACCTGTCATCACTTTTCATGTTAAGTCACGCAGCTTTGAGAAGTGTTTGATAAACAACAAACATCTATGTTGTCAGCTATGATTAGCTAATCACTGTGGAATCTTCCAACAGCTCCACATTGAATGTGATGTACTGCCTTTCTTGCTGATACACTATTACTCACTTCAGGGAATTACTAATATCTTGGAAAACACCTTTATGCAAGTTAAAACAATTAAGGTGCAATGCAATCATCATTGTTTTGTTCAGAAATTTCAGTCATATCGCACAGATGTGTGGAATTGATAGTTCAGGGAATATATGTGTTGATCATTTACTGCTAAATGGTGCAGAGTCATTACATGTGGTTAAGACAAGCCTCAAATGGGCTTGTTTCAGGGTAAAATCTGTTTTAAGGGCCAAAAACAAGTACGACATCAGTTAAAAGAGACAAAAGAATAATTTTTGAAAATTTAGGTGTTGTTTGTTCTACAGTGCCCATTAAGTCTTAGAATATTTACAGTTACAGGACTGGTACAGGAATGTGACCCTTACTAAGTAACTCACTCGTATTAAAACAGTAGCATATTTTTCAGTAATTCATTTTTCATTGAAAACCCCCATGTGCCTTTCAATAAACACACACACACACACTCACACACACACACAGAGAGAGAGAGAGAGAGAGAGAGAGAGAGTAAAATGGCCCAGTGACAGCATTACATCAACAAACAGGCATTGTGCGTTGAGAAAACTTAATGGGACCCAGACCTTGACAGAGAACTTCAGAACCTGGAAAAGACAATGTTATGAAATATTCTCTGAATGTACATGTCATCGTTCTACTAGTTTAATAGTGCTTACTGAGAATATCATGCCTAGGGGTTTGGCTTCTACATTTTAAGTTCCTTTGATGATCCCAACTGATCACAATGGAAGAATGTCAAGCACAATACTTGTTTACCTGTGGTAGAACCACACAGGCCAAGGGTTTGTCTGGAAACTGGGTTCAAACTTGAGGAACTCTGTGACTAGAGTTTCTGTGGCTCGTTTCTGTGGCCCGAAGGTTGATGTAGAAGCACTCCCCTTGTACCCCAAAACTATATTTTATGCTTACAAATCTCTTTAATTCCAAGGGCCAGCATGTGGCCCAGGAGATGAGATTTGTACATTGTTCTAAAGATATGGATATGCTGGATTCTGCATACAACCTACCAGTATCAAGGCAAACATTCCTTTCTTCTTTTTTTCCTTTCTTCATGCTGCAAAATTCCTGATCCCAAATGTCCCACCTGGTTTCAATTCCTCTTTAAAAAAAACTTGCACATGCTTTTACTTTTATTGTGTTCTCATTCTCCCTTTTCTTAAAGTTTTGGCTTAAATTTTTTTGTGCTGCATTTTGAAACATTTTTGCAGATTTTCTGGTCACATATTTCCAATACACAACTGGTAATACAGCTGCTTTGAGCTGACCGCTGGGAGGCATAAGGCCATTTGAACACAGTTTTAAACTGGGTTGTATTCCCAAAACCATTATAAATAAAGAGATTGTCACTTTGTGTATTTATGTTCCACTCCGTCTATTGACAAACACTCACAAACCAACAAAGATTTTGCAGAGACCACTTTTATCATTATTATAAGGACGCAAACAGTAATCAATCGGGTTTAATAAATACAGCATCATGGGTCAGGCAAGGCTGAAAGACATCAACAAACAATGCAAAACAGAAATGAACTATACAATAAAATGAAAAAAAAAACCCACATAATAAGGTAATAATTTTCCAGAGGGATGCTTTCTCTTGCAACAGCTGATCATAAATCTGACTCGACGCATTACTGTCATTTTAGTCATTCGGATTGCTGTGAAATCTAATTTCACACTGTTAAGGCAAGTTTGTATTCTTCCATTGGTTTTAGTCCATGGACTCACATTAAGACAGGGGTTTTGTAACAGTGCTTTCACAATCTTAAGGCAGAAAGCTTCACAGCATATTCTTTGGGCTGATCTGGTCCACTACACAGATGGTCGTGGAGTTTAGTGTTATCCCCCTTCTCTCTGATCGCTAGCTGACATGTAAAGTCATATTACCTGGTGTATATCTATGTAGTATTTATGTACAGTCTGTTATGGCCACTGCGCTTTGAGGCACAGGGAAGAAAAAAAACTGAGCCAACTACACTCAAGCAACACTACACACATTCCTTTCTCTATTGTCTTCTTTTATCTCCACACACACATCATTAATTGGCTGCCGTATGTTTTGCAGGATAAGCAATTGGCCTTACAGGAAACCAACCGCCAAATGCTGAAGACGTATGAATTCTCTGATGTGAGGACAAATTTACAAGTATTGCTATTTTTCCCAATAACCATACACATTAAAAATCTCCTTTGTCTTTACTTTTTTAAATGAACATCTGACGTGTTTTAATCACAAACTGGCTCAGTAATCCAGGCGAAAAACTGACAGAAAATGGTCCCGAAACTGATAGCACCTTTTTATGTTAGTGGACATGTGACCATTGGTTGATTAGCAGTAAGTCGGTTGTCAATCATATTACAGACAGTATGCAGGTGTACAGCTGCTAGCACCGTGCTAACACATACTTCTGTGCCTGTGGACATTTGCCTGTGGACTAGAGTCATTGATTAAATTTCTTCACAGTTTTGTGTCACGTATGCCTATAAGGTACCTTGTCTTAATATTACAGTACGTATCATATGACATTGATGACATACAATTCACAATGATTTTACATGTTTTGTAGTTACAAATAACAAATTCAAAATGGTATGTATCTAACATGATGTGGTAAAGAAATACATGTATCTAACAATGTGGTAAAAATACAGGTTGGCACCTTGAACTACATCATTCAACATTTTCAGTTTTGCTGTCTGATATTGGGATGTTTATTGAACATAATAAACACTAAGTTACACGATAAAAGACTGCTGCCGGATGATTCACGGCGGTAATATTGTAAGCCAGGCAGGAAATTACGAGCATTTCTGCTAACATCTTGTAGCACATATGGTAAATCAAGTATAGTAAATCAAGCTGCTGAATAATTTATTTCTAGGAAAGCCACGCCCTGTGTGAAAACTGATAGACTTCCCTTGAATGCAGATGCAGTGTAAAGGCATGTATGGTGTTGAATGGAAAACGCATGTGGCATCGTCCCAGTCATAAGATTAAACTTGCAACGTGAAGAAGGATGGCAGAATTGTATCAAGTGCTTGCAATTTCCTTTTCAAATGAAACCTTGGGCAGCATGACGTTTAAAAGTCTATCTCTGGTTCCTCTGTTCTTCTTCTTGAATCCAGTTCCACTGGATGACCTCAAATGAGTAAAGTAGCACATACCTGTGGTAAAAAAGTGAAAATGACACTTACTGCTTATAATATGTGGGAAATACAGCCACTGAAAAGGCTAAGAATGACACATAAAAGCAAACATGCAATTTGTATATTGTTTCATTTTAACGTACCACTGTTAGACTCTTACTGGACTTACTGGACCACTATTGCACTCTTAAGCTTGTGGTTGCCCAGACTGTATAAACTGTCCACATCCATTTTTTATTTAATTAATTATAAATAGTCAACATCTTAAACATATGTATAAAATGTACAGCTCATTATTGATGAAATGTACCAAAAATATATACATAAATTAATTTCAAGTTTCAAAGTTGTTTCAAAATGAATTCTGTGTCCATACACTGTTTGCATCAGTGCTCAATACATTGTAGTGTGTTTTTCAGAAATATCTTTCTAGGAAAAAACAAAAACCTTTCAGAAGGGATAATGACTGTGAAGAAATTTAATTTTAAACTGAAACACTTCTCTCCGCCCATCATCCTGACAACACTGTGAACAAGATTTTTGTTCATTTCCAATATCAGTAGGCATGTCTACTTCTTACTTTTTACAACCCACTTCTTACTGAAACATGATCTACCTTAGTAATATAATTCTTACTACTTATCCCTGTTACACTGACATGCAAGTGATGACATGCACTGACAATTCAAAAAGGTAGGATGTGATGTAACACCACCACAGCTGGTGATGAAGGATATCAGTTTGATGGATGGATTCCAGATAAAATCTAGATTACTTAAGCCTCACAACTCACCAACTAGAAAAGACTGTTAAACCTCTGTAGATTTTCCAACTGGATCAGTTTCTTTAGCCTGCAGGGAAAAAAAATAACAGATGTAAAATAATTTAGTTCATGGTCCTACGTAGCACATTAATATACAGGCTTTTCTATGGAGGTAAAAACCAAAAACGATTCATCATCTATTTCACACATTATTTTACTACAAAATATATAAAATAATGTGAAGGAAAGCATTCACCTGTCCCCTAGAAACTGAATGCTTGTTAATTGTTAGTTTGAGTTAATTGTTAGTTTGAGTTAATTGTTAGTTTGAGTTAATTGTTAAATGTCCAAGGGCCTTTGGTTTTCTGTACAAATCAAACACACCAATAGCAGATAACATTTCATCAATTGCATCCAAATCTGTAAATTGTTAATTGTTTAACTCTTTGTCATTGCAATTATCTGTGTGCATGTGAAGCCTGCCATTGGCTAATTGCCTAATCAGAGGCACATTAAATACAGGTATTTGAGTGCTTCTAGGCTGACATTTTGTAAGCAGCTTGTGGCCAAGGCTGGGTTTCCTTGCTTTGCATTTTAAAATAAATTGATTTTTTTTTAAAGCTTGTTCCTTCTTTTCTGTTTGGTGGGAAGCATCGGCCAGCTTCCTGAGGGTTAAATAATAAACAATCTTTCACTAATCCACCTTTCCGGAGAACGGGGGGTTCATCCGAGCCTGCGGTTTGGGAGCAGTGGAGGATCTCTTTCGGGACACGACGGGGGAGGCCCGTCTCCGGAAACTGGGCGGGGTTTTGTTGCCGTGGCATCCCCTGGAGCAGAGAATGGAGGACACAGAGGAAGCGTCCTCGGCTTCCCCTCCAATCGCAGACAGGCAGCTGTGATCCGAGCTGCTGAACCCACTCACACTTTCCCCAGACGACTCGGAACTGTCCACTGGAAAAAGGAGAGTGAAATTAACAGGGATATCTTACATAAATCATAATTACATAGTTTTGCACCTTTTGTGCTATACTTTGTTTCATAACATTATTGTTATTTACCAGATGCTCTTATCCAGAGCGACTTACAAATTATGTATACAGCTGGATGTTTACTTAGGCAGTTCTGTGTTAAGTACCTTGCCCAAGGGTACAACAGCAGTGCCCCCATAAAGAATCAAACCAGCAACCTTTTGGTTACAAGGCCTGCTCCATACTCCTACACTATACTGCTGCCCCTGTCTCATGTATGTTATTTGCAACTCACTCAGCAGATGAAAGCTCTCATGCTCGTTATCCAGGTCATCATCTTCCAAGGCCACTGTGGCTGGACAGACATCATGTGATTCCTTCCCTGCCTGGGATTGGCTACATAAGTAGCCTATGGGAGGCAGGGAACCCCGTCCCGAGGAGGAAGAGGAGTGGCTGCCGGACGATGACGCAGTGCTCCCTGAGCCAACAGAGTTAGGCCGGATCAAAATGAGATCTCCCTGGGGTCCTGACGTACCCGAGGAGGACAAAACCTTGGGTTCTATGAGGAAATAATAATATCAGAAAGTACAAGCTGAGATGTGCTAACCAGACAGGGATAAAAATGGGAATTATAATTGCGATATGACGTGACAAACTTGTCCAAGTCCCATACAAAATGACCAACATACAGATGCCTTCATTTTTTCATCCATTTAAAATTAAAAGTAATTCAATGCTGCTGATAAGTCTGCCTGTATTTTTATTTGCAGTGTAGTTCAAGAATTTCAATATAACTCAAAACTAACCATAAAATAACCATAAAATAACCATCCCCACATTTCTGACAGTACCTCGTCCGACCAGGATGCAGTTGACTGCCCTGTCGCTAATAGCCGCATCACTCGGTTTTATATCCATGAAAGGTTTGTTGCCAATTCCCATGAACACTCGCTCCTGCATCCTAATCTCTAGAACACAGAGGGAGAGAGCAAACTTTACTACATAAACCCTTGGAGAGAAATTCCACAGAAGTTGACAAGTTTATATATAAAGCAGGCACCAAAAGAAACATCTC
Source organism: Megalops cyprinoides (assembly GCF_013368585.1). Lineage (NCBI taxonomy): Eukaryota > Metazoa > Chordata > Actinopteri > Elopiformes > Megalopidae > Megalops > Megalops cyprinoides. Next base: position 36,229,336 of record NC_050588.1, on the reverse strand, counting down.
CTAGCTCTGAAGAAGCTTGTGTGGATTCTGTGTTATCTGGTCTGCTAGCTGGTCGCCGTGTGGCCACACGCACCTCTGTTGTGAACCGCTTGTTCCCACAGAATCCTCTCCAGGTCGCTGGTCCAGGCCTCCTTCACCTCCACGCCCTCGGCCTGCAGGATGTAGGTGTCCTGCGACTTCCTCCGCCGAAACCAGATCTCGAAGCACAGCCCGCTGTTCCCCGAGGTGTGGGTCATCCCGATGTCCGAGGTCTGCCGGGACACACCGTGAGCCTCAGACTGTGGCAGCCAGCCAGGAACGCACACCCAACGCAAGGATGGCCACATCCCTTTGATCTAAGTCAATCTGATTTTATTTGAAATAAAGCTAAGCTAGCTTAGTTAACAACAAATGCCACTGAGAACTTCATAGACTCTATGTTGTGGAAGCAATTCACTCAAAATTCTACAGGAATGCCTTATAGTTACATAAACAGCTACATGTACATGTAAGTTAAATAAACAGTATAAAGCATTTACTCCTGAGTGGCAACTCCTAGTGGCAACTGAAAATAAAACTAAAACTAAATCTTCTTCAATTTGTATCAACGATAAGTAAGTGAGAAGCTGAGGCTTACTGTAAACGTATAAATAAGCTGCGACCAACACACACAGTGCAGTCTGGTATTAACAGCTACCTTGAAGGACTGCTTGTAGATGTACACGTCGTTCCCCACTTCGGTCTTTTTGGTCTTGCTGAAGAGGATGAGGTCCTGGAAGAGGAACACGTGACGGCGGCACTTCTTCTTCCGGTAGGACACCTGGAATTCGCCCTGCCGGATCAGCTGACCCTGCTCCTTCAGGTTCACCTGGAGGAAGGGAGAAGGAACAGTGAACGGTAGTCTAAAGAGGCGGTCCTTCTGCCTTCTCTCCCTCCCATTGGCCCTGCCGGCGCTCCCTGCTTACATCACAGTCCTGAATGTCGTCCATGGCCAGGAGGTCATTGCCGTGGCGCAGCTGGAACCGGATGACCTCCAGGGCGGCCTGGATTTCGGCCCTCTCTCTGTCCCTCTGTGGACCCAGCTCATTCAGCATGTCCTGCAGCAGGAGGTTGTACTTGCTGATCCTTTGCACTGGCTTCAGCAGGTAAGAGGACAGGTCCATCTTGTCGCCCAACTCCAGCTGCTTCTCCTGTCGTAAGGCAAAGGGTTAATCTCCGGTGAGAAGTTTGGAAGGCAGTGTAACGGTGTAATGGTGTAAAGGCAGTGTAATGGTGAATCCAGTGGCTGTGACAGCGGGCCAGAACACATGAAGATACAGAAGGGATTGATATGGTTTTCTTTGCTGAAGGCTGTTTGAAAAGTCTGTATGGAAAATCTGGACTACCAAATTATCAGAAGTCTACTATAGCAGTGGAATGAAAACAGCTTCTACAAGTCTTTTCTATATCTATATATATTTCTACATCAAAAAAGATTTTTTTGAAAAACAATGAAATTCAACATTTAATAGGTGTCATGAAAAGCTAATAAATGGCTAGAAAGAAAGAAAAAACAAAAAGAAAAATGAGGAGATGACTTTTCCTATATGCTTTATTTATATATTATAGCCACAGTGCCTCACCTTGAAGAACTCATGTCCATGGTGAAAGAGTAAGGAGTCTGACTGGGGCTTGTTCTTGCTGTAGAGCGCATAAAGAGCAAAGCTCTCTTTCTGAATTGGAAAAACAATAAAACACAAACTATATTAGACTCTGGAAGAAACATGTAATCGTTTCCTTTTGTTCAATGGGTCATGACAGTGTCCCGCTAAATTCTGCAGAATCCTTTGAATTCGAAGAAGAATAAAAACACATCATGACACGCCGCTTCCAGGACTCAGCAGAAGCAGTGAAGTGTATCACCATCCCTGAGTAATTCGTAGTCATTAATCTATAACGGGAAAGGGAAATTCCAGCCCTGGATGCGTACACAGTTCGTGGCCCTGGCTCAGGTTTTAATTGTTTAAATTTGGCCATCCTTTAGATCGGCCACCTCACCTGATGTTGCAGCTCTAAATCAATACCTGATTGGAAGGTAAAGCTGTCATTATTGTCATTTAGCAGATGCTCTTATTCAGAGCAACTTACATTGGTTACCATTCTTACATGTTACTTATTTCTATAGCAGGATATTTACTGAGGCAGTTGTGGGTTAAGTACCATGCCCAAGGGTACAACCGCAGAGCTCCAGTTGAACAAATGAACCAGCAACGTTTCGGTTACAAGCCCTGCTCCTTTACAAGACCACACTGCTGCCCACACTGGTAACCAGGTAACAATAAAACCTGCAGGTGTGGAATTGATCCACTTTCCAATGAAAGCACATCACCAGATGATGATAAGGTGCTGAAACAGAGCTCAGAACCTCATGAGGGCTAAGGGCACCCTCAAGGCACAGGGTGGGCAGGACGGGGAGTGGGGTTGGGGGGGGGGGGGGGGGTGGCTGATTTCGGGACGCACGTTTCTGAGGAAGCAGCGGCCCACTCGTCCTGGCTCCCCGAGGCACGCCTCCAGCTCCCCGAGGAAGCAGCGCCGGTGGAAGTCGTGGAGCTTCTCCAGGTTGCCGAAGATGCACCCCCGCTGGCCCCTCAGGTCCTGGGGCACGTCGGGCCTCTCTAGCTGGGGGAGGTAGTGGCCGATGATGTAGCCCAGCGAACGCACATACTCCCGCTCCGTCAACAGCAGCTCCTCCACGATCCGCTCCAGCCTCCTGCCAACATTCACACTTACATTTATTCACTGGGCAGACACTTTCACCCAAAGCGACTTGAGGCAGACCCAAAGTGAGGCAGAGTACAACACAAGCGAAAGCCATACAGAGCCACAATATTAGAAGTGCTGCAGAAGTTTCAATAGTTGGGCAGATGAGGTACAAGCTAGCTGGTAGAGACACAAGTGCATTACACCATTATTTTTTTTAAGGCAAACAGAGTTTAGGACATAAGAAATTGCTTTAGGTGGTAGTGATTCCAGTGATCAGGTGAGTGTGTTAGATGAGTGTATTAAGACGTTCTACCAACACAGGAGAGTCATTCCTGGTGCATGTTACAGCACTGAGCAGGCACTTTATACCATCAGCGTATTCAAAAAAAGACTGCTTGTCCATCATAGTGATGGACATCTATTTGGTGTGTCCTACGCAATCTGTGCTGTTAATATGCAAAGCAGGATTTAAGTATGAAACGCGCTGTAACAAGACTACTGTTCAGAAAAGGACTTGGCAACCTGGGACCCAGTTTCAGAGAAGCTTCTGTTTTTTTTATATTTCAAGTTAAACCCTGAAGGGGTTGTAAGGCTAAATCAGTTTGGGTGGCTCGATTTTCAGTAATTCCTAATTCCTAAGTGCTACCTAGCCCTGGGGCCAAAGTACGCCCACCACCCTCTTGTTCATTCTCAAGTTAAAGCAACTATTTTTCATTTTATCCTCTGACATGATTTCAACACGCAAAGCACTGCCCTGGTGGTATTTTGTGATACTTCATTGATGGTCATAACTGGTGACTGACTGTACTTCCTGAGGCTGAGCCATGGCCAGCTTTGTAAAGGAAAGGGGGAGAAAGTATGAGAAAAATTCTCATACTTTCAGTGTTTACAGAGAGTATTTGAAATGGCATTGGAACTGCCATTTGTACATTACATTACATTAATGTCGAATTATCACTCTTAACCAGAGCGACTTACATATGTTAAAATTTTTATACATATTATATATATATTTTATATATCTATTTATACAGCTGGTTATCTACTGAGGAGACTGTGGGATAACTACCTTGCCCAAGGGTACAATCTCAGTGCCTCAGCATGGAATCGAACCCGCAACCATTTGATACGAGCCCTGTTCCTGACCACTATGATTATGGCCACCCAAAAACTTACAAAAAGTTGTTGCCGTTCTCCTCCATGCTAGCACTGCCAGGTGAGGTCACTCCCTCGGGCCTGCAGACAGCGGGGCCGGCAGCGGCAGCGGCGGTTGACCCCAGGGCCAGCAGCGCCCCCTCCGGCCCATCGGCTGACCCCGCAGCCAGAGGCGCCACCTCGGGCCCATCAGTGGGAAGCCCGCAGCGGCAGGGTTCCTCGGAGCAGAAGCTGCCGTGGCGCGACATCTGGAAGTGCTGAGCAGCCTGCAGGATCCGGCGGGAGGGCTGGCCATGCTCGCGGCAGCGGGGGAGGCCCTGGGATTCGGCCACGGCAGAGCCCTCACTCAGAGACCTGCCCAGCGCCTGGTGCGAGGGGGGCCGTTCGCACCCCGCGGCGCCCGCCTGCGTGAGGTCTGCTTCGCCCCCGCGCTCCCCGCCGCCCGTCTTAGCGAGAGCGTCTCCTTTTTTGTCCTGGGTTCGAATTTCGCCGCTGGAATCCGCCGCCGCGTCCGTCCCCTTTCGCGGTCTACCGTCGGGTTTGAAGTTTATGTTAAAGCAAGTCACTGTCGGGATGCTGCTTTCCCTGGAACTGAAGGCCCTGCTCTCTTCCAGGGCCGTGGAGGTCTTCTCCTGGCTCTCCCGTGCTTTTGCGGAGGAGGAGGAGGAGGAGAGAGTCGTGCCACGTGCCGGCGTTGAAAACTCGTTATCCCCCTTCACCTGACAGCTCGGGTCGGCTATCAAAGCCGCGGGCCGCTGGGTTTTGTCAAAGTCCTGCAGCCTCTCCTCCAGCTGCTGCCTGGCTTCTTGGCACTTGAGCCAGGCAACGTTCCAAACCCGCATACCTCTTGAGCCCTGTAAAGCGCAGGCTTGCGCCTTCACATCTTGGAAGCGCTCCGCTGAAAATTCACCGAATCGTTCTTGGTACCTCTTCAGTGCACTTAGATTAGACTTCGCTGAGTAGCACCCGGGTTGCGCTTTCTCCAGATACTGTCTGCAGTCTTTGGCAAACTCGGTGGCCTGAAAACAGAAGAAAACAATTACATGTTTGTCTGCAATTACTGTCCAGAATGTATTTGGGGTCTTTCAAAGTGATTTTAGCTCTTGAAGTTTACTACAGCATGATGACGTTTAATAAGTATGCATTCAATCCACCAAAGCGGTGCTTGACCAACCTTTTCACAGAAGCGGCACAAGTCTACCATGTTCTCGAGCTCTGCACGACACTGCTCTGCCCGTGATAGGAAGTCAGACAGGCTGGATTTGACTGCGCGCACCATGTCCCAGAATGCCTCTGTCTCCGGGTAGGAAGATCCCTCAAAATTCTCTGCTTCTGTTACCAGCGCCACGGCCTGCTGTTTCTGCTCCTGGAACAAACAACAAAACCCATCAGACACAACAACAGACTGTAGCTGATGTTAATTTAACTCTGATTTTCTTTTGGTTCTACATCTCTCCAACGGCTGTTGGCAGTTCAATCCCAAACAGGGTGTCTGTAATCATTTGAGTAAAATGGTGCAGGATTAGTCCATGGGCTGATATCTCCAAACTTCTTAATTACTTCATTTTTTAACGTTAAAAGTTTTAGCTATAGTAAAGGAAAAGGGCAAATAATCATTCCAGACAACACTGGATAACAATGGATGTCAACTACCAGTAAACTAAAGAGCTCACTCTGTGACTGCAGTTTATCCTATGCCCTCGCCCATTCTGTATCTTTTTGTATTATTTTAATCCACAGGTGTCCAAACCTCTCCTGGAGGGCCACTTGTCCTGCATGTTTTAGATCTCTCCCTGCTCCAACACAGCTGATTCAAATGATCAGTTTGTTATTCAGTAGCTTCAGGAGTTCGTTACAAATTGATCAGCTGTGTTGGAGCAGGGAGAGATCTAAAACATGCAGGACAAGTGGCCCTCCAGGAGAGGTTTGGACACCCCTGTTTTAATCCATTACACAGTAATTCCAATACAAAAAAAAATATGTAGCACGATGCATCCTTTTGCTGTGTAAATTAGAAGCAAGATTCCCCTTTGCTGGTCCAGACTTACATTGGCCTGAACGAGTACAGACTGCAGTCTCTGCAATGCCTGCTCCACCCTCTGAAGTGTATCTTCAGCAGAATTAGCTTCCACCAGCTGCGGCTCCCCTTCCTCACGCAGCCACTCCTGGATCTATAGCCAACAGAGGGAACAGACATGCCTATTACAGCAGGGGAACCTTCACTGAATCTAATCAAGCAAAGGCCATTAAGGGCGTCAAGATCTGAGTATTTGCCTAAACTGATGGCAGATGCTATTATGATTAAATATAAGAATACTGGGATGAACAAGAAATATAAATAGGAGGCTCAGTTTACGAAAAGTAAGACTAACACTCACAGTTGCCAAGGTAAAGTTTTCTTAAGCAGCAAATAGCACGGAGCTTCAGGAAGCTAATATTAACTGCTCAGGACTCAGACACAAAGCAACCAAAAATGGCTTGCACATGCCATGAGGAGGACTGGAGATTACTAAAGTGTTGAGAGAACCCCTCAAAGTCACTAGAGTGTGGGAATAAGCCAAGTTTACTTTTGTTGTTGGGGGTGTTGCCATTAAATGCTTGATCTTAGCCTGCTGCAGTTACCCCCTGTTTAATATCCAGTAACTGTCCTCCTCTGTAAAATACAGGTTGCTCCCCTCTTTGAGTTAATCTCTGACCCCCCAGGCCCGGCACTGTGGGGGTGCTTAGGGGTGGACTGCACCCCCAGACGGAACTCAGTGTGTCTCCCTATATCTTGATGTCTACATAGTATTTATTACACGTGAAATTCAGAGTAAAATTGTTGTGCCCCCCCTCCGGGGATTGCAACTGCACCCCTCCTTATTTTCTCCTGATGCCCAGCCTGTGACCCCCCCCTTCTTTTTGGTGTCCCCTTCTCCACCTCCTACCTTCCTGAATCTGCACTCCAGCTCCCGGAGCTTCAGCAGGAACTCCAGGTGCTGCAGGGAGTCGTTGGATTTCATCACCAAGGTGTGCACCTGCTCCTCCACCTGGTTATACAGGCTGGTCACTGAGTCCATGGCATCCCTGCGGTGAGAGAGCGAGTGAGCAACTGCCCTCTGCTTTCACAAACGTGTTCCTCCCATTACTGAGCATTATTATTTTTTTACTTTATTATTATTTAGTATTATTTTTTTAAAAAATAAACCATAGATAAGACACACAGAGCAGACTCTTGGTAAGTATACTTGCTTCTTGGTCAGAAGGTTGGGAATGTTATATATTTTTCGTGGGAGGTACTTAATCTTGACTGTGTTAATGAAAGTCCAGCACTTTAATTATGCAAGAGAATGGATAAAAAACACAACAGATAAGAACGTGCAATGCAAGAAATGCAAGAAAGTGCATTTGCAGATGCAAATGTATTTCTTGGGCCTCAGCTCCATAAAGCTCTAAGTAATTTGTAATTGTAAAATATACATCTTCAGTATTTTCCTCTTGCTTAAGAATGGTTCGGTTTCAGAGAATGTAGACCTACTTCCAGCCCTTGACATCGTAAATGAATGAGTTCCCGTAAATTTTCAGGAGGGTCGTAAATGCACAGCGTGTGATTTACCGGTAGTCTTCAGAATGCGAGAACCTGGCCTCCTCTTTCCTCAGTCTTGCCAGCGTGGCTCCGCCCCCCCTCTGCAGGGCCACCAATCGGCTGTCCTCCAGCACCTCCTTCATCAAGGCCTTCTGCTCTCCGACGCACCACTCAACTTCCTGCCGGAGCAAAGCAGATGCCGGGGGATCAGTGCTGCCAGCCGCTGGAAGGTTTGTGAGGAACCGCTGTGCGCTCGACCCGTTCTTCACCGTTATCACCTGAGCTCGGGGATGTACCTGCACGGTGTCCATTTTTTTCATGCCTTCGAGTTTCCTGATCGCCCTCTGGAGCGAACCCAATGCCTCTTGCAAGTCTGACACAAAGGGATCCAGCTTCTGCAAAAGAGATTATACTCACTTACGACATAGATTGTTTTCACTCATTAGACTCATTTTAGACCCTGTTTTACTGGCGGGAGTAAAAGTAATGACTAATGCATGTATTACTTGTTTCAGTGTGGTTTATAGGGCTTCAAAGGAAGCAGGTGCCCTTGGGGGCCAGCAAGTACAGCACACTGTCTGAACCTGATAAAGCTGCAGCCAGTCGCTGTGGCTGTAGGGGAAGGTGCCCTCCAGGCCCGGCGTCAGCTGCTGTCCTTCCACCACCTTATGGAGCGCCTTCATCGAGGTCACGAGGTCCATCTGCAGAGCATGCACACAGGGCCCCACGGCACATTAGCAGGGCTAAAACAGCAACGCCCACCTAGCAACTGCATAAACATCCCCCAACCCCCCCACGCCCTCTGCCCCGAGCGGGCCCCGACCTGCAGTCCTGGGTGTTTCTCCGGACGGGGGCTGGTGTCTTTGTCCACCAGCATCAGGGTGCAGTGGCCAGCATGCAGGGTCTGATCCTGTGCATACAGACACAAACAGCCGTTTCAGCCCATAAATGCCCCTTTCTAAACAGTCGTTTTAGGCTCTGACACACACACACACACACACACACACACAGCTTTTCCATGCAAACACTACATGCAATACTAGTAGAGCCATGTGGAAAAAAATGTTTATGTTCCTTGGTCAGTTCTCCAAAGAAGGCTGGCGCAATGAACAAAGAGTGTGACTTGGCGCTAGAGTTTAGAGTAATAGCCTTCATTCTTCAGAACACATATCTGAAAGCATCCCGTGCTGCACCCTTGTGGACGTATGGGGTAGTGCGTGTGACACTCGTGCTGAGGCAAACTAACCTGTGCCATTAGGAGAGCTTTAAAAAAGGCTGCGGGAGGCGCCTTCTTTCTGGCGTCTATCACCACAGTCAGTCCCAGATCTCGGACCTCCTTCCTGCAGAAGCACAGAGAACAGGGGCAGATCTGAGCACGCTCACGGCAGAGCCATTAACGCCATCCAGTCCTCCCTGCCCTCGCCTCCTGTCTCAGTCTCATGAAGGCAAGCATCAGTCATTAACGCCATCCAGTCCTCCCTGCCCTCGCCTCCTGTCTCAGTCTCATGAAGGCAAGCATCACCCTTCACCGCGCTGCCCCTTAAAGCCAAACAACGTGCCGCTGAAAGCCCCGACTGTGAGGCCGAGCGCACAACACGTCGGCCGGCTTTACGAGGCCGCACACCAGACAGCGTGGCCCCGCCCCTCGGCACAGTGACATCATTGTTTTTAACATACATTACTGCGGACACTTAAGGAGCACAATGGGTTTTTTTTTTATTTTTACAGGGCTACACCTCACAAGCACCTCACACCTTGAGCTTCAAAGTCATATTTTACGGAGGCGTAAACACATGCAGGACAATGTAGGCTTTAAGGCACCTACCTTTTAATAGCAACGCTAAACTTGTGAGGGAAAGAGGGCAGCTGAGAGGTGCTGTGTCAGGGGGAGGTTAGCACACACTGTGGTGTTTACCCACAGTTAGGCTCTGTGTTACAGATTCATCTATTTTCACTGCCCTCGATGTAGCGGAGGCAGTTTGTTTACAAATAATAACTTGCTGCCCCCTTGTGGCGGAAAGGGGTCAAAGCTGGTTCCTTGGGAAAAAAATGGAGTGGGGAAAAAGTGGAAGAGTGAGGTTTTTATAAGCTGGTCTCCTAAGGGCTAAATTGGCATGTGATTGGAACAATCAAATAAGCTTGTTCACTGGAGTTCATTCATTTTTGAATACTAACATACTTTTTTTTCCTGACACATACATATATGATACATTATGCTATATTAATAATTTTTTTTTTGAAGTTGCCATGCAAATGACCCCACGTTTCACTCATATATCAACCATAATTAAAACCACATGCACCTTATCACACTAGACTCCAGACAACCACGTGTCTCCATCAAGTCCCTCATGTTCTGAAAAACGCACTTGACTCAACATCGCCACAGTATGCGAATATATATAGTATATATAGTTTTAGTATATTTCTAACATAGTGAATAATTTAAAACAGAACACTGTTTATCTGCTGCAGTCATCTTCTCGTACTTGTAGAGGATCTGGATTTCTATCCGACGCAAACAAATACTGGCCTCAATAGCCAATGGGGCCTCAAACCAGAATGCAACGAATAAATTAAGAAATGAAAGAAGGTCAGACTGTTTTTTTTTCACATTTCTGTTTGACGTCATTGGTGTAAAAGAGGAACACGAAACCTTGGAACGGAGTGGAGGAGGAACAGCAGTTTGCAGAGTTCCTGGCTGGACACCAGAGGAGACCTCCAGCCCTGGTGGTCCCCATAAACCTCCACTACGGCTCTGCCTGTCCTGTCTCTGCTTCCTGAGGAGAGAGAGGGAGAAAGAATGATGGGAAATGTAGTCTCAGTGTGGTGGCAGCCTACAAACCGGTAGGATCAGGATATGTTGTGTACTGTGAGCCGTTCAATTAAATGCCCCAGTGTGAAACAGGGTAACACCGCCTCCTCTTTACAGAGCTCTTAAAATTCCTTCAACAGCTGGTTTCAAGCACAAGATCAGACGTGTGACGAGGGAATGTGGTTTAAAGCGTGCTCTCCCTGCCAATTCAGCCTGCATATAAATGACAAGCCTGACAAGCCAGTGAGTAAATTCTCAGTAAGTGCACCTACTGCTGCAACCCCCCCCCCCCCCCCCCCCGCTTACAGTCACTGCACCGGTGCTTTACCTGGAAGGCAGGCGATTCCCAGATGCAGGAGGCAGCTGCTGGATTTCGGGGAGGGCACAAGCAGCGGCTTGCAGGACTGGGCGGAGGGGGTGCGTGCTTGGGGCCCGGCTCGCCTCTCGGCCTGTGGGGTCTCAGGTTTTTGCTCTTGTCCATTAGCAGGAGGTGGAGGGGGCAGGGCTTCCACTTTGGAGGGTGGGGTGGCATCTTGATCGTGATAAAGACAGATTACAAATATTTTTGCAGTCTAGCGCACACTATGAGAGCAAGATTTGCCTTGCGTGATACATGAGATCTTCCGGTATACTTCCATTTCAAAATGAGCACTTAAAATGCAGTACACAGACAAGCTACAGTAGGAATGGTCTAACACATCTGACCAAAGTTCAGAAGCCACAAACATTCTAGTGTATGACTTGGCAAGTCAGCTGCAGCAGTGTCAATATGCAGTCAGGGAACTAGATTTGTGACCTAGATTTGAGGCTTGCAGATCTGATTTATCAGTGGCACGCCGTTAATGTACCGTACCATTCAGCAAGACACCTGAACTGAATCCCGAACTGCTTCCCCGAGTTATACTGCAGTGTAAATGTGTAATATGCAAATATACACAGTTCACCTCAGATAAGGGTTCAGCAACTAAATGATAAAGTAAAGTAAAGTTTGGATTTAACTTTGATGCATACATTAATAATTCAGAAGTTAGAAAGAAGGGCTTGAAGTTAGGTTTAGATATTCAGAAGCAGCAGTTGCTGGGCAGTAGCTGCTCATTTTGTTCATGCAGATAGATTTGCTGTTTGATGTTAAAGCCCCACTCCCCCACCCCATATCCCTCCCACTTTGCGCTGACAGATGGTGACACGATGATTGATGGGTGGTTTAACTCCATCTGAACCCTGGACTAAATATAACTCTGTCCCAGCACAAAGAAATGCCAGTGGTCAGAAACTTTGAGGCTGTAGGAGTGATATTGTTTCTCCAACACAGAAAGGCACTACCACTTGTCAAGTAGATAAAACATGAGTATCCTTTCCCTTAGTCATTTAAAATATTGTACACAGAAAATGACACAGATGCCTTGAAAGATGAGGCAATTCAGAATGACCGCTTTGGGAATCATTACTCTTACAGTCTCCTGAGGGGACACAGTGTAGGATGTGTTCACACCCTTGTGTGACACTGTGTGAGCTGAGATAGGTTTCCCATTCCCTCAGAGTTCCCACAATGTTTGTCTTGTGGTCAATGTCAATGAGGGAATTCTCCTTCCTGACGTACGGCCACACAGCAGGGCTTCCTGCTCAATGGTTAGCTACAATAACCACCGTAGTTACTCCGTGAAGTCTCCTGTAGCTCTTTGATTGCCGGGCTCCCAAGCACAACAGAGGCTGTCTGTGCACTCTTAGCCCGATCTAATGTAATCTGCGTGTGTCTGAGGAATTCACCATGCCCTTCTGAGGGCTAAGCTCATGCCCTCTCCTTCCTCTTGTGGCCAATGGGGTGTCTCCATTAAAGGAATGCAGCCAATGGGCACGGGCGATTCTCTGGGAAGCACACAGTATTTTTGTCTGCTCCTTTGAGGATGCAGCTGACTTGAATGCCGCCATTCTAGCAGGGAGGTCACATGGCACAGGGGTCCCGTACGAATGTCAGAGGCCAACCTTTGGCCATGCTTTGGTCTCAGTGGGTTCCCATTAACTCAGCTATCAGAGATGCGTTTAAATGACTGGGCCCATTGACACCACACTCAGAGGATGCCGAGCAGACAACACAATGCATTGTGGGAGGAAGCCCACGTGGTGTTTAGGCTTCTCGCTGTCTGAACAGGCTCGACATGGGGCGCAGTGAGAGTGCTGAACTAACTGTTTGAAGCTGCAGCTTTCTGCAGCCCTTCTCACATATGGGTGAAGTCAATGCAGTACCATTTAAAAACTACTCTCTACATTACGCTTATGATGAGGTGTCAGATTAAGAGTGGTGCTGTGAGATAAATAAAACCCTGGGAAAGTTTTTGGTTGGATGCAGCAAGCGCTTTTGAACAAACCCGATAGGGACCATGGACTTGGAGTGTAACTGGAATGTCCACCTAAAAACTAAAACCTCCCTTTGAATTCATTTTCGTTTCCAAATACCATATCCAAAAATGTAAGTATATACTAAGTTCCAAAAAACACTGGATTTAAATGAATTAATATAGGAATCAAAATATAAATTCAAGCCCTCAATGCATATAGATAGTACACCATTACAGATTAACTATTGATCGCTGTTTCATAAACGTGGCTTAGATGCCTTATTAATTATTATTTTGACCCAGAATTACAGCAATCAAATATTTCAGATCAAAGTTAATATACTGTGAGAGCAATTGACCTTATAAAGGTAAGAAAAATAAGAGCGGCTATAAAATTCTCCAAAATTTCCCCAAAACTTCCTTACCTTTTTTAGAAGGTTTCCGTCTGTCAAATTTAGGGGACACCAGTCCAAAAGCTGTAGTTTTTTTGCACTGTACAACATGTATCCTCGGAATCATTTCAGGAAAGATATCACTGTTGCTCCTGTTGCCCTGTCTGTGTGCCACAGGGCATTTTCTGGAAGTTTCCGATACGGTGGATGGGGAAAGGGAGAGAGGCTTCCCCAAGTTTTTACTGACTTTCTTCAAGTCCTCTGCATGCAAGCAGTGATTATTGCTCCCTTCGCCAGCGGTGGGGGGCTGGTTTGGGGGTGTAGAGTGGCAGCACTGTCCCCCAGCCACCCCGCCGTTCTCACATTCCGACCCCCCGCCACCGGGGGCGCTCTCCTCCGGGATGGCCAGCATGCTCCCGGTCTCGAAGCTGACGGGGTTCTGCAGCGCTGCCAGGTAGGAGTCCCTGTACCGGCACCGCAGCTCCTGCGACTCGGCCTCCTGCCCCAGCCTTCGCCTCAGGCAGGGGGTGCACGGCTCCTCAGAGAACCTGAGCGTGCGCCCACAGGGCGGGGCGGGGTCCCTGCGGGGGGCAGGCGGGGCCGGCCGGACGGGTCGGATGGCCGGGAGGCGGGGCCGAGGCTCCGCCTCCTTTTCCTTGGCGAACTCCACCAGGTCCACGTAGTCCCCCTCCAGCTCGCGGTCGCGCCGCGAGTCCCAGGTGTTAGGCGAGACCCAGCCCACGGGTTTCCCCGCTGGCCGGGCTCGGTCGGCCGCCGCGGGCCCGGCGTGGCCGCTGTCCACCAGCCGCAGGGACACGGCGATCCCGTCTTTGGCCGGCAGGATGCGGGTCTCCACGGAGAACGACGGGGGGACAGCAGGTGGCCGGGGGGGCTCAGACAGAGCCTCTGGGATGACGACGGGGGCGGGGGCGGCCATGGCTTTGGGCTTGTCCACGAACTCGGGTTTGGCCACCTGGGCCCACGGCACCTTCACCACGCCCTGGTCAGTGGACAGCAGACAGTGGCGCAGCGGGGGCCCATGCCGGCCCTCGTTGACGTCCTGCAGCCAGCCCTCAGTGAAGATGCTCGGGTACGACGTCTCCGGGACGGGCGTCTCCTCCACCTGCCTGTGCTCCTCCAGCAGGCTCTTGAGGACGATGCGGGCGGCCTGGTCGGCGAAGGGCTCCACCTGCAGGTAGAAGTCTCCCGGGCGCAGCAGCAGCGGGTTGATGGAGGCCAGCTGGACGACGATGCGGTCGCGCAGGCAGAGGGGCCAGCCCTCGCAGCGGAACAGCACGTCCGAGTACGCGGCCTGCGGGAACCACAGACGGCACAAGCTCTTAGCCCACCGCGTACCCGCGAGATCAGCTGAGAACTCTGCAGTCATTACTTCACATTGCATTACTTTATTGTCATTTAGCAGATGCTCGTATTCCGAGCGACTTACATAGGTTACGGTTTTTACATGTTATCCACTTATACAGCTGAATATTTTACCAAGGCAGTTGTGGGTTAAGTACCTTGCCCAAGGATACAGCAGCAGTGTCCCAGTGGGGAATCAAACTGACAACCTTTTGGTTATGGACCCATCTCATTACCACTATGCCACACTGCCGCTCTTATTACCAATCAACACGGTCTGCTCCACGCTTAACACTCCATAACCAGTTACATTACCATTCCATTACTTAACCAGTAATAAAACATTATTAGCACTCATAAATGTTGTTTACATGGGTTAATTGCATGGCCTCATCTGTATTTACATTAATTCAATGTTTTGCAGCGGTTCTGCTAAAGTACAAACATCTCCCCCAAATGGATTTATACTGAACATCAATTAACACAATGATTAGTTCACTTTTGTTGCAGTGTCAGTCCTAAACCCATTTATAAGGTGTGATAAGACCAGCATTAAAAGTGAATGTTTACATAGTGCAGTATTTGGAGGATAATTAATGCAAGCTTAATGGAAATATAATAACACTACAGCGTATGCAGCTGCAGCCATATCTGGAGAACAGAGCTATGAAAACAATATGATATCTCAGAGAGGAAAATTCCTGGTAGAGACAGTGACAGTAATGATACATCATTATGGCTTCGTGCTATGTTCATAACCGAGGGACATCCTGGAAAATCCTGATAACCCGCATTCTGTTACTGACATACTGAGGACCCACACTTCAAATGCTTTGTACTGCATAGAAATTAATTCATAATTTTAACTCTTTTTTCAAGGCCACCCAGAATTTAAATAAAGCAATACAATGATACCGCTATAGTTCAATCTGACTGCAGGAAAGCAGACAGAAAGGTCCGGCACTGCAGCACTAGAAGTACTGTAACACACTGCAGATTTTTTTTTTCTTTTGTTGATTATGTGATTGTTTAAGTTTTGATAGTGACGCAGGTTAAAGTGGTGTTCCTTCAACCCATCAGCGGGACTATTCAGCCATTCCTCCATTCACAGACATTACTGGAAAAAAGGTCACGGTTTTCAGAAACAGTTAAAGCATATGAAACAGCCGCCTTTGAGTGCTGATGGCCATCACTGTCAGGAGAGCTCCCTCTGACGGGAAGAGCTGCAGAGAAACCGAAACAGCTGGTGCGTTTGCGATCGATGCAGCAAAAAAAAAAAAAAAAATCCGTCTGATTGCACTCGTAGCAGAAAGGAATGTGCTGCAGAGTATAGCGGTTACGTTCGATCACGCTTCCCGAGGCATCTCCTCAGAGGTCAACGAGGCAAACATCCTGATTGAATGTCTGTGCAGCTGAAAAGCAGACCTCAGACGCAGGCAAGAACAGGATACTTCTGCAGCCTCTGAAAGGGGAAAATGCCTGGAATGCTGGAGTGCATTTTTTCTCCTCTGCACGGAGATAAAATAAAACAATCTCTTCCACCTCTGGCCTGTCTGCTTGGTTGCGTGTCTGGCTCAGGATGCGTTTATACTATTGGATTCAGTGCCACATAAACAAAGGCCTGATTATTTTCCTTTGACAGGAAAAAGAACTATTCTGTACTATCAACTGTATTGTCCATGTGCGGGTTCATACAATTTATGTGTATTAAGATCTCCCAAAAGTTTATTTTCACAATGTCAGCAGATCAGAATAGCATGAGAAAGAGTTTCTACATCTGGAGACTTTGAACTTAAGCAAGCTTTTTATGATCAATGTCCAAAAGATTATCACTTACAAATAGGTATACTTTGTTCTGGAGATGTAAATGCACCATCAAGAAGTACTGAAGTACTGCTTTGTACAAAAGCTAAATGCTGTGCATTCTGAATCTTGATCATCTGACTGCTGCATTAATCAACGTAATTGTGAATAAGATGCCTAATTTTGAGATGGGGTTGTCTTCTATATATTCATCACGGGCTGCATTTATTGATGGCTTGTGAAATCATTACAATCAAGTATAACGTTTTTATGTTTTTGTTTTTTTTTTGTAATTTATAATGCTTTTAATGTTAATCATAATGCCTTAAGAAAATAATGACTTATGCGATCTGTTCTCCTTGACAAGAGCTCTTGTGCGTAGGTTCAAGACTGTAATATCCCAACGACTTGCAGAGCTGATTGCCTATTTTACTGGGGGTCCTGCAGAAACTTAACCAAACCCTCAGGGAAGCTGGCCTGTCCTGTGAGGGCATTCCTGTGAGGGCGGGGCGGGCCCACCGGTCTGTGGGAGTGTGGCGCGCGGGAGACTCACGCAGGCGGCCTGCTGCACACTCTCCAGGATGTGCTTGGCGGGGATGAGGAAGTCCAGCAAGCACTGCAGCGCGTCGCCACGATAACGCTCCTCTATGACCCGGAAGAGCTGGCTGAGGACGGTGGGCGCGGTGACCTCGAAGGGCGGGTAGAGGGCCGACAGGGCGCTCTGGATGGACAGCTCCAGGGATTCGGGGTTCTGCGGGAGGCAAGGAGAGGGAAGCGCACCGTCAGACCACGACTCAGGACAGGACAAAGAAGGTGGGCGGACGATTTATGTAGACAATACCCCGATCACTGGAAATCAGTTGTCGGTGAAGTTTCGGAAGCATTTTATCTTCAGAAAGACTGGTCTATATCATGAGTAGCCAAAACAAATACCACCTTAATTTCCAATGCATTTCATTTTCCATTGTAAATAGAGGAAAGTGATTAATACATCACCATTCATGACATATACAAGCGTAAATGTTAAAAATGTTGATTGTTCCTCTTCCAATCACATTTCTCATCCTGTCAACACTACATAAATTACATTCAAGCCTGCCATTAAAGCTGTTAAAATATGTGTTTCTCCCTCAGGGTGTAATGCAATATCTCTAAAAAAAAGATGCTAAGATTCTCCTTATTTCTAATTCATGCATGTCAGACTGTTTTGTTCTGAATTCCACTGCTGAATAGCAGCTAAAGCCTTCAGTCTGAATGTCTGAATGTGGATGTCTCTGCATTCTCTGCCAAAATGGCTCTGAAGTGTTGCTGTTTCAGTACAAATGTATAGGCTTTCCACATGTCTCTAACCCTACATTTTGCGGCTTACCCTAGCATTGACAAGCAACCCCCAGCTGACACTCTCAGCCCAAAGAAAATATCAATAACTCACTTCACTTCGGGACAGGCAAATTCACAAAGAAGAACATGAACTGTAGCTATAAAAATGAATAACTGCATGTTAAAAAGGCAAGTCAAAAGTTTTTTTTTTCTGAGCTTTCACAATAAAAACCTGACTCTGCCTGTTCTGGTAGTAATTTGAAAGAAATGAGAACATTTTATGAATACAAAGCACTCTGGGATGTGAAAATGTTTCCATTTTAATCCTCACTGATGAGATAAATTGAAAGAATGAACAGGCAAAGTGAACAACTGCTTAAAACTCACGACAGGGCATCAGAAAATTTAATAACAGAACCTCACCATCTGGATCATTATGCCATTAGGCCGTGCCTAAAGGAGTACTGAGAAATCAAGGTTTTGTGTGTTTGTTTGTTTTTTAATCAAAGAAGAATGTGAATTCTCACGTGCTAAGTCTTGTCTCTTACAGATCAGTAAGTGTTTCCAGCCTTTTTTTGTCTGTATGCTTTTTGTTTGCCTGGACATACACCATTTAAGATGTTCCACAACCAGGAGGAGAAGACTAGATTGTGATCAGAATGAGAAAGACATAAAGATATGCATGTTCTCCAGCATACTGCCAGCTGGAAAAAAATGTGGAACATGACACTGAGCTACAGTAAAACTTGTTGGGATTGTTTACCATACAAGTCTGTTTCAGATCGCCATGCTCATAAGAGCGATATATCTCCCCAATCACTGCACTGTTCTCAGGCTCCGAGCAGCTGCGGCCCTAAAAAAACACACGGAAGCAATTGAGCGAAATTCTTTCATTTTGAGCTCGCTCCTCTGTATTCCCCGGGAATAAGTCATTAATTCGCTGTGACTTGTTTTTAATTCACGTTCCACCACAGGCAGGTACGTGGGCTTCAGACCAGAGGAGACGAGCCTGTGCTGTATCTCTAAATTATTAGCGTTAGGTTAATAATTGGGAAAGACATCGGAAGAAGTGGTGGCTTGTGGGTAAACAGTGAAGGAAATGGAAATGCAGACAGTGGTCATCAGTAAAGCCGCAGGCGGAGAGTCCACAGAGACAGCCCTGTCCCACGTCACTCTCCTTTGACCCAGTAAACGGCCCCACTTTTAGCCCCTTCCTGAATTAGCCTGTCCCTCTTTGCAAAGGCCGTGAGCAGGTCCGGGACACACAGGCTCCTGTGAAAGGACTTCACAGAAAAAATTCACAGAAGCAAGCTGAAGGAGGGGGGGTCACTACCATGTTTCCTCCCTGTCTCTGTATCCACATCTCACAGCTGAGCCTGGCTGTTCCAGCCCCCAACAGCCAGAGATGCATTATGATCACAGACATGCAAAGGGATTTTTCAGGACAGAGTCCATTTTTGTGAAACTACTTACTTGAGTCAGTACCACCCGGATCACGCATTAAGCAACAATGTGGAGGCAACGATCTCTATGAGGTCAAAACAAGCTCCACACTATAACCTGTGGAGTGAATTCAGTCTTCAAAGTATTTGAACTTTAAGTCCATGCTTCATACTCCTAAAACAGGTGGTCGTGCCTAAACATAATGAATGCTACCGTAAAATACAATTCCCTACCTGTAAAACAAGCACAGATCCACATGACAGAATACACAGTATTCAGTCACGCCTGTCTGAACAGGAATATGTTCGCTCACCTATGAACATGATATCCACAATTATGGCTACAATTATCTATGACCCAGACAAGGGAATTCTCCGAGCGTGCCAATGTCTGACGAGAAAATGACACGTGTTGAGTTGTATGGGGATGGATTCTGTCATGAAACGAAGCAAAGTGGTCTCAGGAAAGCGATAAGTCAAAGCAGTGAGGTGAGGTCTGAGAAAAAAGACTGAGGGAGAGCATCCAAAGAGAACTGAATTTAGCTTAAACTAGCAAGCCGGCCTCGGGTGTTAAGTTACAAGTTCTGACAATTACAGTTAGGAACATTTTTGATTCATGAGCATGAATACTTTTGAGACTAATTTCACCCACGTTATACTCCAAAGCTCAGTTGCAGGCCACACATCAGCAGAAACAAAAAAAAGACAGTCCAAGCCTGGAGCATGTGCTAAAGCTTAAATTTCCTCAACAGAAAACTATGCTTCCTAAAGCTAACAGCCCAGGTCTTTTTACAGTGCATAATGAGTTTATTTGAGTGCAGGAGTACCACCGTGATCGCTCAGACTCTAATGCCTCACAGCTGTGAGTGAGGAACGTGAGCGGGGAGGTGATGTGCTGTATCTCCTCCAGCCTCCGCTGGCTGACGAACTCGCCGCCTGGAGCCGACGGTCACGCCGGCTTCCTGTCGCTTGTGAGGAAATGCCGATCCTAAGCCCGTCCTCGCACAGCCATGGGATCTCGGACGTTTCTGTTGTGACATGGGGCTTTTTTCTCAGGGTAGGTGCTTGTCTCTGAGAGGGTGGGAGCCCTTGAGATAAACATCACGTAACCCCTACCAGAACTGAGCCCTGGTTCCCAGCCAGTTGAGAGTCGGGGGGGGGCTTTTTCAATCTGATTACATTTGACACTCTGCCAGCCGGCCCTCAGCCTCTGAGCTCAAGAACAGCTCTTGAAGCAGTGCATCGTGGGTTATGCTCATTGCTACAGTGAATGCTCTACATCTCAATGGCAGATGCTGCGGCATTTGCATAAACGAATCAGAAGTATGTTTGGACGACTGCCCTGCTACCCTCAGATCACACTCCTTCAAAAGGCTTGTGTTCTTCTAAAGCCTGAGCAGGACACACTGAAATGAGTCCGGAGGCATGTGATAAATACCACTGGACTCAATCAACATTTGCCCTGTTTCAAAACATACACGTTTTCATTCAATTTCATGGTTGACGTATTTGTTCACCTATGTCTGGAAATAGGAAATAAACCAACAGCATTTACTTGTGAGTGAAAGGTAAGGATGAAATTCAGAAGCCTAATCCAGCCATTAGTGCTGATTGACTGGAACCATGATTATTATATCTGAAATTAAATAACTTCCAATTAAATGTATAGAAAGACCATTCTGATATTTATTGTTACTATAATTTATTTTTATTGTTTTTGAAATTTGAACATGGTTGTTTTTTAATGGTGACCTACTGACAGCGCTTCTGGGCCCACATGTCCAACATGCCTTCTTTTGGGTCACTACACTGTTTTTACAGTGTCACTGTGTGAGCAGCAGAATGTATACCCCCATGTGAAGGCCATAAAGTGATCTAATCTAAACTCAGAACCAATCTGTTGTTGTTCTCCTCAGTGTCCGGAGGGATGTTGACGTCCAGACACTCTCTGTCACTGTCTGCTGCAAACAAAGCATTGATTTACGCCCCCCCCCCCTTTCACAGAGCCCCCCCCAGGGACAGAGTGGGTTATTTTTACATTCTTAGAGTGTTGTCATCTGCCTGCAAACCCTGAGTCTGGCTGATGTCCCTATTTCAGCAAAATCCCACAGCAGACTCCGGATCCCTAGAGAAATTCTACAGCGTGACTTCGTCTCAGACCAAAACCCAAAGATTCATTCCTGTTTTTCCCCGTTCCTGTGGCTGCGTGACTGCTGAAACACTCTCTGTTAAACAAAAGCCATTCTTCTAAGCGACGTCTGTGTTTTAAGTGGTCTGTGCGGTCAGACCTCTGTCCTGTCAGGAATCACTGAGGCCTGAAATCGTATTGAGGTGCCACAGCAGCCGTGATTAAAGCACACTGTCTCTCTCTCTCTCTTTCTCTCTCTCTCTCCTTCTCCCTACCTTCTCTCTCTCTGTCTCCCTCTGCCTCTCTCTCTCTCTAGAACCTTCCATTGCCTTCGAGGTTACTGACTTGACTCTCACCCTCCACTGTCCTCTTATTTCAGAGAACGGTGTACGCAAACCGACAGGGCCTGTTTGCAGTGTGTTTTCTGAGGCTGTCAAACAAGCAATTAACAGAAAAGGTCAAAGACCGCAGGCTTAAGAAAGCTGGGCTAAATAGTTCCAAAGACTTACAAATGTTTGCTATGGATTGCTCCTTCATATGAGTATCTTTCTCACACACATCCACAAAACAAACAGAATGCAAACTTGCAGAAGTCATCGAATCTGTCAAATGTGATACCCATTTCCAAACGATATAAAACATATTTCTGTTCTATTGTAGATGATGAGATCATAATAGCTGGCAGATACAACAAAGGAACAGTATGCATTCTACTGTCAAAATCAATCACTGGCAACAGTTACACCGGTGAATTCAACACGCCATCGTTCAACACTGATTTGATGTCCATGATTTGAACCAGAAGAACAGTCTCTCGAGAAGATTTTGAGACAGCTTCAGCACTGGGAGCATCCTCCTGGTGCGGTATCCTAACGGCTCTCGGAGGCTTTCTTGAGTTCTTCAGAGGCGACAGCTCCCGCAGTGACCCCCTGCCCCTCTCCGGCCCGGCTCGAATCGTCTGACATCATAATGACACTTCAGTCACTCTTTCACGTCCTGCTGACGAGCTCTTTGACGGCAAAGCCTCTGTGTTAGCCCCCATCCCGGGCAGATGCAGTCGGCGAGAAGCCCTCAGGCTCCACGGAGGAGCTCTCAGAGGTGCACCAGCGCTCGTTAGAATGATGTGGAAGCACTCATCCCCGAAACTAGAAGCGACAGAGGTGCACCTCTTGCCCTGACTCACTGCTCCTATTGTCCCTGGGCGCTCCGCGGATCAGACCCCAGGCTCCCACCGCAAAACAACCAAAATCGCACGCTCAGGTGCCCATGGTCATCATCACATTATGTTACTGGCATTTAGCAGACACTGTTATCCAGAGCAACTTACATCAATTACAAGTTTTTACAATGTTATCCATTCATACAGCTGGGTATTTACTAAGTCAACTGTGGGTCAAGTACCTTGCCCAAGGATACAGCAGCAGTGCCGCCGTGGGGAATCGAACCAGCAACCTTTCGGTGACAAATCCTGCTCCTTAACCACTTTGCTACACTGCACAGGACAATCCTGACTGCTGCTGAACCGTCAGGTCTCATCACACCGAGCAACAGCCCTGGCCTGCATGTCATGTGCCTGCCATTTAAATGAGGCCTCCTCTAGACTGGCTGACAATTACACTGCCAAGAGCTAAACATCTCTACGTTTTAAGTTCGTAGGATGCGAGACGAGAGCCATCTTCAGATGACATGTTAAACTGAGGTCCTGACTGACTGTGGTCGTTTAAGATCCCATGGCACTTATCACAAAGAGTAAGGGGCTCAATGATGTCCTGGCCAAATTCCCAGTCAGGCCCTTTCAATCTGGCCATGTAATACTTTCTCAGTCTAATTAGGTAAAGAGTCCCTTCCCTCTGCACCTCAGGTGATGGGTGGTGTGGATTCTGTCACAAAAAGCCTGCCATGCATCACCCAGGTGTTGGTGATGGTTGAGGTGAGTCTCCCTCCCTTTATTGTAAAATACTCTGAGACTCCTGAAAGGCACAGTATAAATGCAATGTATTATCATTTTTTTATACCCCTTCAGTTAAAGATCTGACTGTTCTTGGTTTTCGCCACTCTGCTGTGCATGATTCAGAGTCAGGTTAAACCAATGAATCAGTTCCGGAACCTTCTGAGCGAATTTTCCAGTTATTTCTATGAAAACATCTTTCTCTGGTGACCTGTTTTTTTTTTTTTCTTTGAATCCTCAGCTAATAGAAAGAAAACAAACAGCCCAGGTTTCCCAGTGAACTGCACTGCCCCTCCAAGGTGTGCAAGCACTTGCTGGCAGTCTGCTACCGGGCACCCACAAAATGAAAGAAAAACAAATAAGGGAAACCTGAAGAGGACCGTATTCTCAGCTGGTGAAAAGCACTGCTTTCCTCCCAACTTCCCATCATGCCCCTCTTCCTCCTTTCTTCCTGTCTTTTCCCCCTCTCTTCGGTGGGGGGGGGGGGGGTTGTTCTTGTCGCTGAGACAGTGCCGTCTTTGTCTCCCCTGCTCTAATAAGCTCAGCTTAGGGTTTTTTTTTTTTTTTTTACGAAATGCGCACAATTCAAGCAGGCCATTCTAAATCCTTTCTTCACCGTCGGTCAATAAAAAAGGGCCCTTAACGGAGGAGAGAGAGAGAGAGAGAGAGAGCGCGCGCGAGAGCTGCATCCATTCCTTCCTTTAACTCTTTCATCTCCTCCTTTTTTTATCATCTGTAAGCGTGCATGTGCAAGCCTCTCACCCCTGTTGCTTTTTACAGGCCAAATCGGCTGGCGTTAACAGAGCTAAAATGCCACAAAAACAGTGTATCGTGTTTCTGGAATTTTGAAGTCTTTGTCTGCAGCACCTCCAGTAATGAAAACCAACTCGGAGTCCTGTCCTGTAAAAGCATTTGCAGTACTCAGAAGGGGAATACCACATTTTGATTTAGCAAGTGAAAGACACAATAAATATACACAGAGTTGTCTGTGGCTGGGGGGATGGATTTTACGATGTTTAACATAGTTTCTCAGCTTTCATTATTCTGAAAATGCATAAATAATGTGTTTACATTTGTTCTTTAAGATGTGGGTTATTCAGGCTTCAAAAAGTACATCAAAAAGATTAAATAAATCCATGTATGGTTGAGGGACTGTGCAACGTTGCAACCCAACACAAACAGCAGTGATGAATTACACTGCTTCTTTCAACTGTTCCATAGGCTTTAGGCAAACACTCAGATACTATTTGACAAAATCCAGTCTAGGGCAAATTCAGTCTGCTAATCAATGTTTAATTATACAGAGATATTTACACAATAAAGCACACAAGGTGTGTGACGGAAAAGCCTTCACCTGCAATGAAACTGCTTGTCGCCGAGATTAACTCGCTTTCAAATTGTCTGAAGAACATGGTTAGCAATGTGGATTTGTATATTGAGTGAACAGATGTTTAAATGTTTACAAGTAGTTGTTCTGATCATCACCTTACCAGCTTAACAAATAACAGATCTGTGTCCTATCAAGTTGATTTCTAACTGGACAACTAGAGTTATCGTTGTAAGCATGTGTGGCATGTGTGTGTGTAGAGGCCAGCTATTGGCTGAGGAGTTAATGAGTTACACCTGTCCAATTAAACTACCTTAAATACAGGTGTGTGCCTGCTGAGAACAGTTGAGTAGCCAATTTAGCTGTGGCTCTGTGAAGGCTGGGGTTTTATCTGTTTTAGGGTTGGAGTTTTAAAAATATTTGAATGAATAGATCTTGTTCTATGTTTTTATGGGCAGTGCATTGGCCAGCAATGTGTTAAGATGGCTTTATGTTTTTTTCTTATAAAATGTTTGAGTTTTTAGAAAACAACAACAACATACAGCCTCTGTTATGATGGAATTTACCACTTATTTCAACATTATATATATATATATATATATATGCTTTTTGTTCAATTTTTCAGTGCATTTACAGTATGCCTTTTGCAACAAATGATTAGCTATATGGCTCATTAGCATGTGGGAAAGTAAACCTGCACCATCCATTTGTAGGACATTACTGAATCTTCCATTGAATATGTTTACAGAAAGCTACAGTCACAAGCGAAAAATTTACTGTAAAAAGCGGGGCATTTAATGGCTTATCTAATGTATGAAATGAGCTTCAGACAGGACAAGCAGGGAACCAAAAAGTTTTGATCGCATCACAGGCTACACTGAAGCCCAGTCTGAGAACGCTGCTGATTTGATGAGCTTTTCCTAAACATTGCAATGGATTTCACTGTTTACGTTTGAATATGTGCCTTCGGGGAGACATAAGATGTTTTTGGCAAACCGTCTAATCCAGTTTCATCACCTTTGACCTGAAAATAAATAACTAATATCTCCCCATACTTCCTTTGTTTTTTTTTTTTTTTTTTTTTTCAGAAATGGGGGGGGGGGACAAAAATCCCACACCCAACATCTGAAAAGCAAAAAATCTGCTGAAAAGTTCCCTGAGAGGAATGAGATGAGGTCTGGTATTTGTCTGTAATCACTTACAGTCTGATGCCATGCTGTTGGTGAATGTGAAAATCGGTGCAGAGCGAAACTGCATGTCACGTTAGTGCTATATCCTTCTCTGACACACTGTGTGTGACTCACAGCCTCAAAAATGAACTCTGTGGTGACAGAGGTACAGTTAAACTCATGCTGAGAATACACCTATGCCATCCAGTGTCGCATACGTAAGAGTTAGTGCCAGATCATAGAGTTTATACTTTTATGACCTGGGAGTTTATGAATGACCATGCGGACCACACCTACGGATGCGGATGGCGCAGGAGACGCACAGATCACCGGAAAACGAATGGTATCTGTGTTGGGCCCACCACCCCTTTGGCATGCAAACACCAAACCTTAAATCTGCCAGACCTCACAAAGGAAGACCCTGTGCACAGTGTTGCTTTGTGTGCCAGTGGTATTAAGAGTGGGGTGGGGGGGTGGGGGTTGCATGTCATCATTCTGTGCAGTATCCCTTCTACAGAGCTTCTACTACCTTACATTACGATGTGTCATTGAGCAGACGTTCTTACCCGGGGCGACTTTAAAGTAAGCGCATCACAATGCTAAGAGTGGTTATTGAAAAGTACTACAAGAGGTCAGTAAAATACTGAGTTAAGTGCTGAACAAGTGTAGAGTGCTGTTTTGAATAGAAAATAAGGATAGATAGGATAGATAGAGTGGAAGGTAGACTAGAGCAGACTAGAGCTACTACACCTTTGTTCACTGTCTCCCTCAACACACTAACACTCACACGCATACGCACACAAACAAAACATTTCCCTAAAGCTCATTCAGAAACCCATAGTATTGTACATCTATGGAGGAGGATCTAGTGAAGCATCTTTGTCTTCAGAATTTCACTTGCTGGACTGCTCTATTGGAACACAGCAGCTGCTTGACTCATGAACCACAGTGTCAGCCATTTTTTGGGCTTGAATGCGGATTATTATGTTTTTGCCAAACTGTTTCTTAAGCACAACACGTGATGCATTCACCGACTAAGACGGACATGGTGGTGAATGGATATTTCTGAACATAATTTAAATATTCCACTCTCTAAATCGCACGAGGGTTAGTTCCACTCTAGGAAAGTCCCATCATTTGAAATGCATATTGGCAGGCACACTTCCAACAGCTGTATTGTTACTGGCCAATTAACATAACAAAACCATTAATGACCATTTTGAAATCTCTTACAAATATTTTGCATAACTTTTTTCTAGAGATGTGGCTTCAGTAAATCCTGTAGCTGTTGTTGCTACTGCAAAGAGCTACATTTTCAATGTTAACCTTTAGAATAATGTTGTTAAGTTATGTCTTTTTTGAGATTGGTAGGAGGTAACTAAATGCATCTTACTATAAGTACACCTGTAGCTGACCAAACCTCAGCACTGAGAAATATGAGACAGGACCATAAATAAGTGAATGTTAGCATTAGATAACCACTTGGAGGAGGCTGTGATTTCATACTGGAAACTGAGGAGAATGGGGTTTTTTGTGTACACTGAGCTGGTTTAAAGGCATTTGATGTAGGTAAATCTGTGTCAGTATTGTGGTGTGTGTGTGTGTTTGTGTGTGTGTGTGTGTGTGTGTGTGTGTGTGTGTGTGTGCGTGAATGGCACTGACAGTTGCATTTCCCACTCTACATGTGTGGTATCCACCAGTGTCTCTGCCACAGTCTCAGTGAGGGTGAGTGGTCCACATGTGAGGTAGCAGCTGGTGTATCATGAAACCATTCACAACCTTCATTTTCCTTTCAAATTCCCCCTTTTTTTCTTTTATATGTCTGACCCAACTGTACATGGCATGAAAATGGATAAGACTGTCTTAATTTACAAATCCTTAAACACTGGTCGCATCTGTTACCCCTTTTCAAAAGAGGGAACCCTCCTGAGTTAAGCCATGTTTGAACTGGCTTTTTTTTCCATTGTAACTGCAATAATTTAAAAAGAGAGAGATACTGTACACTGTTGCAGACTCCTAATGGGGGATCAAAGTTTATTTCTCAAGCTATGCTGATGACTGTGAAAAATAGTTACTTAGCTTTCTGTATTCAGCATTACTACTTGTGGCAGTGCAGTTATGTATACAGACACCCATGTTTTCTGTGTTGTAAAAGTAGAATAGCTATGGATAGCTGCAGCTATCACATAGCCGTGATGCTAGAAAGGAAAAGAATGGACATTTGACAAAAACAAGAACAAATAAAAGGTTATTTGGACGTGTGGGGAATCTGGTAGGTTGACTGATAACATAAAATGGAATATCAAAACAAAACACTTAACATTCTCTCCTCGGATAGCTTTTCTGAACTTTACTGAAGCAATGAAAAAATTTAGTAACTCTAACTCTGGTAACCATTTCATTCGGCTCGACATAAAAATACACTGGGAACCTTGATCAGCCTGACTCCAGCTCTACAGTGGGAAAAAGGCTCTGGGAAGATCACAGACATTGTTTGTAACAATGTCCCCCAAATCAGGATCAGGATCAGCAGGATCGGATTCTATTACAATGATTGTTTTTTTGGATTAGTAGTCAATTAAAGTATTACACAATATTTTATTTGGATGGACAGCATGATGTGACAGTTGACCCCACCTACTGCGTGCACTGAGCTAGTCGTTGGGAAGGCCACTTTGGAAGTGGGAAGAACTGAGAGCATTGTTGGGCTGTGATGAGTTTCCAGTGGCTGGGGAACGAGGTTCTAATGAGGTTTGGCTGTTCAGTGGAGCAGCTGTGATTGCTTTCATTGTGACTTGCTGTTTGGCCAAGCACTAAGCAGCCCGCTCACAAGCTGCATCAGAAAAGGTAACATTATGAACACATGGTATTTGTTACATTGTTAAAAAAAAATACCAGCAGAGAGAGTGAAGCAAGGATGGAGAGAGAATATTAAACTTGTTGCATAGTTAGGATAAAAAGCCAACCAGTTTCACAGGTGGGTCTCTAGTTACAGGCACTAGTTTGCATAAGTTCTGAGTCATGCAAAGCACAGCTTATTTTCCCACGGAGTAAATTTTGATTCTGTGCACAGCCAAAAATAGCACTGCACTGGTGTACAGCCATGGTATGGTACAAGTATGACCTGGTTCAGTGCGTCTTTGTAACTTTGACCTTCTTCAAATGAGCTGCACACAACATACAGTAATTCAGCAGCCCAGATATGCAACCAATAAATGAGTAGCACTGGCATATGCAGGGTTTTTTTTTGAAAAACTGAAGCCACTCTCATAATCAAATAACTCAACTTGATAAGATAACGACACTCAGACAGGGGCAGTATTCAAGGATAAGCTCTGTCACAACGCAAGAACAACGTTACTATAGAGCTTCCCCACAGTGGTCTACCTAGAGCAGAAAGATCACCGGTACATAAAACAGACAGGGAGAGATGAGTATATTCAGGGATTTCTTTACCATAGTTTTATGTTCTCTCAGGTAAAGTACACATCGTACGTTGATTGAAAAATCAGAGATAATAGCAGATTATCTCCCTATTAATTATAAAAAGGCACTACAATTAAAAATGACAAATCATGCCACACAACACTAAGGATGTTTCAAGTTGGCTTGCAGCACACATCAGCCTTTCTGAAATTTCATCCATTGAGGGTTTCCAAAATCAAAGAGTCAAACTGAAACTAGAACTGTAATTTAGCATCTTTCTGTGCACAAACCACGCCGTGTGCAAAAACTTCAAAGCGCTCACACTATGTTTGAAATGCTTTCAGTCCTCCAGAAACACCATAAAACCACATCCATAAATGCTCCATCATCTTTATAGTCACATTGTAAATGTGAAATATAAACAGGAGAAGCCAGCTGCCACCAGGAACTTTTGGTTTTAGTCAGCAGAACTTGACGTGACTTGCTGAGATCACCGAGCAGATCACCGTGCAGATGAAGCACATGATATTACACTGCAGAAGGACACAGAAGTTCAGTGCAACCTCAACCTCCCCCCTTGGCATCCACACACACGCACACACACACACACAAACACACTAAATTCTTTTTTGTAAGACCTGAACTCCCAATAACTTTTTTTCCCCGACAAAACAAGAACAGCAAGGCACTCAGCAACACTGCTTCAGAGCTTAAGGTACCCTGGACATGCTGTCATCACGTCTTTGTCTAAGAATTACAAACAAGCGATTAAGGTGCCATTGAGATGCATAACTTAGGGATGATGCATACTATAGCACACATTCTCCAGCATGCTTTTATTTAGACTGGTATGAGTAAAAGTATTTTCAAACTCTTAAATTGGTAAAACATCATAAAACCTCCTCTACAAGACAAATATTTTGGTGTGTAATCCGATGTTGAGGAACATGCTCTCATTTATATGCATGTTGCCAAGTTTGTGATGTAAACACCTGGTGATGACAATAAGATATGTAAAATGTTCAATGGTCTCCATTCACATATTATTTTTAAAGGTGTGGAGGAAACCAGTGAAATCTCCTTTCCTCCTCTTTCACACTGTACAATCAGTGAGTCACATACAGATACTTGAGAAAAATGAAGGAAATGCCAAAAAGTGATATAAAAGCGTAGTTACCATCTTTCCTAAAGTGTCCTGGTTATCCCATTGAGTGCTGTCATCTTTCTTTTGGTAATCCTGCCCAGGAAAATCTCCTTAGCTATCCACACTAGGACTCCCTCTTTCTTCCCTTTCCACGCTGATAAACATCAATGGGTTTGCCACAGATGAAGGAATCTCCAACAGCAAGTTAGTCTGCGGATGGGAAAAGTGAAGCAGGGAAGCCCCCATTCTCCCCTGAGTTTCCACAAGTCCCACAGTAAGAACGCAGTGCAACAGAAAAGTGCTGATCTGCTTGTAGCTTCTCTCCTGCTGCACTGTGCTATTTGACCAGAGTTTGAGGAGAGGGGGCAGAGCTTGCCAGCAAGTGTGTGTGTCTGTGTGTGTGTGAGAGGGGGGGGGGGGCTGGTGGAGGTAGAGGAAAGCTTTCCCTTTCAGAGGAAATCCCCCTCAAGGCTTTTCAGAATTTTCTCTGTTCAAGAACTCTCTCCTACACACACGCACTGACTCTCACACACACACACACAGACTTCTGAACAGACCACGGAGAAGAAAGAAAATCAAACCCCCACTGCCACTCCCTTCCCCATTTGAATAATTCTTTTTCTGTGAATGCGAGTCCAACAGTACCGTTCCGCTTGATTCCCGACCAGAAACCCTCCCGCTTCCAGTGGAGCCTTAAGGCGGTCTCTCTTCTGTGAAGGAATTGCTCTGCCACTGCCCAGAGTCAAAAACACACCAGCAAGGTGTGAAGAGACCAATCAGCATCCACTTCTTGAGGTCTCTGAACAGGACACAGGGAATGAACGTTTGTACTCATCAACCTGAACGTTTGCAGACTAGTGTAAAACTCAATACATTTACATTTATTCATTTGGCAGACGCTTTTATCCAAAGCCACTTACATAGGTTACAGTTCTTTACAATGTTATCCATTTACACAGCTGGGCATTTACTGAGGCAACTGTGGGTTAAGTACCTTGCCCAAGGGTACAGCAGCAGTGTCCCAGCAGGGATCGAACCAGCAACCTTTCGGTTACGAGTCCTGCTCCTTACCAAATGAAATTATCATGTCATTATCTTGTCATTTTCAAAAAAAGAAAAGGCAACAACCACTCCCAAGCCACACAGCACATAAACAAAGAAATCTGAGAGTCCTTTGGCACCTTAGAATATAGCAGCGGTAGAGCCCACATGCCTTAGATTTAGACAGAGGGGTCTTCAGGTCACTGTCAACAACAGCGAGCAGGGAAATACACTGGACAGACGTAGCTACGGAAGGGATCTAGGTCTCGGCGGTGAGATGCTGACAGAGTTGAAGAACCTGGCCATGATGAAGCAAGACTGTCTTCCCGGTTTCCTTTAACCCCACCCTTCAGGAAATCCAGAATATTAAACTTCACAGGGACGGGAGGAATTCTAGTATCAAACGAGCACAGCAGACACAGCCGCTTAAAAAGACTTTTTTATATTTATTATTAAAGTCATGTATAAGGAATCTAGTTCCCGTTAGACAGGGCATTAGAGTTCTGTAAAAAGCAAGGCTCAAGCCCCCCCACATCTCCCTCCCCTGCCGGTTTCACTCAGGTCCTCACTCTGTCTCGGGCTTCCAGCACAGTGCTGGGATGAGACTCTAATCCTCCTCGCCAATTCCTTTCCAGTGACTGTCGAACCCCCGGAGATGATGGGGGCTCCATTTTCTGTGTGAATTAAGAGCTGAGATCTCTGGCATTCTTCATCTTTACCCCCACCGTGACTCAGACAAACTGCCTCCCTCTGAGATCCACACCCACCTCCAGCCCATACCCCCCCCCCCTACCCCCCCCTACCCCCCCTACCCCCCCGGAGCCTGCACAGGACAGCAGAAACATGGTGACCAGAGGTCTGGCCTCCCTGTAGAGTAAATAAATGAAGCTACAGTAATTCTGTGCATCCCGATGCTGTGTTTACAGTATTTCCAGCACTGTTTGGACTGTCTCGGTGTTTCGTCTGGTCCGCCCGTCTCATCTCTCTCCCCTGTGAGTGTGTGCAGCTGAGGCGGATGGATGGCTCCTAACTCTACACCCTCCCTGATTTACTCTGTGTTTTCCTTTTATCTGCTGGCTTTGGCTGGACCCACCGGACAGCACGCCTCTGCAGTCTCCACACGCACACAGCGACATCAGCGAAAATGTGTGTGTTACTGAGAAACACCTGGTCTTCACAATGGCGCACACACTAGCGCACACACGCGCGCACACACATACACACAACAACACATACAAACACATTCGCACACACACACACACACACACACACACTTGCACACACACACACACACACACACAGAATGGAGACACTCCCGTAGACCAGACCCTCCATAACAAAAGTTGTAATAAAATGGATATTGCTTCTGAATACAAATCTGCTCATATGTGGAAGCACATAAATTTCATAATTAAATGAATACAGCATGATAAATGTAAAAACATGCATGCACTGTAATATATCAATGCAGATTAAATAAAAATTCAATATGCATATACAGCAGTCACCCACCTTTCCCTGTACGTATTAAAGATGCATGGTTGAGACATCTCAATTAGTGGCGTTATCTCACCTTGCTCATGTGACGGGCACAACTGGAGTGTGTATGTAACACTTTGTAAACCTAATAAACAGGTACTCGTAAGCATCACCCACTGTAACTCAACTAACTGTTACTCTGACAGAAAATGACTCTGACTCACCCGAGTGGGGAAAAACCTACATAAGCTGTAGGTTTGTGAGCATAGCATGTTTATGTGGTGAAGCAAGGCAGCTGGGGCTGGCCAGAAATACAGGCCACACAATTCTCCCTTCAGCAAATTAAACGGTCAGTACCTTGCCGTGTTCTGCCGGGCTTAAAGCAACAGGAGACGGCCGGGGTGCCTGGGGGAGCTGAACAAACACCAGCCTGAGTCACACAGCCCAGAGATCACAGCTGACAAACACAAACTCCACATGAGAACAAAGCTACAGTATAAACAGAGGATATCCTATCAGAACAGAGCTGAGCTCGTAAAACCTGTCTCCCCTCTTCCATTAGGAGTGTATGAAAGATAAATCAGAGGGCCTCTTATCCATCTGAGAGGTAAAGGTCATACACCTTGATTTAGTCCTTTCAATAATGACTGTGTGTGACCCAGGTAGGAGGGCAGGTAGGCTTGTAGGTAAGTAGGAGCTTATGAAAGTGGTAAGCGCTCACAAAATGCAATTTCACAAAGCTCTAACAGGCTGTTTGAAAATAAATCTGACAGCCACAAAAAACGCATAGTGTAAGTAGCGTGAACACAGGGAAATTATGCCAAAAAATTATGTTCCACTTTTGCATGTTTGGTGACCAGCTGCAGTTTTACAGAAACCAGTATTTTTCTCTCGCCATGTTATGATGTGGGATGGTTATTTTTTGCTGCCTGTTGCCAGTCCAAAATTACTCATGAAATCTGACACTGAACAGGATACAGTGAAAATTTCAAGCTTGCCAGAAATTCACGCACAGCTTGTAGGCACTCACAAGAGCGACTGCCATTGTTCATAAACACACATCACAATACACAATCACACTAAACTAAGGTGTTAAGATGATGAAACCTGTTAGCATGCGCATGCTCAGTTTTAACAAAAATCATAGCCAACTTGTATGGACTACGTAAAAGAGCAAAATCAGGGTGAAGGCCATGTCTGGACTTGCCTTTATTCCTACTGCCACATTGCTGTCTGTATCACCCTGTTTTGTTGGCCTTTCATTACCACAATCTGAAGTTCTAATCAAAGATTTGGGAGAATTTTCAGACGATCCCTCCACACAACTGACCAAACCTAGGCAAACCGGTCCCATCTACAGCTACAAAAATCCCACTTTTCACTTCCTATCCATGTCAGCTGTTCACGGCATCCCTCCTCCACTCCGTCTCCCCTTCTTCTTTTTCCTGTTTATCATTTCCACACGCGGGACAACAACCTGCAATGCCTTCGTCAACTCCAAGCCAAATAAAAGCAGCGCTATATCCTCCTCAATAGCCCCTTCATGCTTTGATTGTGTGGATATTCATATCTGCTGAAATGATTTTAAGAAAAGCTATGCAGCATCGCCTGGACGCTTTGGCTACCTGAGATCACATGAAATTACAAGAGAAGGCAGCAGATGTGCCTCAGTGAACACCCTAAACTTGAATTTGTATCTAACCCCAGAGGGTGTCCATATTTTGCACTGCAAGACAAACCTAAGTGGGGGATAAAATGTTTTTATGAATATTTTAGCTGCTGGGAACTTTTGAAATTGCAACACATCCAAGGACGATCAGTCTACAGCTGAGTCATGTCTGTAAAGGAAGAACCAAGAAAACAGAAACAGAAGATTTTCCACAGAATGTGGCACCTCTTCCACATCTGGAGGAACTTCAATGAACATGGTGCAAGACTCAGGCTAATGGCAGCATCATAAACATACACAAGTGCATTCTACAGTTTTTCACGAGAACATTAGCACACAGCTGTACTTTTCCTCAGTTCTATTTATTAGACAGTAATTATGTACAAACCAAGCTTATGATATTATCTATTTGGACTTTCAAAAGGCATTTGACAAAGTTCAGCACGAGAGGCTCATATTGAAAATGAAATCTGCAGGAATTACAGGAGCTATCACTGAGTGGGTTCGAAGCTGGTTGTCTAATAGAAAGCAGACTGTAACTGTGGGAGGAATTGTATCAGAGCAGGGTCCTGTACGAAGTGGAGTCCCGCAGGGATCGGTGTTGGGGCCTTTGCTATTTCTTATATACATAAATGATCTTGATGCAGAGGTTAGTAGTAAAATAGTAAAATTTGCAGATGACACAAAACTAGGGGGTCTAGCCAACAGTATATAATCAACCAAGGTAATACAAGAAGACCTAAACAGTATTCAAAAGTGGGCAGATACCTGGCAGATGACATTCAATTTAGATAAATGTAAAGTCTTGCATGTGGGAAATAAGAACCTTAGACAAGACTACTTCATGGGTGGAAAAAACTAGAATGTGCTCAATTTGAAAAGGACTTGGGAGTAATGGTTGACCCAAGCTTAACAGGATCTAGGCAGTGTGCTGTAGCAGTAAAAAGGCCAACAGGATGCTGGGATATATAGCCAAAAGTATTGAGTATAAATCTAAAGAGGTTATATTGAAATTATACAATGCCTTAGTCAGACCGCACCTCGAATACTGTGTGCAGTTCTGGGAACCACACTATAAAAAAAGATATCAAAGCTTTAGAAAAGGTTCAAAGAAGGGCAACTAAATTAGTTCCTGGCATGAAATATAAAAGCTATGAGGAAAGGCTCAAGTTACTTAACCTATTTAGACTAAGCGAGAGGAGGCTTAGGGGTGATTTAATTGAGGTATTTAAATTTATAAAAGGAATCAGTAAAGTTAACTATAACAGATTCTTTAGGGTGAGTTCAGTCTGTAAAACAAGAGGACATAAATGGAAACTAGTTAAGAGTAAGTTCCGCACTGATATAAGGAAATATTATTTTACACAAAGAGTTATCAATACATGGAATAGGTTGCCAGGTCATGTAGTTGAGGCAGAGACCCTTGCTGTGTTCAAGTCTAGACTTGATGCAGTTTTGGATACTCTTTAATTAAGAAATGGCGAGCTTAGTAGGGCCGAATGGCCTGTTCTCGTCATCATATGTTCTTATGTTTTTATGTAATTACACACAGATGTATGTCAAATGAATCCTGCCAACTGTAAGAATATGTCCCTTGGAAATGGGAAAAAAAAACAATGCTTATCCCCTTTCTCCAATTACGGTGATCCCGGTCACTTAACTATATGTCTGCTGCTCTCTGGACAAACATTAGATAATTCACCTGCTTATCAGCCTCCATACTGATAAGAGAATTGCTCTGAAAAGAGAATTTCCTTATTTAAACCAGGGGTTTCAAAATGAGCTATGCCATGGCTTGTCTTTTAATGGCACACACATCCTGTCCGTGAGATAATGAAATGTTCATTACTCTAGTTTGGTTGTTTACATGTCTACTTGTTTTATATGGATCATCAATTATGAACTCAGTGATGAAGTGCACAGGGTTTATAGGCATATTTTTCCTTGTCGACAAGAAAACCATTCTGGACAGCAGACCCTGCGGGAGTGGAGAAAGAATGACTTAAGTCAACAATAGCTGCTCTGACTCATCTATGTCTGACCAGGCATGTCTGCCGTTCATAGGTTATGTCCAGGGCTTAACTTAAGAAAGCAACATTCGCACCTGAGTCATTTTCTAAATTCCACTTTATCTGGAAGTTGGTATGGATAAGAGTAACTTATCTTACAAATAATGACTAAGGAATGGGTTCTCTCTTACACATAAATCACCATGCTAAATTTCTCAGGCTGCTAAAAAGCAGAACTAGTTTTATATTACCACACATATTGAGGAACAGATGTTAGCTGCAATGGAAGCATTCTCTGAGAACCACCACTACTAATATTATTTCTACATAAATCACTCCACCACAAAGATAATCATTGGTGCAGCCAAAAGGAAAACAAAAGCACTGCCAAAGCTGGAAAAAAATACATTTTTTTCTTTACACCTTTAAAACTATTGTCCTTCATGGATTTATAACAGTGTAACCTGCTCAATATGCAGACAACAATCTGTGATACTAGGTAGGTTGTGATTATAGAGGGGTTTAATAATATCTAACTGTGCTCCCAGACAGGAGAACAAAGAATGGCCATATATTTACATACACACACTGTACATATGTAAACTATTTGAGCATGTATGTGATGTTAAGTAATTTTTCACGAGTGAGAGTTGTGCCTCATGCCTCAGTCGTTGAACTAAAATGTTCACCTTGACTCTGGCTGGGCGCAAACTGTCCTCTCACCTTCCAGCAAGTGCCAAGGATGAGATCTGATGGGGGAGCTGAGCATAGCATGGGTCTCTGCTGGCTTCTGAGGCATGTTTTCGCACAGCTTAGGGGCCCCGTGTCTGAGGGGGGCTGGTGGCCTGGGCCCCCAGAGGAGGAAGGAATACTCTCCCATAGGGCCATGCGTGCCTGCCTGCCTCTCCTCCACCCCGGCTCACAGAATAGGGAGCACAGCAATGCACTTCCTGCATATGGGTTCCATTACGGCTTCAGGGACGAGCGGAAACCCCTTTTTTTAAAAAAAAAAAAAAAAGAACCAGAGCCTGCAGCTTGCAGGACTTTTGAATGTTAGAGACGGTTCAGAGTCTTGCGTAGATGAATAAGGACGTACATTTACAGATTGTTTTGTTTTTCATGTTTACAGTTTTGTTTTGTAGCTGCTTAAACACCCTTTCTCCTTTTCGTCTCTCCACAAGTTTCTGTATGCTAATGATCAGTCAGCACATGAGGAATGCCATACGTTGCCGTCATACAAAATACAGGACCCTGACTTTGCACCAGTTCTGACAGTTTAGGTTAACCTAAGATACACTACAGAAGCCCTATTGGTGAGTGTAGTGGATTAATAAGAAATGTCGACCACACACTGCCTGAGTGGAAACTGCCTTCATTTAAATATTAACTTTGAGGATTTACACCAAGTATTTTTTATTATTTCAGGATTGTGGGGTTTGTTGCTGCTGATTACAAATCCCCACTAGAAAAGAAGGTCCAATGTAAGGTACGAAGTTCAAGACTCATGTAAGATATTAATTTGGCATTTTCTCCTAAATTTCACTTTCATAATCAGTGTGTTCAATAAAATATAAAGGAGCAAAGCTGGTTTCAAATTTAGTGTTAAAGGTCAAATCTACAAAAGCCTGCTCAGTCTGACACAAAGATTAACACACAGGAGAACAATATGCGTTCTACCAAGACCAATAAATTACAGGCATACCCATGTGGAAACACTCTTTACAATGCTGTGCGAGAATTTGCCTAATTGCCTGAACAATTTTTTAATGGAGCTGTGAAAGTGATACAGTCCTGGCTCTCGGGCCAATCTCATAAATCCAGTCCCTCTGAGGACATGTCTTGAACAGCCTTCATCGTGGCAATTAATCATAGGAGACAGGTCCAGTGTATGCGCATTTCTCCCGTTCCCCCTTCATTCTAAACGGATTCAGCGTCTTGTTGTACACAGCTCCTATCTGCGCAGTAACATCCCAGAGACACTTTCATCTGTGTGACCAACATGTGGGCTGTTTTTTCTCTGACCGGGTCTCTGTTATGGATGTATAGAATGTCAGGACACGGCCACAAACTTTAACAGCTGTTTCACACGCTCAGATTTGACACAGATGCTTTGGACACACAGCAACATCATAAAACGGACAGCTTTAGAAAATACCAATCTTTGTGTTTCTGCTGCGTATCTTAATACCTTAAATTACTGTGTAGTTCTGAGTAGTAAGAACATAAGCTCACAGCACACTACACCACAGCCCATTAAAACAAGAAAATATGACTTAGCTCTCCTCCAGACCCTGCGCTACACAGACTGACAATGTAGCCATTTTTGCCATGCCATCCATTTTTACAGCTAGATGATCTACTGCTTCAATCCACGTGCACGTTGCTCACAGCAGCAGTGAGCTTAACTACAACTTCACACTCTGCTATCCATAAATAAATGTTTTGGACTGTGAGTGTCCTGAATGGTGACAGAAGGATAGTATGGCTTACTTTTTAAATGGAGTTCATCCGACTGAATTTAGGTGGGGCGTCAGTGTAGCATAGTGTAGCATAGCATAGGCTCGTAACCAAAACTTTGCCATTTCGATTCCCCATGCGGGCACTGCTGCTGTACCCCTGGGCAAGGTACTTAACCCAGTCAGTAAATTTCCAACTGTATAAATGGATCACATTGTAAAAATCTGTAATTGATGTAAGTCGCTCTGGATAAGACTGTCTGCTGTACGCCATTAATGTAATGTAATGTAGGTAACACTCCATTTTAAGGGCAACTTCCTATAAATATGCTATAGGGAACTGTGGCACACATGCAATGACCTATGGGGCTACTGAAGGTCATGAAACCAAAACCACTGCACTTGTGTAACATGTCCCCGGCACACCACGCCTCACTACTGACCCATTACCCGTGCGGCTGACGCTCAGAGGATGTGACTCATGCACTTGTCATTGCTGTGGCTATCAGGCCATCACTGGGTGAATCTGAGGCCATTATCTCAAATTGTGTTTGAAAAGTGTGCTTCTCAGCGCTTCCTCTGGGGATTTACGAAGCAGCGGGGTTTCTCACATGGCCTGATGACAGCCCAGTCCACCGTGTGGATCATTCCAGGGATGTATGGGGGTAGAAGTCTGGCTTTCCCAGACCTGTCAGCTCCACAGCTGTCCCTGTCAGAGGGAACACTTGGTGTACGTGATGGTAATGACCCTCTTGTTATATTGGCTGTCAATCTGATTATCTCTGCGGCTGCTCTCAGTGATGAGAAAGTCCACTACGGGGCCTGGGCAAGAGTAAGAATATTACATTATCGGCAGTTAGAAAACACTCATCCAAAGTGACTTACATAGGGTTACAATTTCTACACATTATCCACTTATACAGCTGGAAATTTCCTGAGGCAGTTCTGGATTAAGTGCCTGGCCCATGTGTACAGCAGCAGTGCCTCAGAAGGGAATGAAACCAGCAACCTTTCAGTTATAAGCCTTGCTCTTTATTGCTATGCTATACCGCTGCCCTATTAACCACGCTTCCCGCATACTGGTCGAGAGCTGAAAGCCATGCCGTTGAGCTCGCACCTGTGGGTCCAGCGATGGCTGCGTTTATTGACGCGCTGACAGGGGTGCTGTTGGGAGGACACCCAAGCGGTCCAAAGAGCGCTCGTTTCTCATGGCTGAATAAGCAAACCCCGGGACAATGGTGTTTGGGAAAACAGTGAGGGGGGAGCCGCGGTTGCCTGACGACGCGGGCCGCGCTCCACAGCGGTGTTGTTTCAGTTCACAGAGAGGACAACAGGTGCGAGAGCGCCGGCCCCCGATCGCTGCTCCTTTCCTGCTATTCTCTTCCTTCCGGTGCTGACCCCCTTTGAAGTCCCCATAGCAGAATGCACACGCATTGACGGCAGCACAGCATTACAATACCATACATTGTTGTCAGCCAGAGCGACCTACATAAGTTACAATTTTTACGTTATCCTTTTACATAGTTGGATGTTCATAAAGGCAACTGTGGTTTAGGTACCTTGCCCAAAGCAACAACAGCAGTGCCCCAACGGGGAATTGAACAGGCAACCTTTCAGATATGAGCCCTGCTCCTTAACACTATGCTACCCTGCTCTCCTGTGCCTGTTTGAGGGACATTTCACCTCATGCAGCAGCATTCACA
Source organism: Megalops cyprinoides (assembly GCF_013368585.1). Lineage (NCBI taxonomy): Eukaryota > Metazoa > Chordata > Actinopteri > Elopiformes > Megalopidae > Megalops > Megalops cyprinoides. The sequence continues at coordinate 36,188,926 of NC_050588.1, read as the reverse complement.
TTACATTACATTACATTCGTTAAGCAGACAGTCTTATCCGGTGCAACTTGCCGCACAAGAGAACGAAAGTGTATCCATTCAAGTTAAACGAGCAACAGTGTCAGACCAGGCAACATTCCCAGACCAGCGAGTGTGAGCATAACACTATTCAAGCACTACCACAAGTTAATTTATGCTAATCTGAAACTAGACAGCCTAGAAAAGTAAGGGAAGCCAAGTACACGGCCAAGGGTACAGGAATCCACGGGTCATTCACACTGGAGTCTGGTCCGAGGGTTATTTTTACTGGGTTTCTCGCTAATTAGGACCAACAGCAAACCGCCAGCCACACAATCCCACAAAAGCCCGTCTGATTCGAGTAACACACCACAGGTCAGTCCCTGTAAAACCCCTGAGGAAGTGGAGTTTCCTCGCCCTCTCTCTCCTTCCCTTTGTGAGCTCCCAGTGGACGCAGTCGCTTGTGAAGGGTAGAGAGGCAGCCAGCAGCTGGCACGGAGCTCCGTGGCTAAAGGGCTAATCTGTGAGTGATTTATCACTCTCCGCTACAGCGCGGAGCGGCTAATCCTGAGCAGAGGCGCAGCGCGGGTACAGAAGCGCTTGTCCGGAGACGTCAGATCTCTCTCTTTTTTTTTTGGCTCGATACAGTATCAAAGATGCTGCGGTGTACTGACAATCCGAGGGTAGAAAAATAAAACAGAATTCATTTTTTTTTGGGGGGGGGGATCGGTCATAAAGTGAGCGTCACAAAGTGAGATATGCACAGTATGCGTCCTCAATTTGCAACCATTCGCATTTACGACGTTTATAAAAATGTTTTCTAAAAATGAATTATTCAAATTAATTAAATTGATATTAACGTTTCGTAAAAATCCACTGTTTTATGACACAAAAGCTGATGCTATACGATGAGGAAAAAACGGGGGAATAAGAATGACAGCAAAGAAAAGAGAGAGAAAAGAGAAAGAGAATGAGCAGCTGAGGCCTGTGTTTGTTGTCTTGTTTTAATCGGTGAACTCGTGAGAGGAAGCTGAAGAATATTTATGTATTTCATCCTTTGAGTGCATGTGTGCTGTCTCCCTCATCCTGTAGCTAAATAAACACCTGTCTAAAGAATGTAATTTGCATTTTGCATTTTGCTGTTCTCTGTATCCTGTCATCCTGTCATGCATTGTATAATATTGGTACTGTGTGTGTATATACTGTATAGATATGTATACTGTAAATCTTTATACTATACTAACAATGTATGAGCATTCATTTATTATAGTATTCATCCATCCATCCATCCATATTAACCCATCCATTTTTGGTAAAAAAATGTATAAATAAAAGATCTCTGTACTATTAATCTGGCCTGTATCAGTACGAAGGTACAGAATATTTACATTTACTTCCTGATTTAAAAAAACAGCTACCCAGATACTGGGAACTATAGCTAGGCATTCCTCACATCTATGAACCAGATGCGGCTAGCCAGCCTGCCCATTTCCTTTGATAAAACTGATACCTTGACCAACAATGTAACATCAGTATCCAGCCCAGGATGTAAACCTAAAACCACCTGGTTACAGTTACAGTTCCCTATTCCTCACACTCAACAGCCCTTGTATTCCCTTCTACTGGTATGTCACTGGGAATTGTATGCCATTGCTCGGGACCTGAAATATTTGAAAAACACACCACCAGGGGGCGAATTATACCATAGTGTATATTATACCATATTATATATAGTGTACGAACTGACTCTATGCATACAATGTTTAATCGTGTAAATTCAACCACTGAGGCATGCTCCAGCATCATTTAAAATGGCTTTGAATGCCACACCACACGTTTTAATTTAATTCCATTTTAGCTTTTAATTTAAACACAACCAGGGTTTCCACAGGGTTGACTGGTGGTGATATCCCTATGCTTTCAAAGAAGAGGACAGCTTGGCTACATGATAGCAGATAATCTTCTTGACTCTCAGGCTGATCACTATCATAATTTATCTCTCAACTTTTCACCCTCAGGACAATGTGTCAATGTGACTTTTATGGCTGGTCACTTAATTTTGTGTGGTCAAGATGAAAATCAAACTTTAACTGAGAGATGCCCACCTGAGGTTGCACATCAGAACTCTGAGCACAAAGTGACCGTAGGGAGATCTGGGCAAACCCCAGGCCTCTGCGAATTTAATTTCCTGTCAGCTCCCCTGTCACTGCCGAGAAAATGTCAAAAGAGAGCGTACATCTACATCATCTGAAGACAGGACAATGGAAGGTGACCTTGAGAGGGAAATGTCAGGCATTCACTCCTTACTTTTTAAGCCTGGCGGTCTCTATCAGACACACAATTACATACCCCTGAGGCTACATGGGAAGATGTCATTGTATATCTCTGGAATCAGGACCAGCTAAAACGGGCACACCAAAGGCCTTTGGTGAATCCACTGTCTGCAGATTTCATTTTATTTTTCAGCAGACTGGGATCACTGCCCTGAAGTGGACGGAGCATGTGTCATTAAATTCACCCTTACAAGCAGAATAAGCAGTTAACAAAAATACAACTCTAAAAATAGATATAATTATTCAAATGTATTTTTGCTATGTCTTTCCGTATCCTTTTTGTTCATTCCTCTGACCACCAAATTCATGCTTTGTAACAATCAAAAAATGACCTTTTCTTAAGGCCGCTCCTCAAAGTGGAAAGGACCCAAAGGAGAATGAGCTTTGTGGTTACAATCTGGATCCTAGTGAGTGAGTGACATGAGGATTTGGCTCAGTCTGAACAGACACACACAAGACAGTGGTCTGGGACATAAAAAACAGCTATGTTTGATCCTTTCATTTTGTTTTTCAATTTAAACTTCTAGCGATCTGTGTACTCAGGTTTCTTGCTATTACTGCATTGCAGCACAAGGACACAGCAAAAGCAGGTCGCCTCACATTCACTTTGCATGGAAACCCACCGAAACGCATGCAGGCGCGAATCATTTTCTTCACTGCATCTGAGTGAAGTAACCGCTGAAATGCGACACTGTTCCAGATGGTATAGGCTAGCTGGATATGCTATTCATTAATGTAGCATGCTATTGCCTCCCTGGAGACTACAGGGGGTGTGGAGCACAGCAGCCACATGAAAGTTAATCAATGCGAGGGCGCCTTAAGCGGACGCTTTTTGAGTCCGGACGCTGTTTGAATTCAGCAATACCGTGGATGGTGCTAACACAATATCACTTTATACAAGGTACTTGAACTAGTAAATGCTAGACAGTTATCTGTGTTTAATTGCTGCAACAGATGCACTACAAGGAGAGTAAGGAACTGGCAGAGTGGGAACTTCTGTTTTGGCCATCTACTACCAAAAGCCAGTCCCATGACCCTGACTTTCAGGGAGACCCCAACAGGCCTGGCAGTTGTAAATCACTCAGCTTTTGGGCTGTTCTTAGCTTTGTGACGCAAACTACAGCTGCGTCTTTTTTTTTTTGGTTTGTTTGTTTTAAATTCCTCTACGGCTATTTTTTTTTTTTTTTAGCTGTTGTAGCTGGATGCGTCTGGTGAAACAGCTGGCACTCAGCCTTACCGTGTAAAGAGGTCCTTGAGCCTGTTAGGACAGCAGAATGCAACTGTCTAGACAAGCCCTCTCGGTATGTGTTGGTTCCAAGTATCGCCCGGAATCAAAGGGATGCGCCATCCCATATCCGAGGGCCAGTGGAATATGGAAACGTGGCATAACAGCGCAATCACGATTCATCAAAAATAGGGTCTGCTAGCAATTTACGTTACATTATTGTCATTTAGCAAGACACTCTTATCCAGAGCGACTTACATAGGTTACAATTTTCACATTTTACCCATTTATACAGCTGGATGTTTACTGAGGCAGTTGTGAGGTAAATACCCTGCCCAAGGGTACAACGGAAGTGCCCCAGTGGGGAATCGAACCAGCAATCTTTTGCTTATGAGCCCTGCTCCTTACCACTATACTACATGCCCGCCCCATGAGTGGCAGATTTATAAGTGAAAAGCCTCTTGAGCAGGATAGGGTTCACAGACTTCCTGATCAGAGGCCTATGAAGAAGAGAGAGAGGCTTGCAGCTTTTTATTGGCACCTCACTGCTGCACAGCACCTCAGAACCGGATCCCACAAAGAGCCTCCAGCTGCTTAAACAACAGCAGAGAGGAGCCTAGCTTGTCGGCACCTCCAGGACTTGTATTTATAGCCCGCCGCACGGAGCTATTCTGAAATGGCATGCGGACAGCGACAGGTGGGCGGAGAGGGAGAAGGACAGACAGAGAGAGAGGAAAGAGGAAGCTGCAAGATGCTGTCCACCGGGCTGGTCATGTCTCCTTGCAATCCCTTGCCCTCATCACTTAAGTCTTACGCTCCTGAGCGCACGGGCATGACCTTTCCTCCATCTGTGACCGCATGGATTCCTTTCCTGATTAGACTCCATGCTGCCTTGTCACAATCAAATGCAAGCAGACTGTGCCCATTACAATTACAAAAGAATCTGGGTTTGAATTAAAGCGGGCCCTTCTCGCAGACTACGGTGTTGTGGTTGCATTGGCTCCATCTGCTGGACGCATAATGACAACAAACTGCACAGTCATGCAGAACAAAAGGCAAAGCCTGTGGTTTCCACAACAGCACAAGGACTGAGGGCGGCTCGGGTCGAAACAAGTCTGTTTTTCTGCAGCACAGTCTTAATTACGTTCTCTTGCAAAGTTGCGAAATGAAGAGTGTTCAGTGAAGCAGGGCTTTTTAGTTACCATGGAGCACAGGGCAACGCTATAAGGGGGTGAACCCCTGTTGTAAAGATCAAACAGACGTGCTACAAAGGTGAAGGCTTTCAACCGGGCTTGATTGGCGAGTCAACAGGCAGCTGGTGACACTTAAAAACAGCTCAACGACTTTTCAATGACCACGAGCAGTCACATTTTCACCGGAGCAATATTATGAACAGGATTCTGAATATGAAGAACGGCTGAGCTCCTCAAAAGTGCCCATTTTCAACACGACCTACACACATACAACTGGCCATCCATTACATTACATTATTGGCATTCAGCAGACACTCTTTTCCGGAGTGACTTACATCAGTTACAGTTTTTTACAATGTTACCCATTTATACAGCTTGATGTTTACTGGGGCAATTGTGGGTTAAGTACCCTGCCCAAGGGTATGGCAGCAATACCCCAGCACGGAATCGAACTGGCAACCTTTCGGTTGCGGGGCCTGTTCCTTAAACACTATGCTTCACTGCTGCCATCCCTGCCAGTGCATAAGTACAAGAGTGACATTCAAAGGCAATCCCCTTTTCTGCTGCCCAATGTTGTTTCAGCACAAACATGACTAACAACCAATGATGTTGGATTATTATGAACGTTTCTAAAGACAGCATAAAAGAAAATCAATTACTGTACATTTGAATGGAAGTGGTAGTACTGGGTGTATGCATTTGGAGGCGTATAAATTTGCTTGCGATGTAAGTCTCAGATTTCCACTATTGGTCTAGATCAACATACACGTGACTGTCTTGTTGATGTCTGAACAAAAAAAAAATGTAACACCACTGTCTCACCATCTGCTCACATACCCACTGCTTCCTAGAGAGCGAGACTACACCATCACACAGAATTTTATTCCCATCGCCAACCTGTTTGTAAACTGCGGTTATGTACCACATACTGTAGCTGGGGTCAGCGTATCTCTTTGTTAAGATAACAAAAAATGGTGACATATCACCTTGGTAAACAACACAAAGGTGGGGCATTTATTAATTTTACAGGCATAATACCTTTTTAAATAATACAATTTATGGGAAACATACAATTTATGGGAAACAATCCTTGCTGGCAGAGTGGCAGTGTGCTTACTGAGGTGCCTATGAACACTATTTGTTGAGGGTTTATTTCTTCAGTTGTCTTGTCTTGACCTGCGTGACTTATGTTTTGTCATGTGTAACACACCACCAAATAAGTTAAGTGTAAGGAGTCTAGTTGCAGTTGTGGTTTGGTTACAAAAGATTGAGGATCATCCTATTCATCCATAACCCCCCCCATTATTATATGCCACATTATTCATTTAAACAGCACAGAAAACATACAAATGTTTACTACATTTCTCCAACAGAAAGGTCATTTGCTGGCATGTAGCAACAGGCATCTTGCCAAAGTGGATTTAAAACCATACAAATACACACAATTTCTTTAAACGTTTAACTTCTGATCCGGTGAGGTGTGGTGGTAAGGAGCAGGACTCGTAACCAAAAGATTGATGGTTCGATTCCCCACTAGGATGCTGTTGTACCCTTACTTAACGTACTCAACCCACAATCGCCCCCATATATATTCAGCTGTGTAAACGGATAAAGTTGTAACCTATGTAAGTTGCTCTGCTAAATGACAATAGTGTAATGTATTGGGTCCCTTTACCTTCTCATTGCCCCTGGAAGCCTGCTTCCTCCCTTGTGCCTTCACTGTAAGCAGGTAAGTATGCCTGAACTGACAGGCCCTCTGATGTAGGTGCCACAGGTGGAGAAAACCCCAGCGGACGGCGCGCTGGCGAAGGCGCAGCAGACATTTTGCTTTGCCGAGATGTCTCATTAGAAAGCATCTGCCCACTGGGCTGCGCATACGCTCCTCGGATGAACGGCGAGCTGACATGAGTAATCGGCAATGCGTGGCGGTCCCCCTGAACGTTCTGCAGGTTCCCCCGGAAACGCTGCAGCGGCCAAACCTGTGAGTGAGACAGCTGGACCGTCACAGGGGCAGATTCCATTTAGGACACATCTCACCTCCTCCGAAAAGCCCCGGGGGGGGGGGGGGGGGGCGCATCTCAGCCACGACAGGCAGGTGATGTTACAACTGTGCAACGATAGAACCCTCTCTCTAGAGCTTGGCATGTTTTATTCACAGGAAATGTCCTTCTGTGTGGTTCAAAGCTAGCGCGCTGCAGGAAATACTTGCGTAAAAATACTCTGTGTTGCACAACACAGACACAATAAAGTCATTCAGTGATTGTAAGAGATTGTTTCACTATGATGGCTATGTACACCACTCTGGGTGAGTTGCCAGACTCTTAACTTTGGCAGTTAACGAATGAATTAATTGACTCCATATCTGAGGTCAGCTGCACTGCACCATAACTCAGAGCAGCTAATTTCCTGCAGTCCAAAAGTCCTGTGAAGCAATCAAGTCGTAAAAAAAAGTTTTTGTGATATGCCCTTTTGAGAAAGGGAGTAGAAAAACAACATGCCAGCAGTTGTTTTATTTCATTTTATTTCTTTCCAAAGTATCCCTGTTAACTTTGATTTCTCAGTTTCTTCCAAACAGCAGAAACAGAGGCAGCATTATAACATGGCCTGGGCAGGTGCAGCTCAGAGGTCATGACCTCTCGTTTCCTAGACACAAGAGCTCCAACAGAGACAGGAAGCACAGCCCTCATCCACAGACCCTATGTGAAGCATAGATCACAGATGTTTAGATCATCAGGAAACCTGTGCCGTCTCAGAACTTCACCGACTTATCTCGAAACAATGGAGAGAGAACGCACCACCAGGGGAAAAATAAAAAGCATATTCATATCCTATATGAATAGCAATTTGTTTACAGGCTATTTCTTCGCTTGTCTCATCAGGACCTGCATAGCTGTTTTATCATGTATGATACACTATGAAATAAACTGAGGTATGGCATTTTGGTATGGTTGCAAAGGGGTTGGGTGTTATCCAACGCACTCATTCTCCCCTGGTGATGTACAGCCATGAGGGATTCACATCTGCCAATCACACTAGGTCATCTGACACAGCTACCATGCTGTCTGCCCTGTCTGGCCTACTTAAGCACTGACAAGGACAGCTGGAGGCTGAAATACTGCAGGCACTCAGCATTATTGTGGGAAAAATTCTGGGAATCTCTAAGAATGGCAAAACGGGTAAATAACCACGCAGCACCGGGCTGACACTAAAGGCTCGTGTGAAAACAGGGATTCATTCCAGACACAAAACAACCACATTTTCATTATAAATAAATGAAGAGGTTTACAAAAAATAAGGTTTTGACAGGTATATTTATACAATGAAGAGCCAAGGTGTAGGGAGTGTTGCGGTTGTGAATCACAAATTCGGAAATGACAAGGTTCTCCTTTATTTGGTGTTGCAGCTCCTTCCTTAAGGCTCTGTAAACAAGCAGAGAAGTATGCTTCATACCTACTCAGGATACACCCAGTGAAGAAATAGGAGCTTTTATCTCCTCTTGGAATAATAGTAATTATGGTTGGGTTGCAGTGACTCACTTCACAGGGCAATCCAACCATTCAGTATCCTCCTGGCTTCTGATTCACAGTACACTGGTGATGCACTGCGCTTCTCGAGAAAAGCCACACCGTTACACTGAAAATATGCAGGAGAAGTGTGCCAACCGAAGCACTGCCCTGAAGTAACCTTTAAAATGGGAGAGTCCACCATACGCTGTATATTTTTAATGTTGTGTGGCATAGTGGTGAGGAGCAGGGATCTTAACTGAAGGGTTGCTGGTTCGATCCCCTGCTGGGGCGCTGCTGCTGCACCCTTGGGCAATGTACTCAACCCACAACTGCCTCAGTAAATATCCAGCTGTATAAATGGATAAACCTTGACTTCGACGTAGAAACTGTTTTTTTTATTAATACGACTTTAAAACCTATCGTTGTGCAACTCAAAAATGTAGTCATCAAAAGTTTGTCATAACTGCACATTTCACTGCCACTGCATGCAGGCTATGTTACTGTGTGTTACCCTGCATGATTTTTTAAATGAAAAGAATTAATGGTCATCTTAAAACGGGGGAAAAAAGGCCCTCAACATGGCTGGCTTTGTGTAGCTCCAGGCTGTAGCTGACCTTGCTTTGACACACACTGCCTTTCAACATGCAATCTTATGAATACAGAACACAAGACAAAAATGAATGAGGCTACTTCAAATGACAACAGCACGCCTCTTCTCAGCTATTATCATTACTATAGGAGAAAGCTTTAATTTTCATCCTTTAGTCATCATTCAGTTCAGTGCTGATGAATCTAAGGCAGGCAGGGGTCTAACAAAGCTTTCATAATTATTCAGTAAAATTACACCACATTAATGAAGCCCTGATACCAGTAAAATGTAAAATGTTTTGAAAAGGGTTCTGGTGTAACTGAGAGGTGAGGAGCTGGGAGGCACGCATAACACCAACTAATTTCCTGTGTCACTTCAAAACTAGGGAATTAGCAAAAGGTCAACAGAATTAGCAGAACAAGTGGTACTCTCAAATTCAACAACACAGAATAATGGACACAAATATGGCACGACAAATCCCTCAAAGCTCGTTAAGAGCCAATGATGATCCCCTGATTTGGTGTGTCAGCTTCTGTGGATGCTATGCTGGTGTCCACATTGAGTTTTCCAAGGGAATCTTTTTATTTATTTTCTATAACTACCAATTATCTGAGGGGTGATAATTGCCTTAACTGCATTCTGATCACACATTTGTCTTGTCACTATGCTACATCCCTCAAACCCATTCAAACCAGAGTAAACAGACCATTGGCTGGCAACACTTAAAACAGCTATTAACTAAAAGTTTACTCACTCTTTTTTTCCAACCTCAAACATGACTCACGGGGCCATCATAATTAATCCCTGAACACATTCATTTTCTAGACTTTAGTTTCTTTTACAACTGATTGAATTTCACAGGATATGAAGTGGATCAGCATGGCGCCTTTGTGTTACTTGTTAATACACGATTGTCCAAATTTGGACCAGGAAACACAACCTGAAGCGTTGTAACCAGGATTAAGCATACACTGCATACATGCCAACACCTTCTAGGGGCTCCTGAATTGTCAGCGTTTGTTCAAGCCAAGTTTTGTCCTGATATCAAAAATAAATCTCACAGACTTAATTAGGGAGCTAAACTTAATTTAATTTTGTGCCCTGCCCTTTATTTCATTGGCAAATCATCCATACAGGCTTTGACTGCGAATGGACACATGGGCACACATATCAATGGATCAATGGAGCTCTAGTTTAAAATGGTTGGCATATAAGGCAAATGTTGAAAGAGCCTCAGTACGGTCATGACCAGTGGCAGCTGTTTTACGCTTAAGTCCTAAAGCCTCATTCACTTACAAAGCTTTGTCTGTTTCCTGCCTTTCTTACAAACAGGCATAACCTTATCCATTACGCTTCTGCCAACTTGTGGTAATCACATATTACGTAACTACCACACCCTAAAAACTCCTTGTAAGCTACGTACGTAATTAAACAATCAATGTCAGTAGCTTTAGGGCTAGAGAAAAACATGCTTTGATTCATGATTCATTATGAACAAATACAGCCAGTCAGAGCAGTGTGTGTGTGTGTGTGTGTGTGTGTGTGTGTGTGTGTGTGTGCGTGTGTGTGTGATTTTTTTTTTTTTAGTTTTACCTCAACAGCACATGGAAGGTGTTCATGATTATTAATAAGCTTCTGTGGCATGAGCAGCACACTAGAAAACACCAGGCTGAATTAAAGCACATCCTTTCACTTTGTATTTTCAGATTCTTCTCTTGATTCCTTGTACACTGAATATATACATTTACATTTCCGCCTTGTGTCTTCCTGGTAGTGAGAGAGGAGCTGTGGTATAAAACCGATTGGATACTGAATTAGAAATGCCCATGGGTAAACAGAAAACTTGTCTTCCTGAAAGCTGTCACAGAACCGATCTTACCGAGTTTTACGTCGGGCCTCCAAGTGGACACACGCTGTCGCGTGCCTGACCCTGTAAGTGCTGACAAGACCGCGCATGGAGCAGTCCTCGGGGAGAAAATCATGCCCCCAGGCTTCCGTTCGGCTATTGCTTTTGATAGTAGGGCTCTTGCTGTATTTTTTTTTTTTTTTTATTTCATCAGAAGTACATTTCGGACAAACCTAAATACGTCACCGCCATATGAACAAAATTCCATTTTTTCCTTTTAATGATATTTTATGATGTCAGTTCCAAGGCTCTGTTATTAAAGCTACGTTATAGGACTGGATAGGTTTAATGTTTTTTTTACAAAAGTGGAATCGCAACGGCAATTATGAGTTGTACGTGTATTTAAAGCCGTTTGAAAATATTTCAAAGATGATCTTCAATCAAAACAGAAACAAAAAGGCAACAGCAACACTGGGTGTTACTGAATATTCTCAATATGTACAGTTTCCAGTAGTACTATTATCATTCACAGAACACCCCAGTTCGATATAGACTGTGGTATATACGAGTTTTTCCCCAGTGAAGAATCTAAGTTAAGTCGACCGCAGGCTGTATTTTCAGATCTTGCTTTCACTATCATTACTATACTTATAAACCCACAGGCGTGGTTAGTACTGCTGCTACAATTATTATGATGAGTTAAAAACTTGTCGAGAAAAACATGAAAATCTTCCATTACAGTCGACATCCTGTGTGTCACACAACGTAGTCTCTTATTTTCATATATAACATTCATGATATCAATGCAAACATGGTAGCTGCGATGGCCTTGCTCTATATCAATAAACGTTTTAAAAACTGACAGTAGGTTATATCAGGAAATGAGACCACAATTGTAAAAACATATTAAGTATCCCAGTAAATGATAGCCTTGAAAAACATTTAGCTAATAAATGTACTGAACAAGTGTTCTTTTTATCATTTTGCAATGGGCAATATTCCAGTTGCAGATCATATTGCTTTGTAAGTAAGCCTCCTACACCTGAATCGAAACACACCGCATTTTAATCGTAGTCTACAAAGTACATATTGTTTCAACTTTGGTTTAATTCGTATAAGGTAAACCATTTTCAGAAAAACTTACCTAGGTAGGTTCTCCACCAATAACGTATTCTTCCCGAGAGACCCGTCCGTCTCTTAACGTGATCCTCTTCCAGTCACCACTTCGCGACTTCAAATTTGATCTTTGCGCCTCCCTGCAAACTCTGGGGAGGACAGAAGCTGGCGAAGATGACAAGTCCGCTGATTCAACGAACAGGTGGGTGGTATTTCACGCCGCAAAGATCCCCTTTGTCAGCAGGGAGGGAGCTAAAGGTCCACGAAAGCTCTTCCCGGTTACGTCTCGAAAAAAATGTGTGGGTGAATGACAAGCTCGGTCACTAGGTCAAGTTTTGGAAGTTCTGGTGCCATCGTGTCTCGAATGTGGTTCCAGAGCTCGTTGGAAAATGATAGCCTCAGTTCATGTGAGTGCAGCTTCACCCACTAAATTTCAGTGTCTTTGAGGGGTAATTTGTAATAATCGTTTAATTGGTAACAATCCTTTAATTTCTCTTAATGTGGAAAAGGGATTTGTGGTTTCATTGCGAAAGGCATAACGCGGAACACTACAGCTACGACTCAAATACACACCAGGCCATTCGACACAAAATTGGTAATGTTACACCAGTAATGTTCATGTTGAAATAAACGGAGATAGTGGTATTATAGTGGTAGTAATGTATAGGCTTAGCCAGAGCGCTTACGTCATATACAGTATATGGGTGTGTGTGTGTGTGTTTACTTGAGAAATATATATATGTATATATAGATGTGATGTGATTACTATTATAGTGAACACATTCTTGTTTACTGTTCTAGTGTATTCTAATACTGTTTATAGCTTCATTAATTAAGCAACTTAGTAAACCTGTTTTGACTGTTTTGGGCCTGTAAAAATTCATTTTCCCAGTTGTGGATTTACCTGATTAGATTTGTTTATTACTCACAGTGCATATGACATTTTTCACAGATCAAGCAGAAATGGATTTTGAAACATTACAAATCAAAAGTGAATTGAAAATAAAGTCATTTTTAAAGATAAAATGATAATATTGTTTGAAGGAAACTTTTCAAACCCCCCCCCCCTTATTCCAGTCCTTAGAAGTAATGTGTGTAATATTGCTTATATATAATATTTTTGCACAATTAGCATAATGTGTTTATATAAAAACCCCTACAGCTCAGTAGAAAATTAATAATGGCAATATGATAATGTTAGATCTAAGCAAACTCCTAAAAACCAAGTTTGAATCTTCCTTTAAGGTGACGTTCCTTCATAGCTTCAGTAGGGGGCAGTATAACTTTTTTTTCTGTGCAAAGGAAACAATCTCAAAATTTAAATGTGCCTTCCTTCTCCTTGTACAATACCCCTTGTTTTGTTTGTTGTTATGTTATCATCAGTAATCTGAGGATCACATAATTAAATGTGTGATTCAGAGTTATGTGGAAAAACTTTGAAAAGATAAGCAGTGAAAGTTCTCCTTTAAAAAAAAGCAGGTTAATGACACAGCCTAATTCACAGCTCCCTGGAGAATCCACTGGCCTTCATACAATCCAGAAGTTGCGAGAAGTAACCTCTTTTAAATAAATATAGCCTCTCAGAATCACATGCGCAGCACAGCCCCACTGAGCCGTCCTCTGCGGTCTACCACTTGTCACACAGAGAAAAGCTGTGTATTTGGGTCAACAGTCCCAGGGTGATCGGAACCAGGTTCTCCTTTAAAGCAACAGCCTCATTTAACAATATGCAGGTCTGATTTTTTTTCTCAATCTGCATTATTGTTATCATTATTGTTGTTGTTATGCAGATATATTAAAAGATATTCTTTATCCACATTGACCTGTACAGTATGACTTGGATGCAAAAAAATTCTGGTGAATAAAGATCAACATCAAAAACAGCACACAAAATTAGAGGAAAAAAGACCTGCATAATACCTATCCAATGCCATGACAAGATAAAGTTAAACATACCATAATGAAGGCTAGGGATGTGAATTTAATAAGTTATTGATGTATAATTTTATGATAATCTGTAGAATATTAATCTAAAAATATTTCTAGTAGGTACAGTATATACAATAGATTCATTTAATGTCAGGGCTGTTTTTCTTTTCTTTAGTTTTTTCTGTCTAAATTTATAATATACAGTTTTACAATGTTCAGTTCTCTCCACACGATATGTCAAGGGGAAGTGCTATCCCTTGCAGTTTCCACCATCCAGAGGACATGTCCAGATGCTTTGAACACTAAGTAGTACCTTGGATGACAAGTACAGTTTATTTAGTCATTTAAAACATTGACACTGCTTAGGGTGACCATATTTTGGTTTTGAAAAAAGAGGACACTGGGGGTAGACGGACACCCACAGTGGGTGGAAGGTTGGGGCTTGGGGGGGTCCAGTAATTGGTGGCACCGTGGCAATGTGTATGGGGTGGGGAGTTTTAAATAGTTGACAAGTGCGTCCACAACCATGCAACTATCTTATTGAACTTTAATACATAAACAGCTAGTCTTTAACAAGACAAATAATAAATGCCTTCATAGCCATTATGGCGAGATAATCTTATTCCTTTACATTCAACTTTTGGCCCTCAACATTAAAATAAAAACAGACAAAAAAAATAAGTTAACTTTTAACACCTTTTACATAACACTGTTTCTTTTCATGGCCATAGATTAAAATAAAATAAAAAATCAGTTGCCATAAAAAATCCACTATTTCACTATAGACACTTTTCAGTCCTCCTGATGTGCTCTGGTATGCTTTCCTGAAGATCGAATCTTTCCCAACAGTCCTTGATTACTAATCAAGTAGGCATGAAAGTCTTTGCAAGACATGTGTTTAAAGTTGTATTGTGTACACAGAAGCCCCTTCAGTGACTCAACAGACAAGTGATTGCTTTCCTTTGTCCACTGGCTTTGCATCAGTGAAAAAACTCTCTCTACATTTGCATTGTCAGAAGGAATAGCAAAGAAAAACTGTGCAATCTTGAGTAGCTCTGAATGAAACTCAATGCTTTTGGACCTTTCAAAATATTTGGTCCACTTCTTGTGTGCTTGCAGATCACTGAAATCTCCCTCACTGTTACACCTTTCTGTGAATTTCTTCAGGTTTATGACCTGATCAAAGCACTTTGCATCATCAATTGGCACCCCCTTTTCTCCCAGGTGTTTAATACAGGCTTCTATGTCATTCCAGTCAGGTGTTTCACTCAGATCCATCCACATGAAAGAAGAGAACTCCTCCATGGGTGCCATCCATTTCTCCAGATACTGCAGGCATGAACTGTACAGACCCTGTACTTGAGCACTGAAATGGTCACACCTCTTACCAAGTCCATCCTTGTGCTTTTGTGCCAATAGTCCCTTGACTTTAAAGGACATGAAGTCATTGCTCTTGCGTTCAAGAAGCATGGTGTGGACTTTGTTCAAAATGTTCTTCACTTCCACAATTGAATTGTTCTCCCTTTCCATCTCCTGAATGTGTGTTTGAAACACACACATGACTGAGTGCATGTGCCAGAGGTAAATCTCACTGAACTCATCTTCAAAAAACTTCTTGATCGAGGAGGGTGTTTTTTCCTGTGACAAAAAGAATGCTTTCAAGGCTGGAAACGTCTGTAGCAGCCTCTCAATACCTGGGAATAATGACAGCCATCGCGTCTTGCTGTGAGAAAGGAGACTTCTGTATTCAACATCAACAAATTCACAGTACTCCTTCAGATTCTCTATGCGCACAGTGTAGATGTGAAAGTATTGATATATTTTGAAGACGATGTTCTCAATATCGACATCTAGTGTGTCTGCCCCGTAATGAACACAATTGTTCAAGACATGTGCTGGGCAGCCCACACCGATTAAAGACTTGTTCTGCAACGACTTCTTTAAGTTTGCGAAAACATCCTTTTCTTCTTCATCACGCCGGATTCCCCCGAACATTGTATTGCAGTTGTCACCTGTAAACGCAATGCATTTTGAAAAAATCCCTTTCTTTTCCAGTGTCTCTTTGATGTATTGCGCGATCGTATCAGCTGACTCATTTGGAGTGTTTTTAACTTCGACTAATTTACTTTGCACGCCACCATTCTTCCAATCAAAATACTGAATAAGCAGAGGGAATATTTTCACAGCGCCGTGATTGCTACCATCAGTAGAAACACCGCAGTAAGGTATGTCTTCTAGTGCTTTCAGAGCTATGTCGACAGAATGCGGTGCAATCACGGCGTTAACAATTGCTTCCGTCTTAGTACGAGTGCCTGAAAATTTTCGCGCTGTCTCGGAATCAGGAAAAGCCCTTTTTAACAAGGCATACGTGCAGTCCATTGATCTGTAGCGATTGTGATGCTTCGTGGTGTGGAATGCAAAAACTCCCTCCGCAGCAGTGACAGCATCTTCTGTTTTACCTAGTCTCACAGAACAGTCAGTTAATTTACCTGACGAACTCTCTCCTTTAGCTGCAGTTTTGTGTTTTGCGGAGCTTATGTGGGCTTCTAGATCGCTAGCACCTTTATTTGACACTGACACGTACGTGCCAGCTTTGCAGGTCATGCATTCTGCTTCCCACGGATCCCGACCGAGACGAAAACACGGGAATTTTTTCTGTAATTGATCTGTGAATTTACATTTGCGTTTGGGCATTTTCAAGCTGTTCAGACGCTATGTACTACTGTCTACAAGCAAGCTGCTGTTCTGTCTCTTGGCTGTTGCTGTGGTGCTGGGAATAGTGACTGAGATGCAGTTTGACCAATGTTTGCGTGAAGGGCGTGTACATGACAGACCAATGGTGACGTGCGAGAAGGCGGGACCTAAAGAGAAAGGTCAAAGCAATGCAAAAACGCTGACGATATTTTTGGCGATTTAGAAAACAGGACCCGGCCGCTCGCATTTTTTAGGTCCCAAAAAGAGGACATGTCCGGGAAAAAGAGGACATATGGTCACCCTAACACAGCTGCGAAGTTAGCTAATGTGAGAGCTAACTAAAGATAAATTAGGTTGCTAACAATGTAGCTAGCTGTTGAGCTAGCTACCTAACCAGTAAGTTAGCAATGATCCAACTGGCTGAAAATAGAATTAGGTAGTAGTAAGCTAGCAATCGAGGTGACTAGGTACTTATAACTGGCTAAGTAACGAAATATTATTATATTATATTATTTTTACACACAGCGGGTTGCAAGTGCCCAGACACATCGGGGATGTGAAGGCCTACCTTTTCATCTTGATACCCGTTTTAAGTTAAGATACAAGGCTATGTCGTTAAAATGTTTTAGTTAGAGAGCTACATAACTTTCACACATAACCAACAGACCATACTATCATCTTCTGTAGAGAGTGACATTTTGGTTGACAATAACAATGAACACAACTGGTAATTAGCTAATTATGAGGAGAGAGCACCTATACCTCCACATAGCTATAACTTAGCATACCTGCTATCTGGAAACCTTGCATTTTTATATACTGTATGGTAGAATTTATTCCTTTACAATTGGCATAAAGTAATGTGTGCATTCCATCTCATGGCTTTTATAACTAGATATGCATCTCAATGTGTTAAATGGACATGAGTTTAAAATAAACAAGACACTGAAGATGGTCCATTAAAGGTTGCAAGCACGAGAGACATATTATAAAATCAAAAGCCGGCAGGGTTGACGTGCCCCATAGCTGGAACTGTTGCCTTATACCAGATATCAAAGATGACATCATCATGCTGAGATGCACGCCATGTAAGCCAGTTTAATTCCCACCGTTTAAGTCTTTAATAGCAGTGAAAGCTGCTGTACGGGCCTGAATATATCCCCATAAGCAAGATTCTGGCCTCGTCAGGCACTGCGTCATGGTGATGAGATCTGAGTGCCTCCTAGCTGCTGGAGGCAGGCCAGTCTTTCTCACTGTGATGAAACGCAACATTTCACAAAGCTGAGTCAATCAAGGAGCTGGTGCCATGATGAACTGCAGAGAAAGGGCGGGGGGGGGGGGGGGGAGGGGGGGGGGCATTGGCTGGCAGCTCATTAGAGGGCAATTGGCTTCATTTAGACCAGGGAGTGTTAAGTCAAGGGAAGCCTTTGCAGAGGGAATCAAACCAAGATTGAGTATTGCTGTGATCTGAATTTTCTGTTGCTCATAATGTCTTACGTTAGGCTGTTGTGTGAGCATGCCACATATATATAATATAAGATGATATATTTTTTTCCACAGTCTCTTCACCACAAGAGCCTCGTTGATGATCTTAACTGTGGGCAGACATTACATGACAATACATTAATGCAGACACTCTTATCCAGAGCAACTTTCATAGGTTACAGTTTTAACATGTTATTCATTTATACAGCTGGATATTTACTGAGGCGATACTGGGTTAAGTACCTAGCCCGGGGTACATCAGCAGTGGCCAGCGGGGAAATTGAACCAGCAACCTTTCGGTTATGAGCCTTACCACTATGTTACACTGCGCTCATCAATATTTGTTATGTTTGTTATCAACATTGATTTGTTCCTTGTGCTTTCTGGCTGTGCCAGCATGTCATTTTACACCTGTGCACTGACACGCAGTTGTTGTGCTTCATACCGCTCACCTTGTGCAGTTATTATGTTATATGTTCCGTTCAGTTCCTTCTGGTCACATTCGCTCACCCACATGCAGGTACTCAGAGCCTCAAAGTCAATTTCACCTTTACCTCTTTACCTCAAGTCTCAATTTCTAACCTCACTCCCGGAAAGCTTCTCGTATTCATATATATTTTTTTGTTTTGTTTTGTTTTTCTCCAAGCCAGAACGCTTGGAGAAATAGAAGAAAGTCACAAACCGGGCCAGAGCAGGGAATCGTCTGAAATACTGATCAGAAACGAACCACTCGCCTGAGACACGGTTCCAGTGTCAATGCTGTGTTGCATCTGTCTCAAACGAGGCCTGGCGCTTTCAAGTCCACACTCAGCTGAAATCATATTAGATTTGCTTTCCATTGTCTGCCGGCTTTGATAGCTCCATGCTCTGAGCAGTCAGTTGAGTCTCAGCTGTCTTGATTTACACAATAAAAGAGTAAATGTGTAGTGTGGCTGTGTACCAAAGTCCGCGTCTCCTGCTGCTTTTTCTGATTACTTCTTAGTCTTACATATCCTTGTTGTTAGAAATCGGTGGAGAAAAAGGAAGGAAATTACCCATGCCTGCACACTTGAGGTGAGTATTTTTGGCCATGGTTGAGTACCAGCTTTGGGTTACTAGCCTGTCAAGTGAGTGGAATTTTTGTCTCCCTGCTGTCTTAGCGGCATATACCAGAGCTAAACATGTGAATGGGTTTTGTGAATTAACTCTAGTTTTGCATCTGTTCCGCAACATGACTGAATACAAGACTTAAATAGCAGAAAGGAAGTAGATCAAGCAGGCATGGCTCGTTTGCAGCTCCAAATCAGCACATATACACTATATGCTATATCCTAAACATAACAAATGAATATCCATGTTGCTGCTAGCTAGCTAATGTAACAAAAACAAATGGTTCATTAACCAACAAAACTCTTCCTCCTACTGCTACTGTAGGCGGCAGTGTAGCATAGTGGTTAAGGAGCAGGACTCATAACCGAAAGGTTGCCGGTTCAATCCCCGCTGGGACACTGCTGCTGTAAACCTTGGGCAAGGTACTTAACCCACAGTTGCCTCAGTAAATACCCAGCTGTATAAATGGATAACATTGTAAAGAACTCGCTTTGGATAAAAGCGTCTGCCAAATGAATAAATGTAAATGCTCAGTGCTAAATTGTATATATAAGCCATCTTCAGTGTTCATCCCTGTTTTTCTTTAAATTAACACTAGCAAAATAATGATTTCAAAACCTTATTCAAATAATGTAAAAAAAAAGTTGTCTTGGCATACTTTGTAATGATTCATCAGTGAATTCCTTCTGGGGAATGTGTTTGTGTGTGTGTGCGCACATGTGTGTGTAAATGTAAATTGAGTAAAAGAAGAAAATATTTTTTGTTGATTTGCCATGGGTAGATTTCCATGAGAAATTTACTGAGAAGAAGTACTATTGAAGTACTATAGAAGTACTACAGTACCTCCTCAGGTGGCAGAAGTTGAAATTGATGTGTTTGGTAATGATTTGTCAATGATTTCTTTCAGAGGTGTGTGTGTGTGTGTATTTTCATTTAAACTGAGCAAAAGAAAAAAACTGCTGATGCACGATGAGTGTATTTCCATGAGTGTTTTACAGTAAAGAAATACAATAACAGAACCTACTCAGAGACAGAACCAGTCGTGAAGCATGTCTTGCACTATTCTGTTTGGTATTGATAGGATAGGATTGATAGGATGATTGATAGGATTGATATTGATATAGGATGGCCTCTTGAGAGTATCTTACTGGCAGTGGAGCTCATTAACACCACCACCACAAACATACAGCATGCATGGGTGAGGCTGGGGGCGTTCTCCATGGCAACACAGCTGTGCATCATTGAGTAACTTGGGGGGGGGGGGGGGGGGGCGTTGCGCTGCTGATGCACTGTTTACATTATCAGGAAGACTTGTTTCATGTTTAATATTTATTTGTCTTACATGTAGCCGTGTCCACAATGCAAAAATGCTAAATTATTTCTTTTAAAATGTTAAATGCATTAGAACGTGTACACGCAGAATAGGCCTGTGTTCTTGCAAAGTGTTGTTTTTTGTTTGTGTTGTTTGTGTTGGGTTTTTTAAATGTTTATTATGTGTGTTTTATGTAGGCCAGTGAGCCAATATGACTATTTTTAAAGGATGCTCCTTTGTATTTTTAAAGGATCAGTGCCATGCAGTGCCATTTAAAAATAATTACCTTTTAAAATAATTACCTCTAAGCAGATGTTCCTTTGGTTTTCATTCAAATTCTGACCTCTGAGTGCTCAGGGGGACCCAGTTCCCTTGGTAATCTATTATGTGAGCTGATTGGCTGAATGTCTGGAAATGTTTCCCTAGAACAATGAAATGACATGCTGTTGCTTATTAAATTAGCACTGGCCTACAAAATGTTGATCTGACATAAGCCATGCTTCCCATTAGATGCTTAACCAGTTGCTCTGAAGCAGCAGCTGCCCAACTTCACAGGGTCACAGCATTTGAGCAAAAGTTAAAATATTGTAAATTGTAAAAAATGGTTACTAATATAGATTTGTATGTTTTTAATAAAAATGTAACAGCAACACAGCTGTGTTTATTTAACCCTGTCTGTACATAAGGGGAACACACAGAGGTTGAGTCAATACAGAAGTTACATTTTAAGAAACACTGAAAATGACATTTGTACTGAAGTTGAGTTTAAAGTAGCATCTTGCCAGAGCTTTACAACAGAGCTCTGCTTAGATATTCTTGACACGTTGGCTCGAGACACTTGACACTGCTGCAACAGTGTTCTCGACATGACACATCGTAGTCACGTGACCTGTGGAAACACTTTCTTCTGTAGATGTTATCCTTCAGGGCACAAATATTGACATTTTCATGTGTGTTCTCTGCAGTTCATACACTGTTATGAATGGCACGAGAAAGCACGAATGATATCTCCTTCTGGACATGCAAGCAAAAATGTCAGGGAGCAGGCCATAACATAATCTAATCTGATGAAAGGAATGTTGGCTTCCTGAGTAGAGGAGAGGTCCAGTGTGGCCGACAAGATCAAGACTGAGGATAGATCATTGGCTGGAGCCACAAAACACCGTGTTCTGACTGTCATTCCCCCCCCAGTAGCATTAATCCACACAAGCCATTTCTTCTATTTTGAGTCCTGTTTTTGTGCTTTGGTTTAGTCCTGGACTTTAATTTCATTACTATGATAGCAGCGCGTGTAATTCACTCTCCTCTTGCAGCTTGTCCGGCTAGCTTCGATCTTCGCTCAACGTGAAGAAATACGCACTCCGGCACCGGGGGAAGGGAGTGGCTCTTGTTCATTTTCTTTTCCCCCCGTGGAAGAGAACAGCAAACTGTTGCTCACCTCTCCTTTCAAGATGCGGATGAAACGAGGAATGTGACAAATAATAAATAAATAAGTGGCCGGTGCGCTCCTACACCGCTGCTCTCTGTGTCACTGTTAATCTCATCACATTAAACACATGATCTAATGTTATGTGCCCTCAGACACTTTCCGGTTCTGTTTGTTAATAAGAAGTCCATACTTGTGGGCCTGAAATACCTTTAAACCTTTAAACTGCCGTTAGTCTTTTGATTGTGGCTCATGATGAAAAATTGTGCCACATTAAATGGGGATAACCCTTGATTTGTTCAAACCTCCATTGCTTTACATTCATTTGGCAGAGGCTCTTATCCAGTCTTCCAGCACAAAAAGAACAGAAGTGTATCCATTCAAGTTGATTGAGTAACAGTGTCAGACCAGGCTAGCAACACTCCCAGACCAGTGAGTGTGAGCGTAACACTACTCAAGCCCTGCCACAAATTAACTTATACAACCTGACTAGACAAGGGAAGCCAAGTGAAACTTAGGTGTGTCTGCCGTTTTGAACTTCACCTGAAGGTTATAATGATAAAAAAAATTAGGGAAAGATTGTATCTCAACGTCCCTTCAGCCAGTACCTCTATACTCCAGCAGCTGTTCATCATTTCACTTTGCTTTGCTTCAAATTCAGTAAATCCAAGGCAGCTAATAACACAGCAAGGAAAACTGGCCACACTGATGTGTCTTGATGGACAGAGTCTATTTGCATGCTGTGATTGATTATAACCGGAGCTTTAATTATTTTTCTTCTTTCACTTGTGTAGTGCTTGGGGTCTGGACGTGCTGTAAGTAGCTGTGTCAGTTCCAGTTATGAATTCACTGAAATGACACCGAAACGTGTCACAGCAGTCACAACCAACTAAAAGTTTCTTGTGAAGTGATGATTATTAACTTTCAAGTGAAAGAGCTGACGAGGCAGGTCATTCTCTGGGGGTATTTTAAAATAAAAAGGTAAACTTCACTTGCTTGTACTCCTCAATTACATGCTGTGCTGCAACAAAATTTACAAAAAAAAACCTGTGTATACCTGCATGCAAAAAACTGTATGTCCTTGTTAGTGGTAGTTCTATAAATCAGAGTTTGTTTCTATCCGTTTGGAAGGTTAGAACCCCTTATTTCCCACCACCCTTTGTGAATTCTGGCTGGTGCAGGAGTGCACAAGCTAGTCACCTCCACTTTCATGACTGTACATGCATTCTTTGCACCTGTTAACATCTCTGTGGTCTCCCTGGTGGAAAATTATTCATTTAGATCCAGTCACAATTGCATCAATTTCATTTTTGTGTCTAATATTTATTTTGTAGCTAATATTTTTGTAGATGAAAAAAAGTGCAGTCTGCACTTCTTGTGGGATTTTAGATGCTGGTAAAATCCTCTCCATGTATAAATTATTTTTGCATCTGCTAGGTTGTTACTGAATGCAAGTATCATAAGGACAGCCTTCCTTCTGAATAATTTCTGGGGACAGTCTCTCTCTCTCGTCCTCTCTCTCTCTCTCTCTCACACACACACACACACACACACACACACACTTTCTCCAGACGTCCCATTTGAAACACATTGTTTGAAAATGTCTACTTTCCCTACGAGTATCGCTGGGAAAGAGAACAAATTAACCTCTCCTTAATTGACAGACCGCTCAGTCGAAGGTGGGTTTTTCACAAGGCCTATTCCACTTTTAATAAAGTGTCTGCCTGAGTTAACATGAAGTGTATCTCTTTAGGGAGCCTATTAGAAATTCCACCTAAATGTCAGCTTTGAGCTGGCTGTCAAAACCTCTCCTCACCCAAGTGTACAGGGGGGAAAAAAGCAACATTCCTCTACAGTGATTAGGAAGAGGATCACATCATCATCACTTAATCGCTGTTCACTATTATATGACCGCAAGTAGATTTTTTTGAGCTACTCTGTGTTTCATGTCACTGTATAACAGTATAATTTTCCTTCTGTTTTTTTGCCCCTGGATCTCTTGCATTGATACTTTAGGTTATTTAACTGCAGGCTTGCACAGTAATCCAAAAAGAGGAAAAATTCTAGCACTGAACACTATTTTTCAGTTTTTTTATATATGTTACATATTTGGATTTATATCCCACTCATAATAGACTGCTATAAATTGCTTGCAGTCAACAACTTTCATAAAGAATGCAAAAGGATCTAACAATCTTTTTTTTCCAGTTCATTTGTTTAATTATCACCCCCAGTGCTGCACTTTTAAAATTGCACTGCTCTATTCTTGGAATGGAAGTCCCACCTCTCTCCTGCTGACAAAGCTGCCAGGAGGCTTTTCTATCTCCAGACACATTTGAAGGGGACAAAACAAACATCAGTTACTCCCAGAAAAAGAGAGAGGAGATTCTTTTAGAATCATCTGAAGCAAATACACCCACAGCAAGTGCTGCTCCACAGTATATTCAGCGAGGCCATCTCTCACCAGTGACTCCCGGCCGATCAATAAAGCCATAACAAATGGGTAAGCGATCTCCCCTTCTGAAGGCTCCCCTGAAGAAGGCACATAATCCAATAAGTGCATTTTGTGGGAAGCTTTGTCAGGAAATGTCACACGGCGCCATTTCAGCGCTAGAGCCCTTTGGTCCTTTTGTCCTACGTTGTACAACATGCTTGCTGTTGAAGAATTCATGCCAGTGACACATTGCCGGTGAAAGTCATGAACAAACACCAGATGAGAGAGGTTCTCCAGAGAAGGCACACAGTCACCACAGGGGCTAGCCTTTTATCAATAAGCAAAAAGCTGCAGCTGTCTGGTTGGTCTGCAGCTGTCTGGGGCACAATCTTTGATGCAAACGACTGTAGTGATTATTAAAGTTTCTATTCAAAATCTTTGATCCTTATATTGTTTTCTTTGTAAATGAAAATTTAACAAAGATAATCAAAATGTATTCAGTAAGATTGCCTATAACAATTCTATTATTATTGGAGAATTAGAGGACTCAAAGTGTTTAAGCCTATGAACATGTTTGCATTTTTAAAATTATATCCTTTGCACTCAGTCGGAAAATTGTTGTAATTATTATTACTGTTATTAATACTATTACTATTACTATACTAATACTATTGCTATTATTATTACTTGTTTATCAGTTACCCAGTGAAAAGTTCATAGCTTACATCTGGCAGTTCAGGAGGCAATTCGTGTTAAAATCCATCCACATGGAAAAATTAAAAATAAATTTAATTTTAAATGAATGGATTTATGTTACCAATTAAAATCATAAATCACATTCAAAATGCATTCTTTGTGTGAATAAAAGAGACAAGAACGGCATTGAGGAGGTGTGCAAGAATAGGGGTTGGTCTAAGATATCCATGCGTCTTTATTAATCACAAGGGCAAATATGATTCTGTGGCTGTTGCTTGAACATCATGTATAGAATGTGATGGACAAGTTTCAAAGTAAGCATCATGAACCATTATATATGAATCATGACGAGAGAGTTACAAGAGGGATTGTTTCGAGTTAGCAGTGGGTACTCTTGAGAAACGTGAGGAAAAGAAAATGAAGGTTATTATTATTATTATTATTTTATTTTGTTTAGCAGCAGGCAGTGGAGCTGGTCTCTGTGCTCTGTGTTAGTTTGTTAATGGAATAGGCAATAAAAGTGACAAATTAGTGTGCTTGAGTGTTGCTAACTGACTGATATCCCAGCTAGTTTTGCATGCTGGTTATCCCACCTCTCACACTACTGCCATCGTGACCCCCCCCCCCCCCCCCCCCAAACTCACAACTCCTCATGTCGGTCCATAAAAATTGTCATAACCAGTATTGGTCTCAGATGAGATCAGTACTGATGAAAAATGAGACCCCCCCTCCCCCACGCAAAAAGTAAAAATAATTGTGTAGGTAGCAGTCATAATACAGCTCTACGCTATATTGCACCTGCCGAATTAATGTCATTTGATAGGAAAAAAGACAAGTCATTGGTCATTAACTTAAGAAATGCACCATCTCTTGTCTGACTGTATGCCATATACAAACAAATTTAACAATGAATTCCTCTTACTGTAATTCCTTAATTAACAGAGAGGGCCAGGTGCAAAGCAAATGTGTTCTGCTTAATATTTCATAAACACATGTCAACTAATTTTATTTGGCCCGTTTCATGATTAGAACCATTATTTTTTAACATCATTAGAATAGCTTCTGTTGAGTTATTTTTTATCTGTTCTCTGTCACTTATTCTATGTTGTCAGAAATATGTCTGTCCATACATTAGGCAGTAAAATGAATGTAATGTCAGAACATTTTCTGAATACTGTAGGTTCCATTTCATATTTGATGTGCCATTCAATATTTGTTGTTCAAAGGAACCAAGATAATGATGGAACTAATACATTTATTGAATTAATTGCAGGGTGATGGATCTTTACTTTTTCACAAAATGAGGTATATAGCTCCAAATAGAATTGGACCCTATTAGCCTGGAATGATAGATGTGTCTTGTGTGTACAAGCAGTGGAGTGATCAGTCACTGGTAAGGCACCTGGACATGACACAATGACATCATGGCAATGCTTAATATATCTACATTTGCTTATTTTCTAATTAACTATAGTGACTGTGTTTTATTACTCCCTTGCATAAACATATCCTTTATTAACATTTTAAAATGAAGTTGTGCTCACCAATTTAACTACATATATAACAATGATTAGTGTGATTAAGTATGATTTCAGCTTACAATTATATTTGGGGAATCTGTTGGTTAGACACTCCTGCAATGCTGTGAGATTTTTTTTTCTGAATGTAAAGTAAAAATGTGGTGGAATGGGATTTAGGCACCTGCTGTGTGAACAGCAAATTTGTATGTATGTAAGCCTTAGGCTTCAATCTTACAATTCAAATGGAAACCCTGTTACTAAGGGATGAGTCTCATTCACAGAGGTAGGGAGAACATCAAGGTTCCCTGGATCAACAGGAAAGCAGGAACAGATTACTTTTGTCACATATTTACAATGAATGGTACACCTCAGCATAATATATTGCTAAAGTGTGGATTGATATTAGATGCATACAGTGACTGAACCTGAGTTTGTTGGCAATTTAAACATTTATTTTTGTGTACTGTCATATTAGCATGTTTCTGATTTATAATTTAGTTATTATGATGATTATTGTTATAAGAATGACACCTATGCATAAAGCAGAGTTTGGCTCGGGTTGAAATATGACAACCCCACAAATATGATGTGGTGTATCTTAAAAGCTAATTCCTTAATGTTGTTTATTTATTCAATCAAGCAAGTGACAGTGATCCTCATATCACTGTGATGCATGTTTATAGTAAACCTAAATCATTTTATCCAATGTGGCTGGACTTAGAGCCTGTAATTATTTGCCATCCTGCATATTTGTTAAAAGATCAGAATAACAATGAGATCCACTATTATATGAAAATTATATTAATTTCTTTCAAATGCAGGAATCTTCATGAGAGGGGAAAAAACTATAATTTGTCATATAATCTCCTAATATTATAATATCTTAGCAATTTCTGTCTCTGTTGCAATTTCCCTGACTCATCCTCTAAGGGGGCTGTGCTAGACACTGGTGTCAATGACAGTGTCACATGTGGAGCAATTACCTGCAACATGCTGCACAAATATCCACACAAATAAAGGGATAAATACAGCTGGCTGCAGAAATAAGGTGGAAGATTACCCTGACTCACGCAGCTACGGTACGCCAAGGTGCATCTTTATCATTTATGCTTTATATTCAGTTCTCAACAGAGACAGCCCAGAGCCAATAACACATTAAATTTACATATCACATACCATTATACCCCTTCATTAGCTCAGTATTGGGTGGAGTGGGGCTATCATTGGAGAACTTCAGTTTAATAAAAAGCACCTATTTTTAGTCTACTGGACATGAATAACCCATGCAGACTTGCTGTGCGTGAGGAATCTTAATGGCAACTCCACCAATGTCCAGACTATTCCACGTAGTCTGTACTGGGTTCTCACTGTGAAGTCACGCTGTGAAAGATTGTTCCTAAAGCCCAGACGTGTTCTGAGAGGTCGTGCTAGTTTTACTGCAGTTCGGGAGCAGATCCAACACTATTTATAGAGGTCTTTCTTGACGTGCACACAGGAAGTGTCCTGTTTTTGCACTCGCGGACGGAAAGAGGATACCAACAAAACAGCTGTCCTATAAACGTGACCCCTCCAGCTGAGGCTCTCATGCGGTCTGAGCCGCAGAGGTCATGTGACACCCCTGTCACATGACCTGTGAGTCACACACTGTAAGCGTAGCTCTGCTTTGCTGCAGCTGGTGGTTGTGCCTTTTGGTCAGTGAGGCCTGTTCCTCCCGAAAATTTTTAGGGAACATAAGAGTGTAATGAAAACAGACTGGGATCCAATTGTGGTTAGTAATATATTTAATCACAGAAGACAAAAACGTAGTCGGGGACGAAACGGGTCGGTCAGGGGAAGCAGCAGCAGAACAAAACCAGATCCAAAACCACAAGCAAGGTCCAAAGAGCAGGCGAGGGTCAAACATGGCAGTAAAAAATACAGAGTGGCAGAGAGGAGGCTTGGCACAATGAGGCAACACAAACTGAGTCCTTATGTAGCCAGGACTTGATTGAAGAACGAGTCACAGGTGCACTTGACGAATGGGTGAGATTGTGCCGGGCTGAACTGGGTGTGGCTGAGCTGGCTGGCTGGGAGTGGGCGTGACAGAGAATGAGAAAGTCACACAGTGAAACAAGTTCGAAAAGGCAAGCAAGGTGATTTTGTTCCCCTCTTCAAGTTCCTTCTTTATTGAGTTGCCTCTTATTTAAGTTTGTTTTTATTCAGTTAACCTGCAATTCATTTATTTTAACCTTTATGTGTACACGTCTTGCTTTGTCTGTCTAATGGCAGTTCAAAGAATATATACATACAGTGCTCTCCAAATTTGTTCACACCCTTGATAGACTAGGAACAAAAAACATGATGTATTATAAATATATGCAAAGTAATCTGATACTTATTTTCTGGATTGAAGTTCCTTATTTTGTGAGTAATATGATGATTCTGTGCCCTGCTTTTGATTAAATAGTAATATTTGAAAATGTTTTATATGGGAAAAATACCCTCTCTGTGTTAACATCTCTACTTTCTTAGGTGTTTCAACATTACAGCCTGCTGCAGGTATACAGCCATGCGATACATGACATAAGTTCCTTTAAAGTCAGAGGAACCACCAGGTTTCCTAAACAAATTCCCCACATGTATGTTTTAATTTATCTCATTTTGTACTGCATAATTTGGTCACTCTTATGACATCACTCGCCTGAAGTCGTTCACTGATCCCTCCAAAAATATTCAGAGTTTGTCAGAACTGCTGCCAAATGCCCTTTTATACTTTCCTCTTCCGAAATAACTAAGGGGCATTCCAGCCCTCTTTCACTTCACTGCTCATTGTACTAGTTTTGCCAATTTTCATTCTTTTTTTTATCACTCAAACAACTCATCCTCTTGTACCTGTGAATAAAGATATTTTATCCCATAATCCCCTGAGTTCTCCCAACATGCCTAGGGACAATTAAGGTGGATTCCTCAAATGCCGGCATCTATTACAGTAAATAAATAAAATACCCCTCTAAATTCTAGTCTGAAAGAGGTAAAATTACACATATGAATCAACTGCATGAAAAGATTTAAAAATGATTATGCTCACTGCCACATCTTTCTTCTCTTTTTGTTGTATAGCCCACTTTCCTCTCTCCCTCTTTCCCCTTAGATGCCCACTGTGGTTCCATCTTAAAAATTCATTTCTCAGGCTTGACATTGTGACTATTGTGCAGATGTTAAACTAAGGCAGTTATGGGAAAACTGCACAGTAAGTGGCATATTATGCGAAATCAAATATCCCAGTTCACCCACACACAAAAATATATCACTCTTTGCTGACAGGGATGAGCCCAGAGTCCTTTGCGAATCACAACTAACAGGGAGGAAACACTCCCTTCTCCAAACTGACAAGAGCCATCTTAGCTAGGACCGTGGACAACCATAACCAATTGCCATGGAATGTGTCATTCTGGAGGATGAGAAACAGTTTAGCTTCCCATATGCCATAAATCCCAAATGATGTTGTCAGTCATCCCCCAGTGCACATTAAAAAGGAAGATGTGATGGCACACTTAGTCTTCTTGACTAAGTCGAAAGATGGAATGAATTTGAAGTGTTTTACCTGTAACACCAGCTGAGAGGAAATACACATTTTTTTTTTTTTTTTTGGATCCACACTGGATCTTGAAATAAGCTTTATATTGCCTTGAAATAAGCTGTGTATTGCTACTGTTCAGGGTGGGACTGGCCTTCATCTCATTGTCTGTGTGTGCATACCTTTACACATTAGGCACGGCATGCTGGTAGGAGCAAGTCCACCCATACAGCTCCAGGCGAGACAGGTCCACCCCCCCCCCCCCCCCAACAACCCGCCCCCCCCAGCTCTCCTCTCCAGCCTGGTACAGGAGCTGCCCCCCTTTGTCACACACTCATTGTGCTCCTGCTGCCTGCAGCCCCAGTTAACAAGGAGAGAGGGAGAGCGACGCTGCACAGAGAGAAATGGGGGTGAAAGGGGGGGCAATGTCCAATTATGGGCATGGGAACTGATGCAGACATCTCCAGCGGACAGACCGCTGCTTTCTTCAGAAAATGTGCAGCTCGTAACCCTAGTGCTAAAAAAACATACGTTAAATCAAATGTACATCTTTCTCTCATACCGTTGTCTGTTATGAAGCTGCAATAAAAATCCTGGTCATTCTCAAAGATAGGAATATTGTCTAATTTGAACTTTCAATTGCTTTTTAAATGTCTTTATTTTCCAGTGCAGGAAGTAAAGCATAGATATATACAATGCTGCATTGATAAAGAAGGTCTTTCCTTGTTAAAATGCAATTAAACAACACATGTGAATATATGCACGGTTGCATTACAGCAACAGCAGTGATGCTCCTGAGCAGTGCAGCTACGCAGCTACTCTAGGTATGCTACCTATCAAATCAGTAGTATCAGTACAAGATGAGGCTGACGTGCGGTATTTATTTGCAGCGGGAGAACTGACCTCCCTTCAGAATCAGCACAGTTGCATATGACGCAACATGAGCAGGATGTATGATGGAACCAGAATTTTACTTAAATGCAAAAGGAGCAATGAATAGTAATTACAATTTCCTAGCTAGTTAGCAATAATCAAGCAGCTTGATGGTAAACTTCATCGACAAAGCTAAGGAAAATAATGTCAGCTATAGTTAACAGTACCATTGCTGGCTGGCTGATTATTAAATGACCTTATGCATGTCATTATTGTTACTGATAGTGTATAGCGTCCTCAGCTGGAATGTATTTAGCTTTTTTACTGTTGTGATTGTCAGAATTCAATATCAGATATCAAAATTCACTTTCTGTGAGGCCAGAAATTATATTGGGAACAGCTGGATCTCCATCCAACTGTTTAATGCGTTACAAAATTGTCATTTCCCTCAATGGGTTGTCTGTAGGTGGGGTTGTCACCATGGTATATTTTCTTTGAAAAGGGTGAACCCCCAATAAAGCAAAAATAAATTCTCTGCAAAGAATGACCTATTATACATTATACACCTGGAAGTTCTTCGGTAAAGAAATCCTTTTTTGGTCAATGTTTCTTACAGAGTGGCTCAGTTACTATATGATTCATAGGTATGAATGAAGACTTAGTATAAAGTGAGGTGATACAATCCAAAGACTGTCGGTGCACTTTTTCAGTGTTAAATAAAAAATATTGCAGGTTACTCTGAATGTATTCAAATTCTGTCCACTATTAGTGTCTGTTAGAGCCACACGGGGAAAGGGGTTGTAAAGATGTTAATACCGAGATGCGATCTAAGTCCAAAGACGTGAAAGGAAATTACTTACAAAACTGATTACAAGTGCCACAATGACTGTACATATTCAGAAACTAACCGTGTAAATAGACACAGTACCAGTCAAATGTTTGGACACCATTTTATACTTTTTACTATTTTTCACATTTTAGAATAATAGTAAAGACATCAAAACTATGAAATCACACAAATGGAGTTATGCAGTGACCGAGAAAGTGTTCAACAAATCAAAAGTTTTTGATTTGATTTCTTCAAAGTAGCCAAAAAAATTTTTTTGAAAAAAAAAATTTTTTTTGGAGAGAAATTTTTAACCAGGTGTGTCCAAACTTTTGACTGGTGCTGTATTTATGAAAATACATGTCACTAAGTGATCAGTAATTTCCATGGGAAATGAGCAAGGGAAATCCGAAATGATAGAACTAGACATGATGGGGACAGAGGAAAGCAGAAGAAAGAAAAAAAAGGACCTCAGCTTTTTGGGGCGAAGAAGGTGGGGGCGGGGGGGGGGGTGGCTGCTGACAAGCTGGAGTGCTGGAGAAAGAAAGGTAGAGATTAAAGCGAGTATGTGGTTATGTAAGAGAACGGATGACAAGTGGAGGCCAGCATCAGAGAGCTAAGAGCTCTCATCTCCCTCTTTGACGAGCATGAGGGCCCAGGCCAGCCCAGCTGTAATCTGGCTTTGAGCGAGTGAACGAGCGCTTTAGGCGGGTCTGCTTTTAACCTAATTAATCCCCCCGTCCCGTTCCGTAAAGAGGGAGCAGGGGCACGGTGTGGAGTGACAAGCCAAAGATTTGGGGGTCGTATGGGACAGGTGCGTGTTGGTGTTTGCTTTTCTTAGCCTGTCACAGGATTAAAGGTATTGCATATTTACTGGGAATCCATGCTCCTGTCAGAGTGGCCCATGTCCCACCAAAGCAGTCCAGCACAGGAGTATGGCAGCACTTTCAGTACCTTTCAAAGATGCTTCCTCTAGGCACTGCAAACATGAACATGCATTACCATGCACTCCCCTGAGGGTTGTCCTTTCAACAAACATAATCATCGCTGCTGCAGTCTTGACTTCCATGCCACCTTGCTCAAATAGGATTCATACACTGTAAACCTCTATCAGCCTTTAGATGCTTCACTGCAACAACTATGTGGACAAATCTTCTATGATATGGGTTGTACACCAGCTGGTATTTTACTGGCCTGACTGATATTGTTAAGATATCTAAACTCAGGGTATAAGTTCATCTATGTAATTTATTGAACATCTTGTGGCAGCAGTTAATTGCATGTTTGATATCAAGTGCATAAGAGCTGAAATATACAGCAATCCAGTACTGCACAATGGTTCTACGGCATTTTGTCTTCTAGAACTCAGAACCAGCCACAAATGTCCATATGCAAATGTTGAGAGCATTTCTTTGTGTGCTAGTAATTTATAGTTAAATATTCATTTTCAAGGATATAAGGTGTCCTGAGGAGATACATCAAAGAATATCACCGTAGTCTGTCAGTGTCATATCCGACTGCTCCAGCTCAGTGTTAACCCTTCAGAAGCAGTATCGCTCAGTTTGGTCTGACCCCATCAGTACTTCTATTTAAAACTACATCAGTAGAGTATGTTAAGCCTGGGGCCAGCATAACAGCTCTACAGATGGCTCTCTAATGCAACATGAACGTCAGACCACCAGAATTAATTAGAAGAAAAAAAAAACAACACTGAAAATAAATAGTAGAAACTGGGGACAGAGTATTAGCACAGAGTAAAGCACAGGGAATTACTGAGGTGACAACCTGATGCTAAACATTTGCCAGGGATGGAGTCTCTTCCTTGGTAGTATCTCAGAGGATGTAAATGATGGGAAACTTTTAAAAGATTGTGTCATTTTATAGTGGTGTCCATCATTATTGTCCCCGGGCAGGCCGGTGTGGGATTAGCTGCGGTTTAAGGGAGGATTAGCGTGAGGATTTTTGTTCCAGTTAAGACCCATTCTGCTCTCTCTCTCTCGCTGTCCATTAACTAATTGTAATGCGTTACCTCACATGCGCATCTGAATGACAAACATGTGGCTAATGATGTGGGGGGGGATGGATTTGGAGTGTCTGTCCAGTGGTTTTGCAGGGGTAGGGAGAATGAGGTTAACGATCCAAAATCCCCAAGAGCACCTTTTGAGAACCAGGTGAATCATCATAGTGGAAAATGCTAGGTTGTTATGTTGTTATGGATGCGGTTTTGCAAGAGCTGCTTCCATTCTTTTTTTTTTTGTCTTTTTCGTCTCTGCCCATCTAACAATGACACAGCAAATCAGCTCAGACTCTTGTGACACAGTCATGTCCCTCACTGTAATCCATCACATATAATGATGCCTTCAATCCCATCTGTGGGTGGAGGAGAACGGGTGTGAACTGGTGAAAAATGTTTCGCTGCAGGAATTAGGGACAGTGTGGACCAGAGTGTGAAGCCGTGTGAATATGTTTAACCAGCTGTAGATTTCCCCTCTTATCAGGCCCGGTTTAAAACGTGTTTTGAAACGGCCTTTCCCTCGTGCACACCGTCCAGGGCGCAGCTGAAGGATGGTGCTGCTGGGATTGGTGTGGCGGGTTCGCGTGTGGATCTAGAGGTCTGAGCTCAGAGGGCTGAGGCAGTCAGCCTACCAGCGGGTGCGGTGTGCTGTGTCACCACTCATTTGCATAAGTGTTTCCAAGGCAAATATGGCATCAGTTCCTTTAAACGAGCTTTACCAGGGAAGCACTGCTCTCTGAGTGGCTGTTCAGCAGATCTGTTTGAATTGATTTCTCTGTTTTCAAAAATCAAACATATTGTTTATCAATCTATTGATGACTTTTTTTTTAGAATTCATAGCAACAGCATTGCTGGAGTGCATGTTATCACTCATGAAAAGTGATTAGATTAAAATCCCCCAAATAAATGATATTATATTGAATATGAATGCAAAAGGCATAGATGGTTATATAACTGTGTGTATTATGAACTATTATTATTATTACTGTTATAATTATTTACACTTTTGTTGATGACATTGTAAAATACTACAAAGACTACAAAACTATATGCACATACACGTGTATATCAAAGTGGTCATAATTAATACATTATGTATTGTATACAGTATTATATATCTGTCATCTAGCTAGATTATGTGTTGGCAGCTTGTACCACACCAAGACCAAGCGTTAAGCCCCATATTTAGAGCAACATACTAATTAAGCTGACTCCATATCATCTTGATTGGATTTGGCTCATAATTTTAAAGAGTTAGCTGCACAAAACTGAGCCACTTCAAATTATCCAGATCATCGTCTGGATGCTGTTAACTTGTGTTTAATGGATCTGGAAATGTCAGGAAGCTCAGTCTTGAGTTGTTGCTTTTTTACAGGCTGCTGCGGGCACTTTTTCATTTTCACAGCATATGTTGCATTG
Organism: Megalops cyprinoides; assembly: GCF_013368585.1. NCBI lineage: Eukaryota > Metazoa > Chordata > Actinopteri > Elopiformes > Megalopidae > Megalops > Megalops cyprinoides. The sequence continues at coordinate 36,153,848 of NC_050588.1, read as the reverse complement.
CTGAAGATGGTGCTTCTTGCCTTCATTTTCTTTTCTTTTCTAACAATTTATCAAACCATCAAATCTCATTCCACTCATTTAGTTGCGGTAATTGTCAATCCCCTTTGTGGTAGGAAATACAAGTGCCCCGGCTGGAACAAAATGAGTATTGTTTCCATAATGACCAACAACATACCGGCCTCTTTTGCCTGTTGGCATGAAAGCATTCGTTGTCAACCTCAGGAAAAATGCTGGTCTTGCACTTTTGACAGGGATGCCATTCCAAATGGGTATGGCGGGCATGACTCATGTTTCATCCAAGTAATGCAATTTTTGTTTCACATCTCACACCAGTGGTTGCCAATACATTACCTTAGCTCTTAATTAATCCTGAGATGTGCTGCTGTCTTTTACAGTGGCAACATTGAATTAGTCAATAGATATTGCATTACAGCCCTGCTTACCCTGGTTAAATTAACATCTTCACTGACTTCTTCTGTTACATTTTCACTGCTGGGAGCTGTCTCCATAGTACACTCCTCATAGTATACTACAACTTTCTGTACAAAAAGGCACGTCACCACCAAAACATGCTCATAGCTCCAAGGTACTCACATGTATGAGTCATATATCCTCCATAAGTTGGTATATACGTATCTGCAAAAATGAATCAGCCATTCTAAGTTCTGAAATCAATATCATGCCAACATACAGCAAAGAATTTAGGCCACATTATCTTATATGGGATAAAAAAGTATTACTCAAAACAAGTGTTACTGAAAGTTTCCTCAGTCCTTTCATCTAATTTGGCCCTGTAATTTTTCATTTTACCATATTGGTCTTTCATACTGTTCTAACTGTGTGGTGAGTAAGAGGTGCTTTTTATCAAGGTAATATTCTACAGTGCAGAAGTACCCTGTGAAAGGGACAGCCACAGTAAAAGAGCTTTTTTAGAGGGATGGACAAGATTATAGTAAAATAGTGTGAAAGAGCTTAGGTCAGGACAACAATTTCAAATTAATTTTCTCTTTCACAAATTAACTGGATAATGGAATAGTGGGATGAGGCAAATAGAATGGTGGCAAATGGCAACAACAGCAAAAACCACAGTGACAGTGAAGGACATCCTCCGTTGCCTACTGGTCATGAGATCTCCTCTACCCTTCACACATTCTAGCACTTAGAAAGGCTAAATAAATCTCTTTCAGTCCATTTAAATATGGAGACTGATTCCCGCACATGTCGTTATAAATCATTTAGTAGTTTAGGAGCTCAGTAACCAAAAGCTGTGCCATCTCTCTTGCTTGCTGAAATTTTCAAAGCGCAAAGCGCGAGGTTGACATCTCCTTGTAACCAGAGGAGTTATGCAGACTCATGCATTATCAGGAATTATCAGGAGTTACTTATGACACGCTGAGGAAAGCCTGTTTAAAACTTTATGACTTAAAGATAGTATTTTTTTTTGATCATCAGAAATGTTTCCAGTATTTAGCAGGCTGCCAGTGAAACAGTGCTACGGCTGCAATAAGATGGGTATATTCTGAACCTCCCTGTAGCCTGTAAAATGATGTAGTACTTTTACATCATTTCATTTTTCAGAAGATGAAATTTGACACTTAATGCAGAGGCTACAGAGCATTTTGACTGTCGATTCTTTTTTTGTCCCCAAAATTATATGTTTTGTTTCTCAAAAGGGGCAGGATTATTTGTGGTACTCCTAATGGCCTGTGTGCTATCTGCATGTGACTTATTTCATTTCATTCAATTTATTAGTATGTTCATTAATGAGTCGAAGCATAACATTTCAACATCAAACTCCAAGGTGGAAGTGGCTACGGTGGAATAAAAATCCTGGATTTTCACCCACATCCATACTAACATGAGCCCCAGCACAGGAAAAAAAAATGTGAATAAAAAAGCATTTCTTTGCTGCAACAAAAAAGAAAATTACTCTCTACTTCACGACAACACAAACTGTTGTCTGTTGAATCAGGGGCTGGTACAATTTGTTCTACCATATTCTTACATAACTACAGCATTTAGACAAATAGTCTTCAGGAATCTACTGTAGCTCAGCTGAACTCCATATATTTTATTCTGATACTTTAATGGACTTCACGTGTTTTTCTCTGACACTAGTACATGAGAGGAGATGTGTCTAAATTTGTGCCCACAATCAAATGAATTGATGAAATTCACTATTCTGTGAATTTTGAAAATGAGTCAGTTGTTAAATCAATTAAGAACTGTAATCGTTAATGAGCCATGCTATACCTGTCCTTTTAGAATGCAAACTTGAACTTCCACTGCAACACTGACTTCTACAACCTCTGTAAATACACCTTAATACCTGTCACAGAGGTGCTTTACTCACAATTTCCTCGCACTCTTTCTGGAAATCAGTTGTGTCCAGGTTTGGCCATGTTTTCCAAGTGTAAAAAGGCCACTCTTGAAACGATGCCACTTGAAATGGTTTTGATGTGCACATTAACATCATTACATCATGAATGTAATCATTGGGGGCTCTTATCCACAGCAACTAACATAGCTGTTTTCTGAATCATTTCAAAGGACATATCAGGGTCAACTGCTTCAATACGAAGCAATCACAAGCACATTGTAATGTAGGATGAATCGAGATTTCTTACTGCAGCATTTCAAGACCACAGCATTTGCTCTGTGTGAAAATGTAAAGCTAGACAGACTGTTATGTCTGTTAGGTATACATATCAGCTGACTGGCTATTCACTGCATGTGTTGTGGGAGCTCATTCATGCATGACATTTTTACTGCACGGGGGTGAATATTAACTCTGTGTTTACTATGCTTGTGGTAGAATTGACAATGGGAATATTACAGGCCCATGAACTGAGCCTTGGGGGGGGGTATGACTTTTGACCATAGATACGGGAGTCCCATTTTATTTTGCACAAATGCATAAGAATACTCATAGCCCAGTGAGTGCATTTCACCTTGGGCCAAAAGCTGTCTGCTTGATGTGTATTCAAAAAAGAGAGAGTGGTGTTTAGCCATCACTTTGATCTTGAGCAAAGAGAGGCGGAAGGAGCTTTGCCTAAAGTTGACTTTTGGATCAAAATTGGCCTCCTTTACAAGAGGCTAAATTTCAGATGACTTGGAAGACTCAGGCAAGTGAATGCCCAGCTTTTAGCAGTGTGTTGATAATATGTGCAACGGGCTGACACAAAGCAAGAAAGAAGTCTTTTACAGGCTTGTGTGTAATTTGGATCTAGCAAAGATGCTGATGTGTATTGAGGTCAGGCGAGTTTAAATGGCAGGAAAAATGTACGATTTGTGTAAGTCAGGAAGATATTATGGTGGCATGGTGGCATAATTCGAATTTGCACAGCAAAAGAACAGAAAAACACAAAAAATGGAGCTCGCCTCACCTTTACATGGAGTGTCTGATCACAGGAAAAAGCTTGCAAAATCTCCTGAAACAAGTCCAAGCATCCACCTCTTAACAGATCTGTGTGACAGACCTAGATTCCGCTCCCCGGTGTGAGAGAGGTAGTCGCGCCGTTGCTTGGCATGCAGCTAATCGGAATTTTACGCTGTCATCCCTCATTGGCCACAGGAAGTGAAATTCACTGGCTACTCAGGAGCTCCTGATAAAGTCATCTATCTTTCCACTTCACCTCCCTTTCGTGTGTTAGGAGGGAAAAGGAAGAGGAAATTTGATGGTGGGGAGAGAAACTGAGATTTGATAAATCGGATCAGATTTCTTCTTAACTGCATGGCAGTAAAATTTGGGGGTCAGTCTGGAGCATGCTTTAATGTCCGGTGAAAAAAATACAATGCAGAAACACACGGGAGAACTTTCAGGTAAGGCGGGTTTTGATTTATAAACCGAAATTTCATCAGAGCACAATCACGATTTTTATTTTATTATTTCTTTCTTCTGTCAATTATTAAGTGTTCAAGGTATTTTGTTTTAAATTCCATTGAATATCAGCTTTGTCCCCTCACTTTTACAGTTCAGTTTTACAGTTAACATGCATCTTAAAAATAACTTGATACCAGAATTAAAAGCAGCTCAAACTCTGCATTACAAATGAAACATTTAGTTACTGATATCCATTGTATGGATATTGCTAAAAAAAAAAAGTCACATTTTAGCCTGCTGACTGTTTGTGCCTCTGTGGACACTCTATTAAACACTGATATTCAAAATTAAAATGTAAGGTTTTTACATTGTAATTGCATTTATAAATAAATTTAAAAGTTCTTGGGGAACTTACAAGATCATTTGTGCTTATATTTTCTGTTACATTTATATTATAAGTCTCAGCCATGGGTATAGCACAACAAAGTTGTTTAAATTCTTTAAATATCTCCGGTGTCGTCCTAAATGAGCCAGTTGCCATGTTCAACAAGTTGATTGCTTTATTCATTTATGCTAGTAGAGCTTTGGTTGAGTAATGATTCAGATAATGTAGACAAAATTACATCATGGGTATGTGATTGTCGGGCAAGGGTTAATCCCCAGGATATTTCACACATTTAATTAGGTATCTGAAAAGCTCAGTGTTCAACAGAGAGGAAAAAAATCAGAACATTTTGTTTTATATGCATACTTCTTTTTTAATAATAAAAAAAAAATTTCACTGCTTCTAAGGCAACGTCTGCTATTCTGCACAAAAGCTGTTTCTGAAATGTGTGCAGTTGTAAGAGTTCTTACATTTTAATATGTGCAAACACGCTATGGAGTTTGCAAGAACCCCGTCTAAATGGAATTACTGCTGGAAAATGTACCTCTGTGCTCAGATTAAGCAAATGACAACAGACCCATGGTGACCCCCGCTGACCTAACTTGGGGCTCAAAGAGACACTGATTCTAACGTGACGGAATTTTCATCAACGTTCTCCTCGAAATCAGAGGGTTCCATTTTTCACATGGCTGCTGGGATTTTATCCACGAAGCCAGGCGCACAAGAGAACAGGGAAAATGAAAATCGACACAGTGAAATAGGTCAGTCACAGGCAAAGGGAAGCTCAACAAACACTCCTGTACTTTGCCCCCCCCCCCAGTTTCAGGGAGGCACTCTGTAATCATTTTGAGTAATGCGTTCTCCGCTCCTGGGAGATGCCACATGTTTTATGCACGCACAGAGTGATGGAGAATGAGCTTGCCCCTCGCCGGCACGGTGGCACAGAGACCAGCAGCAGCACCACTGCAATACGCTGCAATGCGCAGCGTCCCTCCTCAGCACACACACTGTACTTACAGTGTTAAAACTGCATATACATTGGACATCTTTTCCCGTTCTGTGTACATTTACTTACTAGATAAAATCACTATGTTTACCAGCCAGATGAAGGACCCAATGGCACACATTGACTGCTTTACTGATATTTTGTCAATAAAAAATATGGATTTGACCGCTGCTGTAAAGTTTTAAGTGCAGGCTAGCTCATGTCCCATTAGTCTAATATTGGATATTATATTTACAAACATGAGATAGTAAGAGTCTAAGAATGGTCCAACACAGTATGATTGACTCTAACTCTATTCACTTACTCTCTCTGATGAGAAGATAGTAGTAGACCTTTTCACTCTAGCTGAAATTAAAATTAAATACCGAGCAATTCATAGCAAAAATGAATAACTTTGGGTGGTGAGAATGCATTGCTACCACGAAGCAACAAATGTATCACATCCATTTGTCACATTCTGAGGTTACAGTAACTGTCTGAACGCAGTCATTAGCAGGTAATAGTACAGGTCACTATCATCTTCATTATGAAAATGCATTTGTGTACCCTGAATCCTGACAGCAGACATGGTGTGCTCGAGTGTGTTGGCACTCTGTTGGTTTTTGGCAGATTTTGTTTCCCCAAAGAACTTGCAATCATTACTAATTTACTGTGCAACACCTGAGTCTATTTAAACAGGAATTAATTCTGACTGTAAGAAGCTGCTTGTGCTAAAGGAATTAGACAAGGTCCACTCGTCACTTGACGTGTTGAAAAAAGCAGCTGCAGATTGGCCTCTAATTATAAAAAAAACTCACTCACAGATTCATGTCTGAAAACATCGTACCCACATTTTAGATTTGTAACAAGACCCACAGCATAGAGGTTATGTGGGTGGTCCTTGAGCAAAAGAAACCAGGGGAAAATTGGTTGGACACATTTATGAATCACCCCAGTAAAGGTTGTTCATGTGGTGCATGCCTGGCATTGTATATCCACCTAAATCAAATTATTATCATTTAGCAGATACTCTTATCCAGAGCACCTTACAAAGATTACAATTTTTACATCTTATCCATTTATACAGCTGGATATTCACTGGGGCAATTGTGGGTTAAGTACCTTGCCTACAGTAGGAGTACCCCAGCAGGGAATCAAACTAGCAACCTTTCGGTTACAAGCTCTGCTCCTTACCACTATACTACACTGCTGCTACCCTGCCACTACCCACTCTCTCAAGGGCTACATTTTCAAAAAACAGTTGAGTTTTACAAAGAAGCTTGAAAATAACTCAAAGCTTTTTTTTAGATAAACATTTTAAATACAGATAATGAGGTAGAGGTGTTTTTTTTTTTCAGAGAGTGTTCTTATGTGCACTTTAAGAGCCACATAACTGACTGTGAGAGGCTTATTGCAGTGCCCTGTGTAGCTTTCAGCCTGTGCAGACTGCTGCTTAAAGCACACAGTGATGTTTTATTAGCCATCCGGTCATCAGATTAGCAATGCTCACGGTAAATTCATCCTGCTTTTGACATTCTGTGCCAGCCTTTTTAATCTCACTTTAATTGTGCTTGCTGTTTCGGTAGAGAGCATTATTCCACAGGAGTGTTGGGGGCACCTTAGGAAAGATCTACCAAGGATAAGTCTTATCAAGCTTGGGCCAAAATCAATATTCTCCAGCACAGATTTTCTGAGACAAATATGATCTGCTACTAATGCTTTGTTTTTAGGGTTTCATTCTAGGTTGAGCTCCTTCATCTGCAAGAGTTCTATATACACTTATGTCAACCAGTCCCTTATGTTTTTTTTTACTCATTTCAATATCCACAAATGTGCATTTTGCTTAGGATAGTAAATTAAAGTGCATTTATTGTGTGCAAGGCAAATAAATGTGAATGTCACATTTGATGAAAAGGTTTACCACACAGTTACTTTTTTTTCTCATCTGGCATCATTTTTTTCATCACTTCTTATTCGCCAGACAGTGAGATGGTTGAATAGCTGGTTTTGTGACATATACTGTACAGTAAATGTACGTTTTTATGCTATTTTGTGAAGTATTCTCTGTATTTTGACTGGTTCACATCAGAATACCGAGAATTACATATGTAAAAGCAAAATTGCACATGCATTTGGGTTCAGGCGATATAATTCGTGGACCCTCTCATAGTTAATGCACTCATACCCCATTCCAGACATGGAATGGAGGCTCGTAATAAGAGGTGTGTAAATGTCAGTCCATCAGGGTTTCATCTGCAGTTTCTCGCCCCAGGAGGTCTGAGGTCAGTTGGAGTTGTCCTGGCAGGCTGGTCTGGTCTGGTGCAAGTCAAAAATAGCCAGTGTTGCTTTGTATGAGTGAACCACTGTTTACCTCAGGAATAAACTGACCAATTCAGTCATGACTGAATAGGCTCCAGATATAAACGTCTTTGCACATCTCTAACTCTTGAGTTGCCATGGATTCTGAACACTAGAAACCTATTTTTTGCCTTCCTAGGATCATGGAAGAGAGTCTTCATGGTAAAAACAAATACAGTAAAATAGGTAACACAAATTTGCATCAGGAAACAGGTTTAAAAATACTTTGTGCACATGCTTCAACATAAAAATGAATTGTTTTCTAAAAGGCTGTGTACAAGAAGGGTTTGCAAATGAAATACACGATCAAAACAAGTCAAAAATCATTGAAAGGAGGTTGAGCTTGCAATCAACACAAACGTCAGCGCTGTTTGGTTTCAGTTTTCCAGCCTTGATGGACAGGTGCGGAAAGATTAATAGATTTCTATGCCGCTTCACCTCTGTATGGCAATCAGAGCCCTTATACAATGCACTGAAAATTCGAATTGCTGTACGAAACAAATATGGGAACATGCTTATATGCATGTTTATCTATCTTTGTATCATGTAACATTGCCTATGAACATCTGTAGTTAAACATTAACATTTTGTGTGTGGCCCATAATATTAAATATGTGGTACAACTTGGATTACTACAACTTGGAAATTCAAAATTATTATCAGTCAATGACATTACTGTCTGTAAATGTATTTTAACAACATATTAGTCAATCACAAACCATCGGCGTTCCTGTCAAACCCCCACAGTTGGGAACACTAAGGGTTAACGGGAAATATGAGGCCTGCAGAATCACAGTGACAGTTATTTAAGCCTACATACTACATTTCATTACATGACATTATTGTCACCAAGCAGACACTTTTATCCAGAGTGACTTACATAGTATGTCACAGTTACATTCATTTATACAGCTGAGATATTTACTGAGGCAGTTGTGGGTTCAGTACCTTGCCCAAGGGTTCAACAGCAGTGCCTCAGCAGGGAATCAAACCAGCAACCTTTTGGTCAGAAGCCCTGCTCCTTTACCACTACACCACACTGCTGTCCCCACTTTGTATGATCACTCACTAAACAAGTGACGTGAACAAGTAAGTGGCTGGCAAAACAGCATGAAAATTGGAAACTGTGAATATATGGAATTTACACTGGCAAAGCCACTTTTGAATAGGGAACGTCTTACAGCTGTTTGGATCTGGAACAATCTGAACATTGGGATTGATGGTCACACCCGTTGAGGGCTTATCTTTAAATGGTCCCTTGTTCAGCTCATCCACTGCAACACCATCCTTTTTCATGTATTCGTTTCCAGTTTTCATCTATGCCAGATTCCCTGCTGCTGTTGTTATCTTAATGTTCACCTTCTCATCTGTCTTTGCCACTATTTGAAAGCAGTTGAACTCTTGGGGAAAAGCTATTATTATTAAGCGCGAGAGGTAATCAATCTGCCAATGCCGCTGAACTTTATGTGTTCCTTCCTCCTCTCTTCTAATTTTCTTCTATGCTTTTTCACTCTTTGCGCTCTGGTGCTAAGAATGCAATTCTCTGATACACTAGCACTAGTGATTAACATTTGTTTTTCACATTACAGATCCCACAGTGTACCACACTGGAGTGAATGCCGAAAGGAGGGTACGCCCATGTCCTTTAACGTCATCTCAACGACTTGCAGGTGCTTCACAAGATTCAAGAGTGTGCCAAAGCTACTAAGTGAGGGTACAATAGCTGAAGAAACACCCCTACCCTAGCAAAATGAAACCAAGCCTTTGTGGCAAATGATACCAAGGTTTGAGTCTGAGATGTAAGACTCCAAACAAGCACCTTGACAGGCTGGTCCCTCATCTGGCTTTCTGATCATGTCTTCATTGGACAAGGCTCTTCATATTTTGGGTTTTTTTTATCAGTTTTATCTGAAATTTGTTAGGTCTCTTAATAATCTTCAGCTGCTCCTTGCAGTGTGTTGTACTATTGTTTTTTAGGATGGATATCTGCATAACTGTATTTTAAAATCTATCTCCTCAAATACCCATCAAAGGAGGAATGTTTTTTGTTTTGTTTTGTTTTGCTTGCTTCAATGCAATGATCTTTACAGAAGGGTTAACGGCACCGTTTTGGATCCAGTTCAAAAGATGTGGAGTGTACACGCTGCTCTTATTGCTTCCAAAATGATTACGTTTTTCTGCACGTGAAAAGGACAATGATCTGATCCCCAATTACCTGGAAGGATCAGAAAGATCCCTTAGGGACTAAAACGTCATTCTTTTTATGTGCAAATACACGTAATCATGCCGCATTAAAGCAGTGTGCAGACAGTCTACCTGTTCTTTTGATCCCTTTTGTCTTGGCACCTGTCATAAAACAGATGTGTGTGTCTCTTTCTTCTTGCTTTGGTGAAACAGTACCGTCTAATGAAATAAAAAAAATTATGTTGCTATACATTGTAAATCTCTGCCAACCTACAGTTCCTATCAATGGACATTCAATGGTGATTTATTGTTTTTTTTTTTTTCAAATAATCCTCCAATAATGTTTGTGGTCTAATGTGGTCATGAAATTTCCAGTTATATGTGTACCCATATTAAACATGACTGTATGACATCACTGTAAACATGACATGGACTGCATGTCAAATAAAAAAAAAAACAGTAACATTATGTGTCCATAGATTTACCTCCTAAACACTAATTAAATTAGTTAAATTACTAACCTGGGTGGCAGTGTAGCATAGTGGTATTCTGGTAACCCTAAACTGCAGTTCCTGTCTATGTAACTCTCTACACTCCTCAATATAAAAAGAATAGGAGTTATAATAAGTAATAAGATGACCCATTATTTGTAAGATTCACAAGGCTAAACATGCAACGCACGACTTACTTCCTTTAGAATATTTTTGCAATCACACCCTTGTGTTAGCAGCATGACTCTGTGAGAAACAAAAAAGGCTAGAGAGGGCAATTATTATTTCATAGGCTGAATCTTTTTTTTTTCACCTCATTAAATGTCAGGGCTTAGACCTGGGAGGGGCCTTCTCCTAGTGTTTGAACTGCATTTGGGTTTGTGAGTAGGGCAACTGCATCCAGCTGGGAAAGTACTATGCAGGTAAGCTCTTCCTTGGCAAATGGGCTATTCATTATTATAAACAGAGTCAGTACGGGGACAAAGGCCCCAGTGCTTCCACTGAGTGGGCCAGAGGCAACCATCACTTTCTAGACAGAAGCAATGAAATATGTTCATTGAGAAAGCCACCGATTCCCATATCCAGATAGGGGTAAATCATTCCAGTGGAACAGAGAAGGTGCAGCTCAGGCTACATGACTGAAATAGTGCATTATCGATCCTGAAGACAGATGTCTGGGGACCATTTTCTCCATGTTTTGGACAGCACGTACCTAGTTTTGGCTATATTTCTTGTGGGGAAATAAAACATTGGAAATCTTTTTAATACGTTCTTCAAATTGAAAAATTACTGTCAATAGTGCAACTGCTCCCCGACGAGCCATAAATAATTACTCTAATTAATAAATATTTGTTGCTGTAAACCAATTAAAATACTTTTGTGGGTATTGCAGAATGTAGTGCAAAAATAGATACCAAATTAACAAAGAGCTGATCAAATAAATCTGAGCTGGAGAGATGGGTTTTGAATCGTTAGACTGCAGAAGAAATCTGGTCCTTCTCTTCTATCCAGCTGCAAGGCACTTTCTATCAGCTTGACAATGATTAAGGCAGTAATTTATGATTAACACAGTGAGAAACTTTTGCATATTATTTATATGTGTCATTGATTGTGATACTGAAACCCCCAACAATGACAGATAAAGGTGGTAGATTTGATATAAATTATAAATTTATTCAAGAGTAGGTGGTCCATGGGTAAAGATGCAGTTGTGAACTTTGATTAAGAATTTGCCACTCAGAAGACCCATTGCTATCAGTATTTTTTAATCCAAATGTGAACTTACCGTCAAAACATTGGCATACTATCATCAATTACATATTTGGGTTTTAAATGAGGAAACTTTTGATAGGGGTCTGATTACTGCTGATGACTTGCAGACTTAATTTTTTCAAAATCAGATGATTCAAACGGCTAAACATGCAACGCATGACTTACTTCCTTTAGAATAACTTTTGGCTAGACAGGGCAATTATTATTTCATAGATTGAATCTTTTTTCCACCTCATTAAATGTCAGGGCATAGACTTGGGATGGACCATCTCCTAGTGTTTGAACTGCATTTGGATTTGTGAGTAGCTGGGGAAATTGCTATGCAGGTAAACTGAGCCTGACTTGAAAACTTAATTTTTTCAAAATCTTTTTTTTTTTTTTAACAATATTGTCTCATCATTGTGTCCACCTGAATTGTGCATGCATAGTGTGTGTGTGTGAGTGTGTGTGTGTGTGTGTGTGTGTGTGTGTGTGTGTGTGTGTGTGTGTGTGTTTTTTTTTTTTTTTTTTTTACTCATCTATTTCTACAATATGCTAGGTAACCCGCAAGTCACCCTGAAATCTCCTTTGTCTCACGTGCCCTTTACATCAGAGAAATATTGCCAGGTGAAAAAAAAAGAACTGCACAGAATTCCTCAGAGTAAGGGGTGCTGCTGCGCTTCAGCCTAGACTTTACAGACAGGCTGCAGGAAGCAGCATGCGGATCAAACCTGACAGGTGGAATCCTGCCAAGAAAAGCATTGTGCAGCACTCACTCAAACACATTTACCACTCTATTTTTTATATATTTCACAAACTAAGGCATAACATATACAGTGCACAAAAATACATAACCATCAAACAACATCTGAAATATTTTTTTTCACAGGAACAAAACAGTTCTGAGCTGTAGACAGAGATAGTTTTCCCATGGGGCTGAACGTTCCATGGTCAGACTCTGTCTTCTCTTTTTAGCACAGGTATTCTGAGGACTGTGTTCCATCTGCACCCACATGGGGGTGTAGCCAGTAGGTTGCACATTGTTGTGCTTAATGATACTATTAATAATGTTTGAATTAATTAATAATTTACCCTTTTTTTGTCTGGATGCATTAGACTGTGATATAAAAACATGGATGGAAAACTCCATTATTGTACTACACTTCCAGTACTACACTTCCAATCTGTTGCCATGTCAGGTAGAAATGTACTATTCCTATCATCATCCTATCATTAAATACTCCCAGGCTTCTAGTATACACTACTCAAATAATCAATTGTAATCTGTATGATCTGAAACTTTCTGTGTAAATATGGGTTCCAAGTCATGTGATCTCCTTGAATATTAGGTCTCATTTGTAATGTAGGGCAGAAGTTAATGTTGCATATTTTGCATTTCATATTTAGCATTGCTTTCTCAAATGTAGTGTGGTATTAATCAAAGCAACCCTTTCATACCTCAAGGTCTGTGTCATACAAGCACGCCCAGTGTTCAGAAAAAAAAACACAGCTATACAGTATCTTGCATTACAAAACAATTAGATAACACATTTGATGTTAGATCTTCTAGACGCATTTTAATCCAGACCTGATACTATACATTATTACCACATTTGTTCAGGTACTCCTCATTTCAAAGACTGATATTCTTTACAAAAACACCTTTCATATCATGGTTTTAAAGATTATTTGATGGATAACTGTTCAAATAAGTAACTTTTTCTTGCTGATTATATTATTATTATTATTATTATTATTATTATTATTATTGCTGTTGTTAGTATTTTCATGTTGCATGTTTCTTACCGTTTTCTTTCTGGAATAATATGTACATACAACATCTGTATCTGGTCAACTTTGCTTACTGTCAATGCCCTCGCGCACTGTGTACACAACACAAGATCAGTAAAACGTTAGTTACGGGGAGGGAGTCTTTCGCTGTCCGAGGTGCTGATGTGAAAGAGCGACTCCTGTTTTTGCCCTTCGTTCTCTCCCTCCCTCCCTCTCTCTCTCTCTCTCTCTCTCTCTCTCTCTCTCTCTCATCAGAAGTCCCTAGGGACTATTGAGCGCTGCAGCATCACTGTTTGACTCACAGAACCCTGTCTCCTTACTGCAAACGTGAATGAACTGTTCAGTAACGAGGATCACTATGGACCGGGGCGCTCGCGTTTCCCCCGCTGCGTTTGACAGCGAAAGAAAAAGCGAATGAAAAACGGCAACCTTAACGTGAAATAAAATACAGAATCGAGAACAGCAGCATCGCGAAGGCTTTTGCAAAGGCAATCCGCGAGAGCCTTCAACTGTTACTCGAGCATTTGCCAGTCTTAAAACATCCTGTCATTTTCGGGACGCATCACCAATGAGACCAGGATAATAGCACGTCTGGTTCTATTTCGACCAAACTGCAAATATTCCAGGGGTCAAAGGTATGTACATACAGATCTCTTAAATCCGTTTCTTGTTTATGTCCTTATGTGTTTTTCCCTGCATGATTGTTTAATTCTCGTACGTAACGCGTGTCCAGGGTATTGTCTGAATGTTTAAATTAATCGCGTAATTGTTATACATTATTCACTGTATACGTGTTGGGCATCAGTTCATGCTGGTTATTCCGTCTGCGGTAACTGCGAGTGATTGAGACGTGGTGTTTGAAAATTCGTTCACTCCTTTTGAGCTGCAGCGTTTAGGCAGTCTATGACGAAATACAGCCAAGAAAGTACTGTACCGCTTTTGGCGTGATAAGCACGTCTGCATTTGATGATTCGTGTTTTTAAAATTTGTCTGATATGTGGGCTTTAGGTAAAAAGCTGAATTAAAACCGTGCAATGTAGGCTACTCATTTCAACTCGTTTGGTTTTACTTTCCTGAGAGTGGGGGTTGGGCAATGAATAGCTAATTAAACGAAGGAGAAAGTGACATTATCGATTTAGATCCCTGAAACCTAGCAGGACTCTGACTCAAGGATTGACAATCGGATGTTGTAGAATACATTGGGATGTTTTATACGCGGTGTCCATCAAAGTAGTCTTGAGTAGTCTGCCCGTATGTGTTGACCGAGGTAAAACGGCGATTACCGTGTATGACAGCATTTGCACGAAACCGTTGCAGAAGCGCACGTCAAAAAGTACACAATTGCCAACTGCCAAACATACCGGCCTGCTGTTGCAGTCTCTGATTATTGTCCGTGTTTTAGTTGTCCTTGGATCAACCTAAAGGTTATTTCCTTCGCTCTCCGTTGCATCCTCCTCTCACTGGCTAATACTGTGCACTGTTCAAGCCTTTGGGGATTACAATAGGACTTAGAGACCCAGGGCCGACATTCGCGACGGTACCCTACCCCCTGTCTGTTAGGGGGTAACCAGAATGCAAAAAGAGAAATGCAAGGAAGAGGAGTGTGGATTTGCACTTTGAAGTTTCTCTCTTTTTCCCTCATACTTCTTGCATGAAATCTCTCTCTCTCTCTCTCTCTCTCTCTCTCTGTCTCTGTCTGTCTGTCAATCTATTTATCTATTTATTGTTTTATACTTCTCTAGAATTGAAAATGATTAAATAGTACACAAATAAATAGTGTAAAACAGACCTGAACAGAACAGGAAATTCAGCAGACTCCAATTAGCCCTAGATCCAAGTTGTTTGATAAGATCTAATGTGCAGCATCTTTATGAGGACAGTTAATTTCTCCAAGGCTTTTATCTGCTTAACCACCCCTGCTTCCCGTAATGAATTCAATGCACTTTTTTACAATTACAGACAATATATGGTAAATAGAAAATAAATGAAACATGCATAATAAACAGCTCATGTGTTATGAAAAAGCAGTGAGCTGTTCTAACCAGAGAACATGCTGTTAGTTAGCTATGTTTTAATTGTTCTACATGCATTTTTGGAATTCACTATTATGATATTGCATAACCAGTGAGAAATATAGACATGTTTTATTGTTTTTTGTTCTATTTTGTATTCTGGAAGATTTTTAGCTGGGGAAGACTCATGGTTTTTGCTCAGGGGAATAAGCCTCATTTAACCAGGAGGATCTGCTAAGAAACAATTTCTTTTTCACAGCGTGACAATCTGGGGGAAAACAAGAAAGGTTAGGGAATGGCGGGGGTGGCGCTGCCAGTTTGCTGGACTGGGAAGGATCGGTGGCCAGATTGAGAGAGCCGTGTTGGGAATTTGGCCAGGACACCGGGGGTTAATATCCCTACTCGTTTGATGAGTGCCACGGGGTCTTTAACCTCAACAGTGAGCCGGGGCCCTCAGTTTAACACGCAAGACGACGCCTCCCACGACACAGTGGCCCCATCTGCGTAATGGAGCATTGGATTTATCCGGTCCGTTGGGAGGATTGCCCCCTACTGGCTGTTCAGCACCACCTCCAGGTTTCCTCCAGGTCTCCCCTTGCTCTGACTCTTAACTAGCCACACCCCCTCTTTAACTAGCCACACCCCCTCTTTAACTAGACACGCCCCCTCTTTAAAATTCAGTCACGCATGGCTACACGCCGGATGGAGAACACACCACAGGTGGCCAAGGCCCTGTGTAATTAAAGCATTGCAGGTCTAGCGTTTGTCGCATCAGTGCAAACCGGTGGGGAGTTTTGTTGTGTCCCCCCCCCCCCTCCCCCCAGTCCCGGTAAATACGAGACGCTGTTGCGCGCTTGGCTCTGTGCTGTTGTCATCAGCCGGGGAAGTAACGATGAAAAGCCTGGGGGGATGTTTAATGATTTATCCGTGGCCTGAAACAGACCTGCCGATCACAATGCGGAGGGCACCGCTGTGCCTTTCCCGGATCCGCCCGGGAGGCCAGCTGAGAGGGACGCTGCAGCCGTGCTAATGAGCGGCCGCTAATCAAAGCAGAATCAATAGCACTTTACAGAGACGTTTATGCACATTTAAGGCCCCACAGCGAACAGCGTGCCTCTCGCAGGCTGTAATTTTCCATGGAGGGAAGGATCACTCCTGCATCACCAGCACATTTTTGCTATCATGCTTGCAAGTACCTGGGATCACCAAGTTTTTGTTTTGTTTTGTTTTCAAAAACCAACTGATGTTACATTATCATTTATACACAATTGACATTTGGTTGTTCTGTTAACAGGCAGATTTTTTTCAGGGACCTCAACAATATAACTGATTTAGTGCCTTTGATTATCTCAATCAAATGCATGACAACTGCACAATAACCAACAATGTCTAAATGCTTTAAAGCTAATGCTAATCTAAATGCTTTCAAATGTAGAATAAAATGTATTTGTGTTTTTATGCAGTCCTCTAGCAAATAAAATAAAAACAACAGTGCAAGTTATTTGAATTTCACCTTGCAAATTGCTTGTGCTGTGGTATAATTGATGTCCTTAGCTTAATTCAAAAATAATTTGTTTCACGTTATAATTGGCACTGTGTGGGCTACAAAGGTGTCTGGAACACATTCATTTTCATTAATTCCTCAACATGCTCGCCATGGTCTTTTAAAATAAATGGCAGTGTAGACTATGGAATGCTCAGTTTCACAGCTGTGTCTCCTTAGTAAGACTCATGTCTGTTGTGAGACGAAAAAAGGCGGAATTGCTGGTCTGTAGCAAGCATCTCCCTTTTTCTTACCCTGTTGACTGGCATCTGGTTGACGAGGCTAAATGCATCCAGGCACTTAGCGGCACAACTTTTTTCCTGTTTTTTCTACTTTCTTTACTTTACAGTAATTAGCACAAGGGCTTTTTTTTATATTACCTATAACGTATTAAGTATTATTTCACACATGAGCGAGCTCAAATTTATACAAGCAGACTGCTTGATTCTTACAAGTGGAGCATTTAAACAGTGTTAGTATAGGATTGATTCTGCCCTATTGTTTTTGATCACTGTAAGCAGGTGATTCTTATATCAATATTGCTTATGCTGTAAGCGGAATGCATTGTGATACTTATATCCTTGGCAGATTATTTTATGCAGGGTGACTACATAGCATAAATTTTACATTACATTATTGATTTATGTTGGTGGGTATTTATTGTAGCAATTCAGGTTATGTATAACGCACAAGGGTGCAGTGACACTGTCACACTGATGAATCAAACCTGCAACACCGCTGCACAAACCTAGTTACTTAACAGCTGTATGTGAAATGTACACTTCGGTTTATTGCTGGCTATTTGGAATATAAACAGAGGAACACAGTGATTGGACAGTAACAGTAGGCGTTCATTATGAATGTCCCATGTTGCAGTGCAGCATGATGTATCTTTGCTGCTGTGCATTGAAAGACGCAGGTCATTGAGTCAGCTTGATTTCACTCGGTTGCATCAATCAGCCCTGCAGGTGAAAGTGCTCGATTCTGTGTTTTCAGTGAACAGCCTCTGAAAACGTTCACAAAGCACATGTCGTCTTGATGAAAATATAGCCTCTAATGCACTAACCCCTTTTGCGATCCCGTGAGATCCCATGAGCATTATCGGTAATGCTAATACCAACTCACAGGGCATCCGTGTTTGAAAAAGAACATGGACGTTTTGAGGATGCAGTTTCGGTGAAGGTGTTTCAAAATTCGTGCTGGCACTTGCTATTTTTAGATAACCTTACAACAAAGGGTATGAACTCTTGTGCTTGTAGCAAACCTTTGTGGAGAGGGATTGCATTGTTTGCATAGCAGCTAACTGTATCCAGAGAAACTTGCATATCTCATATCTTATACTCTATCCATTTATCAGTTTGCTCCAGCAGCTCCAGTACCTTGTTCAAGAGGACAACAGGAGTTGTCTACATTGCATTACATTATTGTCATTTAGCCAACGCTCTCATCCAGAGCAACTTGCATAGGTAACGATTGTATCCACTTATACAGCTGGATATTTACTGAGGCAATTCTGGGTTAAGTACATTGCCCAAGGGTACAGCAGCAGTGTCCTGGTGGGGAATTGAACCAGCAACTTTTTGGTTACAAATATCACTCCTTACCACTATGCCACACCTCTGTGTAAACCAGGATTCAAATCTGTGGCCTTCTGCTGACAAACCCTGTTCCACTAAGAATTCAGTAAGGCTGCTTATGAATGACGGAGAGGTGGCACTTGTTAATGCCTCTCTGTTCTGTCAGAATTAGCAGGCTTATGAGGCTGGATCTGTTGCAGCTTGAGCTTCATTCACACGGTAGGACTGGAGTGAGGATGCACCTGTATGAACAACACATAGACATCACTCCTATTTCAGACAGCCACAAGAGCTGTGCCAGCACAAGGCTGCAGTCGTGTTCATTTCTGTGCCATGTCTAAAAGCTTGTTTTTCGCTGTTATTGTCAACGAACGTATTCATGAAAAGGCAGAATCTGTAAGCCTTCACAAAACAATTGTACATGCTTTTTTACTTGCATGTGTTCCAAATATTGAGGAATAACTTGATCTCCTTATAGCTCAGTTGCAATGTTTTTTTTTTGCTTAAATATTCTTATAAAGTAGACTGGTTTTTCTCTGTTCATCTTTCATCCTACCCCATCATCTTTAGTTGTTAGCTAGTCAATAAAGGCATTCTGTCATATCCCTTTAGAGCAGAAAGAGGTACTTACTGTATGTAGCTGGTTGCTGTGAGAATTGTAAGAGGAAATGAAATATTCAGTTTATTAAATGTTTTATGTGTTTTGACCTCTGTGCTTATGCAATTGAGAAGTTCACAGTAACATTTAAGAAAATACAACACAGAAAGTTTATTAGTTTTGAGAATTAAGATTTTGTCTGTAAGTGACTGGACGAATTTTGCAAGAAATGTGGGTTAGTAAGAATCAGGTTTGTTTTCCTGAACTGACATGAATTCTCTCCTGAGATGGTGCATCCCACTGTCAAAATGGGGTTAAGTAAAAAAAAAACCTAAAAGTGGGTCAAGTTCTGTTTTTTGCTCAGGACATCCACCAGTTCACTTTGTGAGTTACACCCCTTTTCAAAATGAATTTGCAGTGTGTAGCAGGAGTAAAAATTGCCTTGCTACCGGAGCTTAAAGGTTCAGATATTTTATTTTTTGTTTGTGTGAATCTTTAATCAAAGTAATATTGTCTGACATCACAGCACTCAGGCACCTTTCCAACACTGTTGTGTTTAAGTGGGATGAGATTAATTGCAGTCACTGCGTTCAGCACACTCATTGTGCTTAGTAGTAGGGATAATAAAGACAAACGCATACTGTTTAGCAGCCTAGTATGAACTCTGACTCTGTTCCCATTACTACCTTTTAATCTCCTCTATTACGTCTAGAATTAGACGTCAGTAAAATGACTAAAATTAATTTGAGATTAGCTTAGTGATCCATCAGATTTTTATGAGGTGTTAATGTTAAAGACAATTAATATTTGTAATACTAGCCGTCATGACATTTAGTAAAAAAAAAAAAAAATGAAAAAATAAAAAAACAGTATGTACAAGGGCACCGTTCTGCAAGCACTGTTGCATTGAAATGGCAAACCCTAACGTCGCACTCTGCCAACATAAATGTAGATAGAATAAATAAGTGGCATTAGGTTTTTCTAGTCTTGAATGGATTCTGGTAACCCTGAGCTGCAATACCTACCTGTATGGCTCTCTACAGAGCTCAGTGTCGAAATAACAAAAGAGTTATGGCACCTTTAGTTATTTACTGTTTGTTGCAAGAGAGTAATGTTTTCAATATTTATCTTTTATTTTAAAACATAACGTTTAAAGTCCTCAGTGGTTTCAGAAATATTGAGCAGTAGAATCATAATGGGTTTTGAATGTTGAATATGGGAATATAGCAAACTGTTTTTTTTTTTTTTTATGAGCTTGTTTATGTTACAGAAAACAGCCCTTTGTCAAGTTAGACAGAATAGAACAGAACCAGAAGACTTGCCCTGCACAAACACTCTTGAATATCCTCATACACACACACACACACACACGCACGCACGCACGCACACACGCACGCACGCACGCACGCACGCGCGCGCACGCACGCACGCACGCACGCACACACACACACACACACATACACACACACATACACACACACACGCACACACGCACACACACACACACACACACGCACACATACACACACACACGCACACACACACACACACACACACACACACGCACACACACACGCACACATACACGCACACACACACACACACACACACACACACACACACACACACACACACACAGCTAACATCCACCTGGTGTTTTGGCATTCACTCCCTTGCATTGTCAGAACGCTGATTATGCATAGCTGTGATTCTGCCTTGTTTTACGAGCAGCTGTGGTCAGGTAGAGCGGTGCAGGGGACAGGCTTGTGTGTTATGTGTCAGTTACTAACTTTTGGAAACGTCTCCGCTCTATCCTTGGACGGCGGTCACATTGTGTGCTCTTGGCAAAGAGCTGGCAGGGGGTCTCTCAGCGTCGTAAAGAACTCCTCCATCCGTCAAGACTAAAGCAACGCTCTAATTAAAACGTCCCTCTCCACCAAGGTGCTCTGCTTGTTCATTGGTGCGTCAGCCATAAATCAACTGCCAGTAAGTTAACGGCAACGATACCAGAGTGTTTCATGAAAACAAGGCTGGCACACACCCAAACTAATAGCGGTGGGTGTGCATGTAGTGAGCTGTTGTAATAACACACCATGGCAGAGGTAGCTTGGGAATTTAGAGGCACTGAAGGAAATAAACCTCAGTGAAATTCATTGATTGCCAAGTGTTTACATTCCATTATATTATTGGGATTTAGCGGACACTCTTATCCATAGGTAACAGTTTTTACATGTTATCCATTTATACAGCTGGTGGTTTACTGAGACAATTTTGGGTTAAGTACCTTGCCTAAGGGTACAGCAGTAGTGCCTCAGCGAGGAATTGAACCAGAAACCTTTCGGTTACAAGCGCTGCTCCTCACCAAGGTGCTACACTGCTGTCTCGGTTTATCAGTCAGGCTCATAGGAGCAACATCCCTGGTACATTCAGCTGAGCATTTTCCTTGGGTTTCAATTCCAAATGCTCATCGTCTATTTCTAGAGTACAGAAAAAAGGTTTTTTTGAGCTCCAGTTACATATTCTGGCTGACTGTGAAGTGAAGTATTACGTTTCAACCGTAGGTGTCCTTGAAGGCCAGCTGTGACAATGTCAACAGTAAGTGGTGTTTTCCAGAAATGCCAGTGCATACTGTCTTCTTTGAAAGTGCCTTCACCCTTGAGCTTAGTTTTTTCCACTCTCGGTAAACATCCCCCATGTTCATTATTATGAAAGCAAAGTCTCCTCAACACCTCTGATGTCCTTTGTGGGTACAAGCGCTTTCAAAGACCACTCAACCCAATGAAAGAGCACTCTGGCACGAGGTGACAGAGACAAATATTGCAAAATGGTCCCGAGTCGTGGTGCAAGTCCCAGATTAGAAAACCCCTGCATCCGCTCTGAGAAGTGTATTAGGACTACATCTCGGCCCTCACTGCTGCACCACTGCCAGACTCGCGACGTCGCTGGTCGAGGTCAGCTCAGTTCGGCGTGATTAACAGACGCAATAAACCAGATGAGGGAGAAGCGGGCTGATATACATTACTTGTTGTGGACCAAATGGTGCGTGAAATACCCTCATAATGATCTGTGCTGGGCTTTTGGAAGGGAGAAGGGAGAAGGGAGGCAGTGTAGCATAGCAGTGGGGAACAGGGTTTGCAACCGAGAGGTTGCCAGTTTGATTCCCTGCTGGGGAACTGCTGCTTTACCCTTGGGCAAGGTAATCTGTACCCACAATTGTCTCAGCTGTATAAATCGATAATGTAAAAAAAAAACCCTGCAAATTATGTAAGTCGCTCTGAATAAGAGCATCTGCTAAATGACAGGAACGTAATGTGATGGAGAGTGCAGTGAGACAGGGACTCGGCTATGCACAGCGTCCGTCTGTCTGTGTCACCTGGGACCCGCCTCTCTCTCTCTCCGGACGCACCTCCCGGGACCGAAGCAGGGGCCATGTGCTTGTCACCAACACCTGGCAGCCTGTCCATCCAGGCCGCCGCCTGCTGACACACACGCTCTGGGCCGTCACTGGCCGTCACTGGCTCTCCACAGACACCCCCCATCAATACATTATATATTATTGATTATTTAGCAGTCATTCAGCAGACATTACTCATCTAGAGCAACTTACATACAGTAGGTTACAGTTTCATCCGTTTATACAGCTGGATATTTACTGAGGCAATTGTGAGTTAAGTACCTTGCCTAAGGTTACAACAGCAGTGTCCCAGCGGGGACTCAAACCAGCAAAGAAGCCCTGCTCCTTACCACTATGCCACACCGCTGTCCCCATCACTACAGTGTTGCTCTGAATTGTTTTGCAGCTTGTCTTCGGCTCTGAGTGAAGTTTGAATGAGCATTAATTTTTTTTTTTTTTGCTCGTGCACACTTACGTTACGTTATTCAAACTCAAAGACACCCCGCAGAGCGGCAGGATTAAAAATAGGCCTGAGAGGCATTTCATTGTAATTATAGGCAGGAGCGGAGCTCTGATGCTCCCCGGCATTCAGCTGATACTTGATCCAGGCACCCGGAGGCAGGCCAAATTCCCTTCCCTCCTCTCTCCGGTGTCTCTTGCAGCATGCTGGGGTGGCTTTTTGCAGGCTGCTGTCGGCTTGCAGAGCTCACCACAAATGAACTCCTGTGTATTAAATCACCAGCAAAAAAAGCATGTAAGAAAACGCATTAAACGAAGCACATGAATATAGATATGGATTAATTGCTGGCAAAGGATGCACAAGGGGCATTTCGCATGCGTGCACTTGCCTATGCCTAGAAACTTGCTCATATAAGGGACATGGCAAATCAGTTACAGTTTGCGAGTGGGCTGGAATATAAACACCCACTGTCTCAATGTATGTAAATATGTTGACATCACCTAGATGATGAGAGTGTACCGTGGATGTTGTTTCAAGATTAGCTATAATGCTCACTGGTGTCTGCAGCACATACTGTCAAAATATAGTCTGCTATCCATGTTTCTGTCATCTGAACATTTTGCAAAGCTGAGGAGTTTGATTTGTATTTAAGTGGAAATGGGGGAAAAAAAGAAGCAGTTAAAATAAATGAGTTCATTTCCCTGTCTCAATACCAGGACTATCTTTAAAGCTAACGTGACCTGCTAAAAGACCTGTGGCAGAGGTTAGGTCGTAGCATCTCCTCTTGCGGTTTGTGTGGCCTTGAATCTTTGTGTAGAAGTGTACTGTTCGGGGGTTTGACTTTGGACTGTTTGTTTTCTGGCATGTGGGAAATTGAGCCTTATTACGGAAAGGAAATAGAACAGAGGCATTGTGTGTTAGGATGCTTTGTCTGCTCTCACCACCAATAAAAAAAAAAAAGAAAAAGAAATGAATGGATCACTGGCGGTAGCCGGCTGGAAAGCTGTATGAGCTGAGTGGCAGTGTGGAGTACGGTATAATGGCGTGGGTTTGGACAATCGTAACGCTGCACCCTTGAGCAAGCTCCTTAAGCCGAACTGCGTCAGCTGTAAAAAAAAAAAAAAAATGAATAATGCAGTATGTAAAATCTGAGCCATTGAATTCAGCGCGAATAAGATGTCTGCCAAGCAAATAATCCATAACAGTAAAGAAGAGCCTGTGTGTTTGCTACCCCTGAGTCCCTCACACTTCTGTCAGTGTCTGTGAGCCTTCCCTTTCAGACCTAATAACCGGCCTGTCCTGCAACCGGTCGGACCCCATCTTCATTAAGACTTAAGCCTCTCTCCTCTGTGGCTTTGTCATGTCCTGCCTTCTTCTGGATGATACCCATTCTCCCTGGCTGTCTGTCACCATGCGTTGTTATATGTAACTCGCAATGCACTCAGACATATGGCGTTTGAGAGAGGAACTGTGTTTCTGGCAGAAGTGATGACTGTCGCATAATCGGAGTGTTAGACGAGACTCTGTTCGGAAAGACAAGTCAATCCCCTCTTCTCCTCTTTCCGGTGTTATGGTGAACTGTTGCAACTGTTAAAGGGAGATTCCCTTTAATCTGCTGGCACAAGGTCCAGAATGATATATGGAAACGATGAAATGCAGACTTTCTGCTTGTGAGAACCAGCAACTTTTCAGTCACAAGCCCTGCTCCTTACCACTATGCTACACTGCTGTCCCTAAATATGAAAGCATTTAGGGAATACTTACAGTTTCCCAACACCCCCCATTTTAGCCATAATGAGATCAGATCAGATGCAATTTGCTGCAGCCTTGCGTGACAGGGATTATGTGGTCAAGAGGATGATGAAGGGTTGATTAAGAAAAGTATTCACAACCCTCTGAACTCTCCTCTCTCCCGCCACTCACTTCCTTAAATGTTATTTACAGCGGTGGTGCCTCTTGTGGAAGCATTTATAATTAATAACAGGACTTAGCATAGAGGTGAGAACTTGTGTCTCCAGAGCAGCGCTTGTTGAAATAACAAGCTATCTAGCTATTATTTGCTTTGCTTTTGGTTGTTTATGAAAAAAAAAAGACAAACGATTTTGTTTATCATCTCTGTTTGCATCTGTGTTTGTTGTACCTTCTACATCAATCAATGGTTAATTTTCATAATGTGTTAATTTTGGTGCCTTGTTATTGGTAAACTCTACAGGATACCACTGTCGGCTTCAGTCGTGAATTAGCAGAGTACAGAGTACACCAGAGAACTATTAATTGGTATGGAGCAATTAATGAGTGCATTGCAGCAATGGTCTCTCGTTATATTTCCGTTTTTATCTGATGGGAACCTTTGTTGTCTGCTGGAGCGAGGCTGGCGTTTTCTGCCTTTGGAGATGGTACAATTGATGTATCAACAATTACCAATAAAAACAGAATCCTGTTAAGCCTACTTAATGTCAAATACAAGTTAGATATTCAAGTAGTTGCAGGTTATCTGAGTGAACCTTACCCCAAGCCTAACCTCAATGCTTACCAAACCCATAACTTCGAACATATAAATAACCTAAACGCTAATCTTAGTCCAAAGCCAAGACTAGCTCCTTATGTATGTAAATATGTGTAGTTACAGTACATGGTAGCCAAGCAATTTTTATTTAACCCCAGTGCAACTATAGATGTAAATGGCAGATATAATGTGAACTGAACAAGAAATTCAACTCCTTTTTTTCTGATTGTATAGGCAGGGTATATGCTCACACCTTCCTTCATAAGAGTTTGATGACAAGCATCTACGTTTCAGACGAAGGCGGTTTTGATCTGTCAGTCTTACCTGCTGCGAGTGGGTGAGCTCCTGTTTATCTGAACCTTTAGCAGCACTCCATGATTCATTAACCTGCAATGCTAAACACATAAACAGAGG
Source organism: Megalops cyprinoides (assembly GCF_013368585.1). Taxonomy (NCBI): domain Eukaryota; kingdom Metazoa; phylum Chordata; class Actinopteri; order Elopiformes; family Megalopidae; genus Megalops; species Megalops cyprinoides. The sequence goes on along the minus strand of NC_050588.1, from coordinate 36,128,076 downwards.
AACTGAAGCTCCCTAAAGAAAGGTTGGTCTTGTTCATGAAGTACTTGAGGAGACAAATGAGGGGGAACACACCTACAGTATGTAAAGGGGCAGGGTGCAGACAACACACATACACACACACACACACACACACACACACTAGTGACGTGCAGACATGCTGCATAAATATACATTTATCAGAGGCGCTGCTTTGATCATTGCGACAAAGACATCTCATTTTACTGCACCGATCCCCATACTGTGCACTGGCGCATGTGTCTGTAGGTGTTTCTTTTGTGTGGAAGATTTCTTTGTATTTTCTGATTCAGCGGGGAGCTGTTTGCTGGGTTGCAGTGGTCTACGTGTCCGCTCAAAGTGTGCATTGTGCTCTGACATCCTATGCAAGCTTTCCGGTGCTGTGCAGTTCTCCATTCGGTTCTGTTTGTTGCACCTGTTTGTGGATTGCCAGCGTAATTCTCATCAGCCTCACACAAACACACATACACGCATGCACAATCAAACACACATACACGCACGCACACACACACCAACAAACACACATAACTGTATGTCATATGTCATAACCCACTTCTAAATCTTACCACTAGATACTAACTAACGATACTGTAGTCCTAATGGGCTATTTAATCATCTTGAAACCATACAACAGATAATACAAACAAACCCGCTGGGCAATGTTTGGAGGTATGGCCAACAAAGTACAGTATTGCAAGGTAATAGTCATGATGGCTATGCATTGATATAGCATATCATTTATCCTTATGACTGGTATAGGAACCAGATCCATTAGATTTACATTTAGGTCATTTTTTTTCTGCTCTTTGGAAACATTTGCAATACTTTTGCAAAACAAAATCAATAATTCTACTTTTTTGGTGAGCATAATTTTAATAACAACATACATACAACAGAGAAACCTTACCACATGTTACTTTTCTATCTTATGTTAAATGTTTTAAAAAGCTGAAACAGCTGGTTTCTACCCTTTCCCACGAATGGGTTTTGATTGAGAAAATCCACAATCCCTTGTTTCCGTGACATCACTTGTGTAATTTAACTACACCGTTGATTGTTTCCTATTGCGTAGCTTTAATTTGTTTATGCTTATCATATTCAGGAAATGTTATTAATGGTCTCCCAAATTGTGTTTTTATGAGATTTGTGCCTATTGAGCTATCTGCAGTTCACTCATGTGGCTTGTAATCGATCTTTGCAGACAGGGTCTGTTGAGTCACGCAGATCACATCTTTCCGTTTGGGTGTTTCAGGGTATAATTAAGAATTTATTATGTTTGGGTGAATTTTGATTTAAATTGCCATTAAATTACATTTTTACAAAAGCAATTTAATTCAGATTCAAGGCAATATCATTAAACCATGCTGCATGGTTTGCCTGATAAGACTTCTTGAAGTACAAGCTTAGTTCTGCGTTGATCTTTGACAAACATATTTCATTTTCATTCTGTAAGAGTTGATATTCTTCTTTTTGGTCTGAAAAGACCCAATCACATGTGAAAGCCAACATCCATATTATTCAAGCAAGATAAATATTACTCAGAATCCTCTGGGATTTTAACTGTGTCAGATTGGCATCAAGTAATTTCAGAGTGAGAATAATAGTGGTGAGGACACATTTTCATTTTAAATTATGGGAAAAAAACTTGATGAAAATAAATACAAATAGATTCTCTCAGTAATTACATCAAAGGCAATTTCAATTTAGGCATTCATATATTCGGGAGCTCGATGTACAGGAGTGAAAGGCAGTGAGCTCGTTGTACCTTTAGTTGGGAAGTTCTCATCTTAAATCCAGACCAATTACGCATTCCGGAATTAAGAACAAGAGATTGTGAAGGAGAACCTTCACCTGTTCCTCCAAACCGTTTAATTGTTAGAATGTGAATTTTTAAATATTTCTTAAGGGCCATGTTTATCTTCTATCCAATTCAAATATAACAATAGGCAGATTTTTCTTCATCAGTGTTATTCCGAACAGGTTAATTGCTTAACGTGTTATTGCCAGTGTCTGAGTGTGGCCCAGCTATTGGTTAATGAGCCACACCTGCCCTTGTTAGTAACCAGTAAATGCAGGTGTGTGGGTACAGAGGGGATACTCTTTTCAGCAGTGTGACTGTGTGTGCAGTCTGGCCATTTGTTTAGTGATTTTAAAGTACGCTTTTTGTTTTTTTTCCTCTGTTCATCTTTGCTGAGAAGTGTGGGCCAGCTTCCCTGCAGCAATTGTGCTGTCATTTTCCATTGAAAAAAAGATTGCATATAATAATGTCTGTTAAATCTGTTTTATTTTTCTTACTTTGATGGTTTCCAAGCAGGAAATATAATTTATTTGGTATGTTGTCTGTTTTTATAAAAAAAATGGGTATGATCAATATTAGATCATTATCAACACTCATGGAAAACCAAAGATTAAAAAAATACCAGGGCCCCTGTGTTTTGTAAAGAGTGCACCTATGCATGGCAGAATACAGAGCTCCATGATGCCGATGAAGACCACAGACGTCACTGAAAACACTGCCAGTCTGAGCCTGTGACAATAGCCTCTGCCACTTCCACCTCACAACAGGAACAGAAGCAGAACTGGTGAGTGTGGGTTTTTTTTTTTTTTTTTGACAGAAGCCTCTGATGCACAACAGGGTGATTTCTCCTTCATTTCTGTCCTTGTTCTCTGAGATGACCTTGAGCTCAGTCAGATGCATCGTCAGATCTCCCCTGATCAGACAAACCAGAATGACGTTGTCAGGAGGGGGAAAAAAAGGAGTGAAACAGCGGAGAAGTTCCCAGTTCTCTGAAGTTAACTTTAAAGGAGAATGAAGTACATAAAAAAGCATTTAAGAGATGTAAATATATTACTGGTGATGTGGTGACAAACAGTATTAGAAGGGGACTTTACCAGTGTTATTTAGATTTGCTACTAAGATTCTCCAGGTTTATCCTGGATGTGTTTTTTTTTTTTACCCTATTTAGGGTAATTTATAATGTTGTGTTATTAATGTCACAAATGGCAGCATATAGATGCTTTTCTTTGATTTTGCAACACAGTGTAAATTGTTGACTCGGATGATCAGGCGTTTGTCCAAAGGACCATCAGTAGCTGCACTTCAAGGAGTGGCACGGAACACTGCAACATCCTCAATGTGCAAATATGAGTAGTGCAAACGTTACAGGAGATAACTGACCTACATCAGGTGCTGCGCTGTTTTTTTTTTTTCTTTCATATTGGTAATAATTCTCATGCTGATGTAAATTTTTTTTTTTTTATTTTAGTTATTTTTTTATTTTTTTATCATAATTAATTTGTCTGGGTTTTCAAGTGAATGCTGACCTGTACAGAGAAGCTGTCATTTCTAAATGTTTGTGTGGGAGTTGTTCTTTGCAAGTTAATGAAGACAGCATTGAAAGTTAGGAGATGGTACAGTACTTGTTAACGTGCATGTTAGACTTTAAAGTAAAAGAGGGACGAAATCTGATGCTGAAATATACCTTTGTCTGGGCTCTGGCTTGCATTAATAGAGTTTTTTAATTAAATGAAACTAATGTATTGATATTCTCTGCCTGGGAAAATTTGTGCAATTGCTGTTTTAGCATGTCGGTGTAAATGGGACGGCCTTCTCTGCGGGATAAACAGGTGAACTACCAAACCAAGGCTTTCCTTCTTGTGTTTTGGAAAAGCCTGCTTCCATCATTCTGCAGCGATTCAGGATAACGCTGGTGCCTCGTTACATGCGGCATTGCAATATTTCTGAATATTTTGATGTGCCACTGCGAGGAGATGCCAGCTGAGAGTAACTTTGGTTCATATTGCTTTGGACAGACTAAGCATGTTTGAGCATCACCTACATATGACACCATATGACTTCTACTGTATTCATAAAGTCTTGTCATGGGTGAGAAAATCTATGTTGGACCAGAATTTTCGATATTGTAGAGAATGATGTTTTCAAAAGTATGGTTAATTGTGTGTGCGTGTGTGTGTAACCACAGTAAATGTCAGTTTATTTTCCGTTTGAATATGGGCAACATTTTTATGTGCCACAACCTCATTTTCAACACTGAATAAGCAACATGGAAGTGTACTTCTGTATCTCGATCAAGAAGTCATGAATACCGCAAGGCTTTGAAAAAAGAGTACAGAGCTGAAAGGGTGTATGGATAGTACATATACTGTGATCCAGTTTAGAGAGGGATTTACGTTTATTTAAGTGCTGGGGGCGTTTTTCTTTCTTTGTTCATGCCCATGCTGAATGGTCAGACGGGAGCACAGGCCAACTGTCATTCACCTCCTGATGATTTTTACATGAAAGCACTTCAAAGCAACTTTATTTTTCAGTCATTCAAATGGCAAAAGCGATGAGGTTGTTTCTTGTCAGGTGAACTGCAAAATTAGATTTTATCAACTTTTACAGTTCATTCCTGAATTTTCTGCAGTTGCGGTAATGCGAGATGATAAGCAAAGGGTGAGATCCCACTCTGTACTGTAGTGTTGAGTTACTGTAATTAAATAATAAATACCATGCAAATGAAACATTTTGTGCTTTTGTTTATAACAATTATTCAATATAAGAATCAACTGCATATGGACACTGAGACAAGTTCACATTGCATGCAACTAAAATATTCTGTCATGGACCACAATCCCAACTCCAACTCCCCCTCTCTTTGAGAACCCAATCAGCCCTTTAGGAAATTGCACTTTCTGGCAGTGAATGGTTAGGTCTGTGTGCAGTAGTAGCTATTTCCAACTGAGTAGCGCTGGCTTACAGAAATGACCATGACCCAGGTCTGAGGGTCGGTGTAACTGCAAATCCAGAACAGGACACCTCTACACAGCAGCATTTAACTGCTGTCCTTTTCATTTTTTTGGCCATGCCTATTTCCACTCACGATTATCACAGACGGTAACTCTCACAAACCGTTTGTGCTGTTTGATCCGTTATCTGCAGTGGAAAAATGCACCAGAAGTGTTTCATTACCATTATCAAAAATTGGATGTAATTATTTTAAGTCCTGTGTCTCTCTTTAAAATACAAAGTATACATTACAATGCTTTGCTTCTAGTAATAATAGTGATGTTGATAATAATAATGGTGATGTCACAACATGCCCATCACTGCGCGCTGGTAACGGTAAAGGTGCCACTATAGGTAAGGATTTGGCACAGACCGTGCTGTCCAAGAGTTTGCATGGATGTTTGATTTATTTCTGGGCAGACATGTGGGTGTTTGAGCAAGATGTAGCATAATAATACATGATGATGATGTCCTTCTGCAAAATCATTTTCTGTCCATTTCTGCATAACGCTTGCAGGATTATTCCCATTCAACAGACGATGTCTGATATTTGACGTCGCACACGATTTGCACTTCCAGGCATGTGTGTGCATGCAAGAGTGAAACTTCAAAGGGGAAATTCTTCTAACCTGTAACCATCTGCCTCAATGTTAGTACTGTTCATGTAGCTACACAGAAAAGCCTTAGGTACGAAAAAAAAACACAGCTGTAGAAAATCAATTAAGCCCAATATACAGGGCGGCATATGTACGTCATGGTAATTAGCATGGGTAACGAGTAAAATTGACGAATTTTTCCTTCCTGCGAGCGTTTCTGTTCTACACCCGGGCCCAGATTGGTGGGCAAGGTTTGAGAACAGGCATCACATGGCCAATCAGATGAGCTCAGCTGGGTGATCCTGGGGTCTGTCTGTAAGTGGCGCGAGGGGCGAAATGGCATGCCACAGACTGACTCTGGGTCAGTCCTGAGATGACATGAATTACGGAGAGGCAGTGGGAAAGACAAGGAAGTGAAATAAATACACAAAAGTATGAGAAGGTTTGATATCTTGGGTTCTGATGCTCAGCTTGTTGTAATAGTGTAAGTCACTAAGTTTCCCACATTAATAAAAAAAACCATTTGCATACTCTGGAATGGGTTGAGAGAAGTATTTTCATCTTTGGTCAGTGTGCGTGAAACGATTGGAATGCTTTTTTTTCTTTGCTTAATTAGAGAAACCACAGCTTTGAAGAAAAGTTAAAATCAACGATGTCTTGATTTCCAGCTTTCATTCCAGTAATAAGTAAGAAAAAAGCATCGCTAATGATACACATGTCATGTCCTGTCTGCGCAATGCTTGTAACATAGAAAGCTTATGCATTATGTTAAAATAAGCATCTTAGCAAATCTGTTATATGCACTCCATTTGCTTGAATTAAAAATACATCCATCATATTAGTCATTGCTGTTAAAGATCAATTGCTGGGTGCTCATTCTATATTGTATATTGTGTCTTTCCATGCACATTGTTTTGAATTTCTAATCTATTTGATTGTATAATCCATTCTGTAGACATGTAATCATGTATGTACTATATAGAAATCACATACTGTACAAGATCCAAGGCTTGCTTGTGATGCTTGGGTACTACAGTGCTGCTGGTCTTGTTGATCTAGGGCACTAAGCTGGTCTGCCTCTCATTCCTGTAGCGGTGGGAGTTAACAGAACTAAACTAATGCATAATGCTCTCACAGCACTGCAACAACGTTGTCACAGTGCATCAATGTTGCCGCAGCGTTGTGTGACCTTTGCATATTAATTTGAAGAAATTCTCTTTTTCTTCCAGAAACGCTCTCCAGAGTATCTGTAAAGATCAGACAATGCTCGTTTTGTTTATATGTCCTCTCTGTTCTTCTTTATCGAAAGTCTTTTTGGGGGGGGGGGGGGGGGGGGGTGCGCGATGCCAACAGGATTAATCCCGTAAGTGTGCCTGCACTTTGCGGGCTTGAAGGTTGCGGCTTTTAAACGACAATGAGGATCCAGGGAGGTGCCGTTTATGCTATTAACGGCTGAATAAATCTGCATCTTTAAAAAGGTGGCGACAATTAGCGCTAGTATTAACAAAACATTCCGCATGTTCGCAAAGAAATCTTACGGGGCACACCGTGGGACGCTGGCCTTTGTGTTTAGTCAGTCAGTACAGGAACCCGCTCCGAGCTGAGGCTCAGACGGGACGCTCAGCATTCGGAGCTGCACATCTGTTCCGGAGACGGGTGCAACACTGTGATTCATTCACTGAATTTTTTTTTTTTCTTTTTTTTACAATTACATGTCAGAGGGTCAATTCGGGCAGCGTTTGATAAGTGAGCCACTCACGACATGACAGCATGCAAATGCGAGGGGAGCTGAGTCAAGATTGATACTTGCCCTGCCCACCTTACCTTATCCGCATTGCATAGCCTCTGAGGGCTGTAAAAGAACCGTCTGCTCACAGGAACAGGCTGATAGAGGCATAGGGAGAGAGCGCTACGTATGGCCCGCAATCGCGCCAAATGAAATGTCATTTTTCAATTATCGTTCCGCGCAGCGCAAATGAGTGAGCCTCTGTATGTCTCTAATTGAAATGTGGGCTCATCTGCCAGTACGTGAATTCTGGGGGGGGGGGATAAATGATTTGACTTCTTTAGCGAAGAATGAGTGCTGGACTCAAATTAACGGCCCAGGTTTATGGTCACCAGTCTGTACCCCCCCGCAACGTTGTGTATTTGACATACTGTGAAACTGGCATCAAACAGATGAAGTATTCCTCACAATTAGCCTCCTGTCTCCTCTTTTCCACTGTAACCTGGAAATGGTCTCCTGTGCAGAATCTCTGTAAATCCACCATTTATGTTTGATAGACGGAAGGAATAAGAGCATCTCCAGACTCAGGAGCTCCATAGCAGGGTAGTTGTAGCAGCTTGTAGGCCAGAGTAGCATTGAGCCTATGGATTTACAACAACAATTTCCTCTGACATACTCTGTCTACTTCACGCACACACACACACACACACACACACTTGCAGTCAGTCCTGTGCAGTGTGTGGTGGTGTTCCTCTACATGGAACTAACACAAATGTACAACCCTTAGGGAATATCTGATATTTTTGCAATGCAGATGAGAAGAAATATATTACTTAATAAGGTTAAATGAATGTATTTTGCACAAATTTCAGAATAAATCCTCATACCAGTGGTTCATATACATGATATTGTTCCTTTCCTTGTACTAAAGGCCTCTGCATAGGGGCAATAAAATATAATGGTATTTAAATTATTCTTCTTCTTCTGCTTCATTGTCATCTTATTATTAATACTGTCTTGTTCTTGTCAAGATTGCGACAGTTTAAGTAAATGACCACCCTGGATTCTGAGTCGAAGTGATCTCCTCAGCACTTTAGAAGTTTTTTCAGCCCTAGAGGTTCCCTATGCTAATCTGTCAGACAGGTGGAATTAAAACTGACTTTGAAATGGTTATTAAATGAAGCTCATCATGGCGTTATGAGCTTAACGAACACTTTTTTTTCTGTCTCACCTGTCATGTGCATGAGAGTGGTTTTTCATGTCAGCTTACAAGAGACTTTCTTCCCCTCGACCCTTCATCTCCTGTGTGACGCTTTAAATGCCTGTCCCATTTGCATCACTTCCTCCAGCAACTCGCTTGCGCTCGTCCCGGTTTCACGACTCGCGCACGGTCAATTGGGCTTGACATTTAGCAAGCTTCCGCAAAGGTTCCCAAGCTTTTGAAGTGAGAGCAAAAAAAAAAAAAAAAAGAGTGGTTTTGCCGTCTCAGCTAACAACGAATGTGTTAGGAGCGAACTGTGAAGATTGCAAAGATTTGCGATCGCTAACACCCATCACTGATTACTCCATGAGAGGGTGTAAATGGTGTATTTAGAGCATGCTCTACAGAAGGCATATTAGACATATTAGGCACATTAGAAACAGCAGCACCTATCGGTCCCTTTGATCTGGATGCAGGAGAAATGAAGTGCTCCCCTCTTCAAGGAGGGATCTTAAAATAGGCCACTGCCTGACCTAATTGCCAGTGCAGCAGCTGTCAGCGGATGCCAAGCCTTGCTCTGATGAGGAGAGGGAGGAGGGTGACAGGAGAAGGCTGTCTGGGCTATCAGTCCTCTGAAACCCAACGTCTGCGCACACACGCATGCACACACACACACATACACGTATACACACACACACACACGCATACACACACACACACACACACGCATACACACACACACGCATACACACACACACACACACGCATACACGCAAACGCACACACACACACTCGCAAGCGCGCACACACACACACACACTCGCAAACGCACACACACACACACACACACACACACGTACGTGTGTCGCATGCGCAGACAGGGCCTGACCAAAATAGGCCTTCTATATTTTACTGGGCCTCTTTCAGACCCAAACGGGAAAATAGGTTCAAGACCTTATTTCCTGCAGCATCGTCGTGATGAGACGATATTCTGGTGCAGCCAATGCCCTTCTCTGGAAAGCTACAGCCTGATTTGGAATTTATATACATATCTAATATCTGTGTGTGTGTGTGTGTGTGTGTGTGTGTGTGTGTGTGTGTGTGTGTGTTGGTATGTATGTAACATACAGACATACAGTAATTTTATAATACAAGGTTGTGTACCATGTCTACTTAAATATGTGAAAGTGCAAATTCCTATTGAAAAGCTAAAATATTTCCAGCATGCAGTATTTTTCACACACCTGATAAAAATATCTTCCTTACATGCAAGCACAGAAAACTGAAATCTATTTCTCACATAGGAGTTTTGTCTTCGGTTTTTAGCGCTAAAAATCAAGCGGTTTCTCTGCTTCTCTGCTTATTCATCCTTATTTGTGTCTGTAGGAACGTTGCCAGCCGTATATAAACAGCAACATTTCCATGACTCACTTTCTTTGACCCGGCAGCTGATAAGAGAGATAATGCAAGGGCCCTCTGCTTGTTTTTTAAGTTCGCATTTCATTTGATTAGAGCTGTGCGGAGTTGACTGAGTGGCTTTAAGCCATGTTATGATGACAAAAATCTGTGTGTATTGCATCAGTGGGCTTTGCTCCTGGTGCTAGAAGGAGTGTTAGATTTAGTGAATGTGCTTGATTAATCCTCTCTGGGTGCATCTGCGGAGACTAAATCTTTCTTTCTCGAGACCAGCGGGCTAAAGGGGGGAAATTTATTCCAAACACTCTACGCCTATTAAACAGTTGTACTTTGCCTGCTTTCCCTACTTGCTGGATGGAAAAAACGCATTTCATAAGGTCAACAGGGTATGCAAGGTTGTCTGAAACGTATGGAGCTTGTCAGTGGACACGTTTTCTGTTAATATCTGAGAGGGTCTCAAGGATGTCATAGAGCAGATGTTTGGCGTGTGTTCAAAACACTAATTGAAAAACCTGCCACATTTGTTCTAGAGTACCTCAGTGCATCCTATGTAAGAGCACCAAAACAAAAGCTGAAGGCCTCCTTCAGCACAAAATGGTACAAGTGCAGTGTGGCATTGTGGTAAGGTTCGCAGCCAAAAGGTTGCTGGGGCACTGCTGTTGTACCCTTGGGCAAGGTACTTAACCCAAAATTGCCTCGGTAAATAACCAGCTGTATAAATGGATGAAATTGTAAACCTGTGTAAATTGCTCTGGATAAGAGCGTCTGCTAAATGACAATAATGTAATGTAATGCAATGGCACATGTGCTTCAGTGTACAGTGTAGGAGCACTGCTGCTGCATACCAGAGTGGAACTCGGCTTGAAAGCAGTATGGCTGTTTGAATTCGATCCGTGCCCTTTGATGGGATATTCTCTCTGCATAACCCCAGGCATCTTTCAGAGCAGCTCTTGATGCCGCTTTGTCCGAAGACGCTTCGATGTTGTCCTGTGGCAATATACCAGACGGGCTGACACCAGATCAGAAAGGCCTGCCGTCATGTTCCACGACGGCTTAATAAAAATCTGTTGGGACGCATAATAAGTACTACTAGAAGACGCTCAAGGGCCGTTGAAAGTTGTTGACCCGGTGGTGTGGAATACCAATGCTGCCTCACGAAGGCCTGAGACCTGGCTGCCAAGTGGATGTGACACGGTAAACCGATTAAGAAGGAGTCAGTCCATCACCTTCGATGGCTCAGGACAGGAAAGGGCCGCGCTGGGCCCGTGAGGGAACTGCCCTTGGAACTGATTAAGGAGTCAGCGGATGACAGCGCTGACACGAGCACTGCGTACACGGAGAGAGTGCTGCCTGCATTCCTGCGCTGACTTTGACCAAATCGGCCTGCTTCGCAAACATTTTGTTGAAAAGTTTAATCAGGTGTTGCTCTTAGCCGGGTGGAATTCGACCTCCATTGCATCCAGTTCATTGAAATTGCAAACAATTCAATGATATATATATATATATATATATATATATATATATATATATATATATATATATATCCAGCAAAAAAAAAAAAGAGGAAAGAATTTAAAGGCAGTATTGCATGTTTATAACGCGCTGCATGCTGTATGAATAACGCTGTGCTATAACTGAAAAGCAATAGCATTTGTCAGTTTCATCAGGATTCACATGTTGCAGGGGTAACAGTGGGGTAGACCCACATGGATACTCAAGTTCATATAAAATCTTCAATGCAGCATTGCGCATATGCTTTACTGTCTGTGTTCTGTTCACTGCAGACCCAGACTAGTGCTCTCACTCTGGACCCAGTCACATTCGTTCCAACAGATCAGTACTGTAAGAAGATATCACAGAAAATACCCGCAAACTTAGACTGTTTAACTCTGTAGTGTTCCTTATGTAGACTCTCAAGTGCTGCACCAGAAAAAGGAAATAAAAGGAAGTTGCAGTTCTATCTTACACGGATGCAACAAAGAAACATAGAAAACTAGACCTTCAGTGTGCACTGTGATCCTTAGTGCTCAGAAAGACAAAGAAATGAATGCTTTTACCTTTGAAGGTTGCTCTTTGGACAGCTCTCAGGCGAGATTATATATAAAAAAAATATATATATATATATATATAGGCCGAGTACCAGTCACCAGGAGTTTGAACCTCTGATTATCTGTAAACGTACCTAATTTCAAACCAGATCTGATTCTTTCATTTTCAGTTGATCAGTACTCTTTCACTCTCGACCCCATTCACATCTTTCAGTAGGCAAAATAACCCCTCCATGTTGTCAGTCAGCAGGGAGTTCTTCCCACTGTGTAAATTGAGGACTGTCATATGCCACAGGGAAAGGTTGCGCTTTTGCTTTTGATTGTTACAGTAAATGTTCTGGTTAAAAATCAGAGTGGAACAGTAATATGAAAGCCATAAGGTCATGCTACTCTGTAATACTACAGTGTGTCACAGTCCTTGTGATTCCACTTCAACACTTGTCAGAATGTTACCGCTTGCCATCGTCAGTACTGTATTTTTTTTTAGACTGATTACAAATGTTGTGAATGATAATAGAGATTTAGTGCCAGCTCATTCATTATGCACGGAATCTGTTACCTTCCTGCCTTTCAACGAGACGGCTGGACAGAAGTATGTTGCAAATTGATCCCAGGCATTGTTTTTATATATTGCTGTTATATTAGGATGTTGGGTATAATTAATGCCTCAGTTCAGACACTCTTAGTGTTTCCCCAAAAGAGAACACTGCATGATGCTGCCATTATTTATTTATTTATGTAAATAAATGACTTTTTTCCTAGCAATACGTCTCACAATTCCCAGCACCTTGTTTGAAGTCTAGTATGAGCAGACGTTTTGCGTTTTTGAGTCCGGAGCATAAACTTTTAGTTTTCCATTGCATCACTTTGTGGTGTTTTCACCATACCGCATCCATGTGAGTGCTGTAATGATGACAGAATATTACTGGCAAAGCACTGTTGGTCTTTTTACATGTAGTGTGAAGAGGCTTCACACATTCAAGCCTGTTTTGAAAGTAAATGGGTTAAATATCTGGATGTTGCATTAGGTTGCATCTGCCCATTTCTGAAGTACAGCCTGTACTCTGGCCCATGAAAATACCTCTGTGAGACGGTGTAATTTTCCCACTTAGCATCCGTATCAGACACGTCTCTCCTCTGAATGCCAGCTCCAGTTAGCGAGAGGTTGCTGCATTCTCCCTGTGTTTTGCGGGGCCCGGAGTCGTGCTTGTCATTGCCAAGGTTGTGAGAAAGCGCAGGTGCCAGGGAGGTGTCTTGATCAGGAGGGGTTCTGCAGAGGAGAGTGTGTAAATCCTGAGTGTAAATTAGGGGTTCATTTGGGCCGCCGGCCTCTCTCTCTCTCTCAGCCGGCCCTCAGACTCAGAGTGAATCTCGAAGCACTTCTGTAAGCAGGCCAGGTCTGACAGCAGAGTTTCAGGGTTGCTTGGAGGAAGAGCCTGCCTGCGGAGTTCATTTCTGAAGCCACGGAAGCTTCCGTTGTGAAAGCCGGATAATGGCCTCTCTGATCTGGCGGAAACGGGAAGGCCGCGAAGCTCTCGGGGCTTGTTTGTGTCTGTCAGTTGCAGCGGATGTTTTATTTTTCGCCAGAGAGGATGCTGCATGATCCGGGAATGACTCAGTTCGCCCAGAAACGGTAAATGGGATGTTAGGTGCCTGGATCATCGCATGGGGGACGAGGGACGTGCTCTGGGAAGGTCAAGGGTCAACATTGGCCCCCTCGGTCACTTTTCACACACCAGGAAGAGAGAGAACGTGGGGCCCGGTCCAGCGATGGGGCCACAGATCCCTCCCCTACACCATTCTGCAGGTCTGCAGGATGCTTCTCTGTTTAGGTGGCAGTGTAGCATAGTGGTAAGGAAAAGACCTTGTTACTGACAGGTTGCTAGTTCGATTCCCCACTGGGGCACAGCTGTTGTACCCTTGGTCCAGGTACTTTATTCCAGAATTACCTCAGTGAATATCTGCCTACAGTAGATAACTCTATGAATCGACGACAACGTGTAAAAATTGTAACCTAGTGAGTCATTCTGGATGAGACTGGCATTTAGCAGACAGTAATGAAATGAATGTAACGTAATGTCTCTGCAGTCAAAGTGCACAGCAGATGGGGAAATATACAGTAAGTGCATTTCTCAGTGCTACCACAGGCCAGGGCACACGGGGCCATGATATATCATCAGTGCTGGCATGGCTTGGTTTGTTGTTTGGTATAAGCCAATGGGCCGTTATGATGAAGGGAAGACCACATCATGCAGGTCATTGAGGCATGAGCGCAGTTGTTATCTGTACAGTTAATTTTCATTCTGGGTGTGTGCAGATGTCTAATACCCGGAATCTTTTCCTCCATCTGCTAAGCAAATCCTTCAGTCAACATGTCATCTGAAGGTCATTATACTGCATTCATTAACGCAGATACATTCCTTAATACCATTTGAGATTTCACACAAGTAACTTTTGCCTCTATGGAGCCCTGCAGTGCCCGGTATCTACTCTTAATCTCAGTCAGGTTCAAAACCAGGTTACTGTTTTTGGACCAATACCACTAATCCCGCATATAACTGCAGTGACCCCCTTTCTGTGAGTATTTGAGCAGCGCTGCACCCCTTGACAGAGGCTTGACAGTGGTTATGACACTGCCTTCAGGAACCATGGGACTCCGGCTCTGGATGTGTTGACATACAGTCAAGCTTTTATCTGTGGGCGCAGTGCAGCGCTACCGGAGCTCTGTGCATGTCACACTTTAGGCTATACTTACAAATGTGCAGGTTTTAAAGGTTGAAATGCCCTATTCAATGCACATTTATTTCCATATTCATACACAGCAACAGGGAAGATAGCAAACTAGAGCAGAAATAAATAGGCATTTGCCTGACTCCTTATTTAATTATTATGTAATTCAAACAGACCTCAAGCTCCGACCTGCCATGTGTTTTAAAAGGAGCTTTCTTATGAAAGCTCGCGGCTGCTCGAACACGCTGCCTTTAACATGGGCGTATATGTGCTTGTGTTTGTCTTTTCTCGTGTTCCTGTTCAGCCAATTCGCACTGAATCATTGTATGCATTTCCAATACATGTTTTCTATAAGCCTTCAGTAATTCAGCTCATGTATGAGGAACAGCCTTTTTGAATTGCATCTCCAGTAGGAGCTTGAATTGGGTTTTTCGATTTAATATAATCACATACTTTCCCATTGATTGTACATAAACACATATCTAGTCCAAAGCTCAAGTGAAGGGTGCGAGGTGAATATGTTTTATTTAATAGCACAGAGAGCACCTCTGTACAAACCCTGTGAATAGATCATTCTGAGAAGCTATGCATTATCAAGCAAAAAAAAATTCTAATAATCACAACACAGACACCAGGACTTGCCAGAACAAACCCTTTATAAAAATCACAACACAGACACCAGGACACCAGAACAAACCCTTTATAAAAATCACAACACAGACACCAGGACACCAGAACAAACCCTTTATAGTGAGGAAAGCACATGGGAAAACTAATGGTCTTGGAGTAGCAGCGTGGAACAGTGCCCTTGGGCGAAGTATTTAACTGAAATTGCCAGTGTTTGTATCCAGCTGTGAAAATAGCTAATATGTAAGATGATGAACTATGCAAGTCACCCTGGATATGAGAATCTGCTAAGTGAATATAGCATCAACAGAAAGCCTGTTTTTTTTTTTTTCTATTCTAAAAGGGAACCGTTCTACATGCCAGCTATGTTCTCACCGCTGCAAGACTTTTATTTTACTATTGATGTCCATTGATCTGCAACCAGAATACGCTCTTCTCTTTGTCTTCCTACACTAGGTACTTGTCATTAGCTACCTCTGAAAAAATTCAAAACTTGTGTTCTCTCCTACTGAGCTGTCAGAAGAACCGTTACCCTGTAATTACAATCTGTCAGCAGACCATACACATCTGCCGGGCTCCGGACACTGGGGTCACTGTTCAACTTTCTGGTGCGGACTGAAAACCCACCTATTCGGACTATACCTTGGCTCCCCAAACGGGCAAAAGCCAGGTAGCAGGATGAGCCTTTGCTGTGGCAAAAAGCTTGAGGTTAAATTTTTTTGGCCTCAGCAGCTTCTGGTGGCACACACTTGGTGTTTTAGGACAGGACTTATGGCAATTTTCCCACAATAGCACTGTACCACAAGTATGGCAGTAATGATTCAGTATCTGTATATGCTTAACCCTACAGCTTTTGTAGGTTGCTCTGGATAAGAGTGTCTGCCTAATTAATACATTGCAATCACTGTAGTATACATTGATCACTCGTGTCTAATGTACTTATCAATTAGCAAAATAATACAAAAAGAAAAATGAAGAGTAGCTATGGTGAGTTTGGTTTATCAAAGACAGAGATGGTACAGGCAGCTCAAATGTTCCTTGTAAAGACATCTTCAATGTTTCTGTTGAAGAAGGCTGTTGCTCCATAAATGCATATTTTAGTCTTGTGCTTTTCACTCTCTTTATATGGATGCAAGAAGGCACATTCTTTTTTACGGTGTTACCATTGTCTTGCTATATCAGGAAAATCTCCTGGGAATGCATGCATTGTCTACAAAAAAAAAAAAAGCAAATTGTCTTCCACAAGCACTGAATACAGAACATTAGCATGTACTGCAGCAATTGTTCACAGTATTGTTTGTGTTATTTCAACCGTTCATCTTTCTGTCTCCTTGCAGTACCCCGTGTTTTTGGCTGGTTTATTTCTCCCCATGACTCACACCGTTGTTTGGTCTCCAAGTTGTGGTTTAATTGAATGTCATCCGATGTGCACTGCATAGCGTGCTCAGATCAGCCGGAGTGACAGTGTACACCATGTAGCTACCCAGAGAAGTGTCAGTATTACTTATGTTCCTTCCAGCAATTAAACCTAAAAGAGAGTTCAGAGATATGAGGAGAAGTGACAGCGAAGAGGCGTCAAAAATTTGTGGTTCGCGTGTCCTTTAATCACACATGTTTGGTGACACCCCAACTCCTGCCATGGTTGGTTTCAACTGCAACTTATATGACACAGATATTGTTGTCAGATCCACTACCTATTTAGTATGCACTTTTACAAACATTGCGTAGAAATTTCAGAGGACAGATGCCTGTTGAATGTTTAAAATGCATCAGAGGTGGATCTAGGAGAAAAAAAATAAATAAATTTGGTTGGACTATGTTGTATACATGCACTAGTATGACTGCTTTCTTCCTTGTTTCCAGTGATTCTGAAATTGTCTGAAATTTTCATACAATCAGTAGACCATGATCTGACAAGCTGATTTACTGCCACTACTTTTTCTACAACTAAATAACACAAATAGACAGGTATGGACTGCCAAAAAACAAAGAATTTACAAGGCTCCTAGTTTTTTTTTCAGCTTGTGTGTCTTTTATTATCAATTTATTATTTATTAGTCAGAAGTTATTATGTGTCCTGGACAAAGTCTGAATTGTATCTGGAAAAAAAAAGAATTATGTCTTATTTTTGTTATATTTGCCAACTGTCTGCAGTTGAATTCTATGTAGAATTATCTAATCTGTCAACCAGGGATCAAAGTAAAGTCAAACATGCTTGCAGGACAAAAAGAGATAAAAGAAGGGCTGTAATGTTCTATGCTCTCTGTATGTCACGACCGGAATGATTTTCTAAACAGCCTTTCCAAAACCAGCATCATTCCACAAAGCTACTTATACAACAACTGCTTATACTCCTCATATGCACTTTGAGACAGCTTTTTTTTTTTTTTTTAGTTCAGCTTGATACAGACTTTCTGGCCATCTCCTTTCATTGTTTACAAATGTTACATGTAAAGGCTGTTACTGTAAGAATCACTGAAAGCAGTGATCCACGAAAAAGCAATTCAGACGGTTCTCTTCTCTCTCAAGTAAACATGGATAATTTAACAGATGGGAAAGCAGCGTAAAATTTAATTTAAAAATCTCAGTAAAGAGCTTGACTTTGTATTGTCTGATAACTCTTGTGTTTATTTATTCTATATATATATATATCCCTGTGCCTCTCTCTCACTTGCCTTCCATCTCTATTGCCTCTGTTTTTTCTCTGCATATCCTAAATGAGACATTAAACCAGGGTAGATAATGTTAAGGCTGCTTTTGAAGAGCCCCCATGATGTTATATTAGGATTTTAATCATCCTTTTAGAGCATGTACTAAATTTTACTGACCGGGTGGGAATTAAGGGTGTTTTCTAAAGAAAAAAATCTGGAAAATAAAATCGGACTGGCTGTGCGTGTTAAAATTGTTCCCCGCTTTCCAATAAAGGAGGGGCTAGATGCTGCATGTTTTTTTTTCTTCCCCAAAAGCTCAGCTTGCTGAAAGCATTGAGCTGAGGGACGCGTGAGAGTGAATGTGGACTGGACTGATGATGGTGCAGTTATGGTGCTGTGTGTGAGGGAATCCCACTCCGAGATCCCAGTGCCAGCCCTCTCTCTGTCCGTCACGTTATTGCCTCCAACAGTGGCCGCTCTCGAGTCGGCCTCTGTCTCCATGACAATGGCTGGAGGCTCTGCTGTTCCACCAAGGTCACCCCTGTGTAGCAGAGACACCACGTCTCACTTTCCGCCCCACGAGGGGGGACATAAACATGTAAACACTGGATTATGTGCTGAACAGAGGACTTGTGTGCAGCAGTGTTGGCAGATCTCTAGAAAATGAACAGTTTGGCAGTATACTTACCATTCAAAGTCTTCAGGAAATTGCCGCACGTGGACTGAAACATGTGGACTGAGAAATTTTATTATTAAATGAACTGCTATAAATGTGTGTAAATGACGGTTTACAGTTTATGTGATGTATTTCACCTTCGGGCACTTTGCACACTGAGACGACATCATCCTCTAACAAGTGTTAGCAGTAGTATTGTTAGTAGTATATTATATTTAAAGCTTTGACACTTTACATATAATATAAAGAGAACGCTTGCTGTTCTCTGAGGTGCACGCATCTCAAGAGAGAGAGGTCAGGGAGGCCTTGAAAGTCAGGTGGTCATTGATAGATTCATGGCATTGTGGCTCCTGGAGACAGCTATAGGCCTGGGACCCTGATCGTGACATCAGGCTTAAGACCCTATAGGAGACATTCAGGTGCCCTCCAATAAACGCCAGTGTCAGGATGGCAGACCTGGCTTGTCAGCATTTGTAGCGATTTATCAGTAGCAGTTTAGTCTGGGGAAAAAAAAAAAATCAACAATTCAATGGGCATTAGTCAGAGTTGTTCAAATTCGGGGTGGTATGCCTTTTGGAAAGAAACTAATTTAGGCCCGGCACTTAGGGGTGCATTGCACCCCCAGTTGTTTCCTTATATCCCGATGTCTACATTTATGACTTTTTGTGCACCCCCATGGATTGCAGTTGCACCCCTCTGTATTTTCTCCTGGCACCGAGCCTGAACAAATTGTCAGTTTTGATATCTTTGCTCGCTTTACCACCTTGAAAGAAGCACTTAAATGCAAAGTTCAAGTATGGGCACTATTGAATGCCCAAATACAGAGCAATCTGTCTTGCTGGCTACCTTTGCGGTGCCAGTGGTAAATATTTGTGCTAGACAGAAATAGGTTTTGAGCGCCTTAGGCAGTGTTAATTATTTTTAACAGAGGTAATGATATATTTTTAGGGACCACAGCAGTTACTTTTGGGAGATTTAGATGATGTACTGTGCCTTTAAGAAAATATTCCCATAATTCTATTCCAAAACCGGCCAACATTGGCCAACACTGGCCCAGTGAGAGACAGTTTGTGTACCTTTCACAATACAGTACCTTTGGGATTATTTAATAGCTTGCATATTGTGTTTACAGGAAGCCCCTCTTACACAGAATGCAGTACAATGCTGGAATAGCACAGGTGTGAAATCAGAATCACGCTTCCATGAAGTGTTCCAGAATCTTGCTGAGTGTAGGTGGTTGGATGCCAGTACTTTACAGGCACTGCTATTATGTGAAAACCTATGCAGTTATGATGCAATTATGATGGCATCACATTCTGTAGCACTAACCATGCGCTTAACTAACAAAAAATATTGGCACGAGGGGTGAGGGTGATAGTTCACCCACGTAAACTCTTCAGATGAGTAACTTGAAATTCCTGCATTAAGGATTGAAAAGGTTTTTTTTTTTTTTTTTTTGTCCTGTGTCCAAAATTGTGCCTGGAATTTCCGCTTCCACATTAGGTGACAGTGTTTTGCTGTATATATGGACTTCTTATAGTGTTTGTATGTTTTGTTTTGTTTTTTTTTTTTTTTTTTCTTGGATGCTTGTCTGTGGGAACACATTGTTACGTTATTGAATCAAGTTTACAAACAAACATAAGCATAAAATTGTTGCTCTAAGCTCCTAACCAACATTTCATCCATATCTGCTGCTAACAAGTAAAATTGAATGGTTGCCATTATTATTGGTGTAATGGATTTGTGTGGGTGTCTTTTATCAGATGATGCTGAGACCATTATCAAGGCAGCACAGTGATTCGTTTGTGCTGTATTAGTCTGTGAGAAATCATTTTATTAAATACCTGATTGTTTCTTAACGATGCCAGCCAACATGTGAGTTAATGGCGTACTGTGTGCTGACATGATCGAGACTGAGACGGAAACGGATCAAAAGGAATAAACTTTCAAATACCCACAGAATCTCACAGAAACTCATGAGCTCTGAATCCTTAAGTCATATTTCCTCTGTGAAACGTCGAGAGGTTTACATTTACATTTATTTATTTAGCAGACGCTTTTATCCAAAGCGACTTACAAAAGTGCATACAGCAAGTATAGCGACAGTACGGGGACAGGATGTGTACAGTTCCACAATGAGACAGTTCTCAGCTGAGAGCAGCGTCTGCTTGAGGACACAGTACTATCAGATTTGAACAGTTACAGATTTGTACAGGTTTCCATGAAAGTGTTGGTCTGCCTTCCTGTGCTCCCTGCCAGCAACCACTGAAATGCAGAAAGCTCCTCAAGCATCTCCCATCTTTGTTCTGTCTGAAGCTGTAGTGTCAGTGTCAAGCTGTTTGGCTGTAAATGTAATGTTTTTCAATGCACAGACAGAGATGAAACCCCCCACCCCCCCCCACCCCACTGCCCCCCCACCCCCCCCCCACCCCATGGCCCATTTGCCACCTGAATGCAGGTGAATGCCATTGTGTTTTATCCGCTCGACTGACCAGTTCTGACCATTACCCCAGTATAATGATGACCCTATGACCTTCCTGCTGTCGGAATAGTCTCAGCATAACTCAGCTAACTAACTAATGTCAGCTTGGACAGTCTGCTTCTCTTTCAGATACTTTCCTGTCTCACACACAGACATGCACACACACACACACACACACACACCCCATCCCATCAGGTGTGTTGGGAGGAGCCCTGGGTATGGATCCTTCCCTCATGGCAGGATCCAAAAGTTCAGCTGAGGGAGGGGATCAGGTGGTGAGAGGATGGAAGGAGGCAGGAGAGATTAATCAGTCATCACCTGTGGTCCTGCAGCTCGACTGCTGAAGTGGGGGGGGGGGGGGTGTGGGGGGCGGGGGTGTTGGGGTGGATGGGGGTGTGCCCAAGTGCTTCAGAATCCCGGGGAATCCCTCGATGACCGAGAACCGCACAACTGCTGCAGCTGAGAGACATGTCACTGCAGCTGAATTGAGGGAAACTTTTACTTGCAACCGATGCAGCTGCCTTTCAATCACTGTCCAACACTCCAATACTTTTCTGTAGTGTCTTGCTTTGCATGTTGATCACTATAAAGTTAGCAAATTAGCCCTCATAGTCCCAGTTTAATTTTGTATTTTGTGCAACATGTAAAAATCAAAAGTTAGGGACTTGGAGTGAGTGCACATCCATCTTGGTCTTCCCATATTTTTATTCATGCATCTCACTTTCTGATCAGAACCTTGCCCCTCATTGTTTGAATATTGAGGCTAGAGACTCAAGGGTCAGCAGGATTTACATAGCCATCACTGTTAAAGCTTCAGTGTTGCCTCCAGACAAAAGCATCAGAATGCTGATCCGTTCCTCTCTTCCGTTGATTAATAAAATATTACCCCTTCAATGTAACCTCAAAAAGGGACCATGACCTTACATTATTCATATGCTGACTGGTTTGTATTAAAATGCCAAATGCAATTTTGAATGGGAAACATAGACATACAGTGTTAATTTTGAGTGTGCTACTGCTGTTGTAGCAGTAATTATGAGACAACATAATCACTGCAGATTATTTGTCGACGCAAGACAGCTTTGTCCAAAAAAATCTATGAAAATTGACACCTTTACTGATTACATAAGTACAACAGATATGTAAGTAATGTACACATTGTCACTAAGTATTTTGATGGCTTGCATAATCATATTGTAATGATACTGACGTTAATGTAACTGACACATAAGTAGCATGGTACATGTGTTGCTGAGTACTCAGGTGGCTTGCAATATGATGTAATTTACACAGAAAGTGCAACTGCTATGTAGTACATGTATGTATTGTTACAGGATTCTTAGCAAGCTGGTATAATTATCCATGCTGAACAGGAAACGTATAAGAATGGGTTAAGGTTCAAGTTGGAGTTAGGATCAGAACCAGATTCTGCATATCCGAAGAGGTTATTTTGTATTATGAAGCCCATTTTATCATATCACTCTATAACAATGTAGAGGAATCTAGACAGGGAGCAGGTATGTTTGCTGACTAGTAGAACATGATCAACAGAAATTATGTATGCCACCATTGTTAAACTCTCTGCCTTATCTTAACTTCATATGGAACTATATATGGAAATATATTTAAACAAGTTATAGAGATGGATATACAAATACACAGATACAGTACATCACAATGTCCCCCAACATCCTTGTGATGGAGGTAATGACTAACTGCAATTATCACATAAAAAGCTATTGACCGTGGCAGTCATCATATACCAGTAAATGCCAAGAAGGTGAAATAATATTACACAACATTGAAATCCATAAGAATCAAATAACTGATGTGTAGAATGAAGTATGTGTCAATTTTAAACCAAAATCAATGCCATATTTTCACTGCAACTCTTTGGATTTATTAAGAGATCAGACTTAAGCAGTATTAGCATTCATTTTTTACAGCTGTCTTGAACAGTGCCAGAGTCCCTTTTTTTATCAAATATAGCCCAGTAGGATCTACCTGAGCCCACAGCATCCAAGAACACCTTAAGAAAATTACCCTGCAGGACTATTTAAAATATTTACGTAATACACACTTATTTGATTAGAAAACACCCTCAACCAATGTAACCTACCCAGATTACATGTATGCAGACCAATTTTACATTAACGCAAACCAGGTTATCCACCTTTCAGAGCTAACCTTGTTGAAAGTAGATCTATGGATATTGGTAGTCTTTAGCTTCTGAAGTGAATGCTGCAGTGTCAGTTTCCATCTTGTACTGTTCCAGAGTACAAAACATTGTGAAATAGTATTTTGTAGAATACAATTTGATACATACAAATACAGAATCGTGCATGAGGCAGTTCTGTTCCACATCACAGGCATTCAAGAGCAAACAAAAAGACCTGCCGACATGGTATCTAATGATTCCAAATGAAAATGTCATCATATAGTTAGTGTTGTGTGGCCAATTCCTTGCTTATATTCCTTGTAGGGATGTGCATCCGATGCGATACCCATCTCAATTCATTAATGAATCCGATACATTAAAGATACATATGTAGCAACTACTAATGCGATACGATATGATTCACCCCTATTGCGGTGCAGTGCGATTCGACACAATTCGATTCAATACAATGCGATTCAACGCAATGCGATGCAATGCAAAAGAATATGATGCTATGCAATTCAATATAGAACAGATAGTTTGATTTTATTTCTTTGGTTCTTCTTAAGCAGACAGCAAATCATAAATTAACTGAAAAAGTGTCATTTTTACTTGAGAGCAGTGGAGATGAGAGAGCACGTTTGAGAAACAGTTTAGAGAGGAGGAATCAATCTAAATATAAAATTATTGGTCACAAATTATTGGTCACATTTCTAAATAATAAAGGCATAGGGCATCTACTAATAATTGTATATAAATAAATCAGATTTTACAGATGCAAAGATGTTAGAAATGATGCATCCCGAGTTCATCCCAAATTGTATCCGGTGCACACTTTTTTTAATGGGGGGCAATCGCACCGTGAACTTTCATGCCGGTGCACCGATGCGAATCGGTGAATCTTACCATCCCTAATTTCCTGATCATAGACATAGCTGGGCAGCAGTGTAGCATGGTGGTAAGCAGCAGGGCTTGAACCAGAAAGGTTGCTGGTTCCATTCCCCACTGGGGCACAGCTGCTGTACACGAAGGCAAGTTACTCAACCCACAACTGCCTCAGTAAATATCCAGCTGTATAAATGGATTAAACTGTAACCTATGTAAGTCGTTCTTGATAAGAACGTCTGCTAAATGACAATAATGTAATGTAATGGAGGTGATTAGCTGAACACGCCTATGTTACATAAAGGCAATTGGACCCGTGCAACATCTGTTCTCAGCCACTGCCCACGAGCAAGCAGTGTGACTCTCTCGAGGACCATACTTACCATGCTATTGATTTTGTGCGTACAATCAAGGGTGAGCTTTTCCTGCCCAGCATGCACAGAGCAGAATCTGAATGGGGCTCCTTTTATATGCAGGCTGCCTTCCGCAAGTCCATTCACTCTCAAATGCAGCCTAATGCTCATATATGCCACAGAATCCAAAGATGTGGGAGCAATCCATATCCCATTGAAATTTGAGTAGCATGTGTGAATACACTGCAAGTACCCTGCAGGTTAGAGGTCATTCTTTTCCCTAACCACTGCACCACAGAAACCTATGGTAAGCCAGTATGATTCTACAGTGAAATGGCTCAGGACCCAAAGGGTCTTGCTTAGTAGGCTCCTTTACTTAACATCACACAAATGACTACTGCCATAGTGGATGTCAGTTCTAGTAAGTTTATCATTACTAACTAAAAAGTTATTTCATTGCCTTATTGTGAAATAACTGAAAAACAGTGGTAATTTAGTTTCGTACCTTACACCCCAAAACCAACGCTAATAAAATCAGAACATCCTCTTCATTCTTATTCATTGTAAACTTAGGTAATTGTGATAATTGTAGCACCCTTAGTCAGTTAATATCAGTGTAATTTTGTGGACATATTTTGTCTTGACACAATGAGGCAGTGGAAATTTTGTCTTTTAGCATAGTGTCGTTATTCGTTTAAGGAGTAGACAAGAGAACAGGACAGCATTAATCAAAACAAAAATATTGATTGAATAAGTACATGGGGGCTATTATTAGTCCTACAGTATTATATTATATTATATTATATTATACATGCCTCTTGAGGAGTAGAAGGGTAGAAGGGATGTTCTAAGTCTAAGGTAAATCCAATGTATATAATAATAATAATAATAATGATGATGATGATGATGATGATGATGATGATGATGATAATAATAATAATTAAGTGACTGTGAGTAATGCCACAATTGTAAACAGTTTTGGAAGTGATATGAATGTCTGCACCCAGATTTCATTATCGGGTCAACTCCAACCATGTGGACGGGTCTCAGGTACAGTTCGGGGAAATCCTGAATTATTAGTAAGATGTGAAAACCAAAACATACTGTGGTATTTTAAAATAAACATCATACAGCTATTCCAAGCAGAAAGAAAAGCTTTCAGTTGCATATGATTTGATTTTAATGAAAGAACGATAATTATTTATAAAGGGAAGTGACCTCACTGCAAATGGGTGGCGGAGGGGATGACTCGGTTTGAATCCACGGAGATTGGAAGCAAAGCAAATCAAAGCAAATTATCCATTCATGTGCTTCATTTGCACAACCCAATAATAAAATCTCTCCAGTAGGGCTGAGGAGACGGGCACATCCCTCACATGCCCTGACTTCAGGTATTTATATCCATAAAGTTTTCCATAGTTTCAGCAGGTGAAAAGTCTGGTAATTGCAGATAACCATTTCTTATGCCGGTATTATAATCAGCACGGTCAAGTGGATTGAATGATATCAATTCTTCCAATACATCTTTTGGAGATACCTCAAGATTGGCCTCAAGATTTTACATAGCCAGACACGAGGATAAAAGCAGTATCTCCAGTATGACTTCTCCAGTTTTTATTGTTTCTGAGTCTCAAAAAAGTCTCCTTAAATTTTCCCTGGCGTACCTTAATTGACCTTGGTGCATTTACAAGTGAGAGCTATGTGTATGTTGTAAAATTTGGCCAGGCAAGAGTGCTACGTTTATAACTGCAGTCTTTTTTAACATTAATGGCACAAATCTGTGGTAACAAAAAGACATGAAACTGACGTTCAGCGTGGATGCTGCGTATGTCCACGTGCCATCGGTGCAGAGTTCCAACAGGGCCTTTCCTGTGAGATCGGCCTCGCCTCAGCAGGCAGAGCCTGGTGGTAGAGGAAGAGGAAGTGGAGCCGGAGCCTCGCAGCTGCCCTGCTGGACCTGGACACTGTTTAATAATGGAGGAGGCCGAGTCCTCCCTGGGGGCCAGATCTCCGGCTCACCACAACACTCCCGTTCCCGCCCGTGTCACTCCAGTTAAGCGTGCGCAGTTCAGATAGGAGTAGTGCCGCCCCGAGCAGGAAGTTTGAGAGCTGACCACTGGCTGCAGTTCAGCGTGGCTTTGACAGTGATTCTCACCGCAGGCCATGGGACGCATGGTCCACCCCCCCCCCACGTGTACATGAGTGCTACTCTCTATTAAGTTCTCATGCGCTTCTGGGACCATCAGCGTCAAGCACTCACATGCTCCTCGAGAACCCTACCCCCGGGTCACGTCTCTCTCTCTCTCTCCCTCTCTCCTTGTCTGCCTGCAACAGTAAATGACCAGCCCTCCCCTGTGATTGAAGACAGGCCTAACACGCCCTGTGGTGTCTGACACTAAAGCCACGTGGCTGTGCGACCACGTTTCTATGTGGCCGTCTTCCAACGCAGACCAAAGCCCCACCTCTTCAGACTGTATCTCGGTTCCACCTCAGTGCCTACCCGCTAACACCTAACCACCTACTTGTATTACTTGCAGTTTATTTTACATGTAGTATCGCAATGTGTTTTGGATTCTGTGATCTAATGACTGTGATGTATGGTGGTATACTTGGCTTCCTTTGTCTAGTCAAGCTGCACAAGTTAACTTGTGGTATGACTTGTATAGTATTGTGCTCACACTCACTGGTCTGGGAGTGTTGTTTGCCTGGTCTGACGCTGTTGCTCATTCAATTTGAATGGATTCACTTACATTCTGTTGTGCTGGAAGTCGCTCTGGATAAGAACGTCTGCCAAATGAATGTAATGTAATGTAATGATGTACGCAGACAAAGCTCAGCCAGGCTTATGTTCCCCTATGGGATGGTGGTGGAGGTGCTCATACACACAACCTGCAGTCCGATGGCAGGTTGTGTGTATGAGCTTTTTACAAACACCCGTTTGGAAAAAGGGGGCATTTTAGGACTGCTGCTGTTGCACTGCAGGGCAGCCAGAGAGGCCTACAGGGAGTAATTCCAGGGGTGAAATGTACAGCCTTATACTATGGTTCATGGGTGGATTATGGCAGACAAAAAGCACAGAGGATGAGAGGGTTAATGGAGGTTAAAGTGAGGTCTGTACAATTCCTCTGCAGACCTTCAGATACGTAATAAGATAGATCTGAGAAATGGGGCACGTTGTTTTCAGAGGCACCCTGAATGGTGCCATAAGAAATATCCAAGGAAATATTTATAGCTCAGCCTTCTAAGGCCTGTTGACTTCAGTGCTTGGTGCATCAAACAAAATGTATATCCTGGGGGTCATTTTCAGATGATTTTTCAGGAAAAATGGAAGTGAATTTCTAAATAATAAATATTTAATAAATGTTTAATACCTGTAAGATAAACAGGTATGTTTTCTGAAAACACCCCTAGGTGTTACATATTAATAACATTGTGAATACATATTAATCACATCCACTGTGCAGTTTATTTCCACCTCATTTTTCATACTTTCCCATGCATTGTCATTTTCTATATTCTAAGATTAAATGTTGTCGCTTTTGTACACAGTTTGAAACACAGTTTTCTTTTTGATGCGAGTGTTAGAGCTGCCCTCTCTTCACTGCATTCCCTGGGTACTTACAGCAATTTTCAGAATGTCATGCTGACAGTGTTCTGAAGAACAGGTAATTGTCTCATTCTTGCTGGTTTTGAAGGGTCATAGGCAAGCGATAGTTACTGCAAGTGTTTTTGCTCTGATCCGTATGATAATATACAGATTCTTCTGTGACACCAGACATTTTTAAAAGCACAGCTCCTTTTTTCATGAATTTTATTGCCACACAGTTGCATCTGCGGGTATACCAAAAGAAGTCACAAAGAACCTTGTCTGACATAAATACGCGTTGTGGAGAGTAGTTTTCCCTTCTCTGTAGTTCTTGTCTCTCTAGTGAAATATCAAGGCCCCCCTCTGATACAGACCGAGTCTCGGTCGCGAGTGGCTGTTTATTGTATCAGTAAACCTCCCTTTGTGTCCTTCAGGCGTTTCTGCTCAATTTCTTTTTTGAGGCCTATTCAGAAAAAAAAGAGGAAAAAAAACGTCCTGGGAGAGAATTGATTACACCGGCACTTGTTGGCTGTGTCACCAGACGTTCTTTCATCTCTCGCAGGCGGCCGCGATTGCAGGTGTGCCCGCCAGCAGGCCTGGGGGGTGTGGATCGGCATGACTCAGCCTGTCGCTGTGTTCCCAGGGTCCTTCAGGGCCTGGCCGGTCTGGCGCTGAGGCCACCAGGCCAGGCGTAAGCACATCGGAAGCACACATCCTTTTACGCCACCTAGGTGACGCCTTCTGAAAATCAATGGGTTGACTGTGCTTGGCCGGCATGCTGAGAAAAGGAGTTGTTGTTTTTTTTTTATTTTGTTTCTGTTGAAAGAGAAGATCTTGAGCTTACGGATGGATGAAGAAAATCACATTTTGAATTATTTAAAGACTACTGGATGGAGCGCTTTAACAGGATGACGACGGAGACCTTTAACATTGGCACAGAGAGAGAGCGAGCA
The DNA here is from genome assembly GCF_013368585.1 of Megalops cyprinoides. Lineage (NCBI taxonomy): Eukaryota > Metazoa > Chordata > Actinopteri > Elopiformes > Megalopidae > Megalops > Megalops cyprinoides. The sequence continues at coordinate 36,099,184 of NC_050588.1, read as the reverse complement.
GGCACAGCTGTGTTGTGAAATTTTTTTTTTTTTTTTTTTGGAGGGGAATGAGCTTATCTCTGAGTGGATTGGAACTTTTCTTGCTGTGGGTCCTGAGACTCCTTTGAGATACAGACAAATTAAATTAACTTCAAATGGCCTCATCTGGAGTTGCTCTCCAACCTCGGGCTCTCTGCATGGGTGCAGTTGAGTCCAACTGTGCCTGAACTATTTTCAACTGGATGTAAATGTCATTAGGCCTCAAATTTCCATATTCCGTGAAACCAGGCCAGGTGTTCCTCTTCCTACATGGCTACAGTAAATGTCAGTATATGGACATAGTGGCAGCTGTCTCTCAGTGCTTGTCTCCAAATGAATCATAGCAGATAGTGCCAAAATAACCATGAGAAAGAAAAGACACAAAAACCCATGCTGAGAAAAAACATTCTTATGTAAGAAAGTGTTTCACAAGACAATGTAGGTAATGAGTAGGTAATTTCAGCTTTATAATTGCATATTGAATACTATGTAATTTCTATATGTATAGATGTAGAACAGTTAATAATTTGGAAAAGAAAGTTGCGGTTCATTTCAATTAGAATAATCCCACCCCCTGCTTAAATTGACCCTAATTCTAACCGTTTACTTAAATTCAGAAGTATCTGCTTATTCAATTACAGGGTACCAACATTGGTATTTTTCAAATTTAATGTACAGTAATGGAAACATAGTGAGCATGAGTAAAAACAGTATTTAGATATAAAAATTAATATTCTGTTCTAAGATGTTCTTGTTTTGTATGTTCTTGCTCTGAGAAAGAATATGTAATTTATGCAAAATTTTCACAGATAAAAGTATTCAGGAGAAAAGGCTGACTATCTCTGGTGCCATATTCTGATTAACAGAAGAAAAGAGAGCCATTCCAGGAAATGAACTCTTTTAATAATTGGCCTACTTTTGGCTTAATACCTTAACACCTTATGCATTCATCTTAAATACTGTATTAATATGACACATTTAAAGACCATTTAAGTTTTATGAGATACATAATTTCCTAATGAACTCATTGTCTGGCAGTCGAATATGATTATGTGCAGTGCATTATGGGAATTGTTACCATTGTCATCATTATTGATTGTTACATTATATTACGTTACATTATTGTCATTGAGCAGGCACTATTATCCAGAGTGACTTACACAGGTTACAGTTTTACATGTTATCCATTTAAGCAGCTGTATTTTTACTGATGCAGTTCTAGGATACCTTGCCCAAGGGTACAGCAGCAGTGCCCCAAAGGGGAATTGAACCAGCAACCTTTTAGTTACGAGCTCTGCTCTTTACCACTATACTACACTGCCACCCCTGTTAGTGGTGGTTAAGGGAGAAAGGGAGACATTATATTAACTTCGATGGCTCATCATATATGCAACATTAAGTGAGAGAGGAAACTGAACAGTATGCGTACAAATGGGCAAACCCTGTATGTTGCAACCGTGCCATGAAGACCTGTCCTGGAGATTCTTATATAAAGTCCCTTTATTCTTCTCTCTTTTCTTCTGTGCAGCTTTCTGGAAACAAAAGTGAAGACAAAATAGGGTTTGCCTAATCGTATTTACCACTGAGTTTTAATGGTGCTGCCTGTGGTTTCTGGGAGTTTTATTGAGTGTGAGAGGCTTATGAACAGTAAATGAAATCCTATTGTAAAGGTGTTTATTGGACATTAATATGAAAGCCAGGCAGGTGTAGCTGTGTTGCTTAGCAGCCACTTTAATATCATTCCATCTTCTCATCCCCCTCTCTGTACCAACATAAAAAAGAACTGATTCTTGTTTGAAATTGTTGACAAGTTGTCCTACTGTTTTTCATGAGAAACCCAAACTTTCATCCCTGAAATAGCAAAAAGAAATGAATGCATAACGTGAGATAAGTAGAAATAAAATTAAGAGAGATGACTACCAGTAATGATGACTCAATCTCAAAAAGTATACATATCCTAGAAAAAAAAAATCAGCATCAGTTTAGGAAAATTAAAATTATTTAAAAATTGAATTCTTCACTAAACCATGACCTCCTAGAATAAGATTTTATAGAATAAGGATTTTTAATCCACTCTCCTTATGCATTCGACCAACCACACATCATATACTCTACAAATGTTCCCTCCTGTTGCTTTTGTGGTCAATGCAACATTATTTTTTCTATGAGTGAGCTAGCACCAGTAATACTTTATTTCTCACCACTAGCTATCAGTTTTAGCTGGCTAAAAGGCTGACCCTGTTGGCTAAAAATGCAAGTGAGTTCATTTGTGGCTCCTTAATTTATGGAATGACCCTTCTGTGTACATTCTGAGCCTCTGGTAGCTGGGAGGCTTCCACCCAAATATACACACTAGACAGCTGTGTTTAAATCATTGGCACAGATACCATTAAGTGAGATTTGCATAACATTACAGTCAAAAAAAGTTTTTTAGCCTGTTGTATTTTAGTTTTTGTTATTTTGTAGACAGTTGACATTGCAAAATACTGTGTTTTGAATTAAAGCTGTTTCACTGCAAGATTAAGCCTACATTTTAGGCTTGTTGTGAGAATCTAGCCGTTGAAATGTTAATAGGAAATAGAAGGCCCTGAAGTAAAAAAAAAAAAAAAATTCCCCACATCAGAGCGTGAACAGATGCCAAGGGCAGTGAGGCACAATGCCCACATAATATGTACTGCTAAATCAGTTAATTTCATCTGTCATTTGTAGCATTGTATGACTATGACTGAAGTGCAAGGAATGATGTAAAAATGCATATATTACCACATAAGTCTTTTTAAAAACCCTGCATTGACATTCTATGACATGCATGCTTCTACTTTTCATATGAGAACTACTCCATTTACCCATCCCTTGTCTTTTTGGTTTAGTTCCTGTTCATATCATCTCTTTTTGCTAATATGCCCATGTTGAAGGGACACCAATCGCAATGCTCTATACAGCACTAACTCCAGTTTATACACAATATACCTGGTTAACAATAGCTTAGCACCAGAGGTGGGGTTAAAATGAAAGTTAAAAAAAAAGTACGAATAACACTGAATTATGCATAGATGTTAATCTGTTAATACCCTGTGTACAAAGCAAACAGACACATTCCCCCAGTGTTTACATTGCACCGGCAGCACATGAGGCTTTCCATGACCTTGTTCTGAGGTCTGTGTTGGCCATTACCCCAGTTTAACCGTGATGACAATGCCAACTGTTTTGCTTTCAGTGTTGTTAATTGACTTTCTTTATGTTACGTTTAGCAGTGTGATATGAGACTACTGTGGCATCTACGTGAGTATTAAGAGTACATGCCTGAATAGAGGGCTTTTGTATTTCAGATTTCGTTTTATTTGTTGTATTCACAGCTCACAGATAACACATTAGCATAGAGGAAAGCATCCAGACATTGTGTACAGGACACTTCACCCACCCAACTGCATATGTGACAAGATTATATACATCAGTGCATTAACTGTTCAGTAGATTTACTACAGTTGTTGCAGAGCTTTTCTTAAAATAGACTTCCCTACATCAGGGCAGCTGTACTGTTGCTTTGCGGATAGTCCTTCAAAACAGTTATGCAATGGATGGTTCATGTCATTAATGATAATATTGCCTTCCTCCATTCAGCACATTCACTCAAAACAGAAAAATGTGTAATTTGTATGCCAGTGACTTTGGACAGCATATTGGAAATGTTAAACTGCTTATTAAGCATATTTTACAGAACTGCAGCAGAGGTTCAATAATGGTATGATACAATGGTAGTAAGTTTGGATTCAACATGGAAGGAGCACAGTTTGCAGATCACTTACTGCAACTGTTGTGACCATTTCTGAATGTCTGCAATGTGCTGGTCGAATGTTACTTTGTCTTTTCCATTTATGATTTGAGGACAGTCGAGTACAGCTTTTGCTCCAAAGTCAAAGAGAATCTCCTTGATATTTGTCATTGTACATGAAGTTGTAGGAAACAACAGCTCCACTCTCAGAAGTGAGACACTGACTTTGGGTGGCTGGTAAAGGAGTTTGTATTGCTAAAGAGAGAATTTTAACAAAAGGTTATGGCAGGATCTGGGCTTTGACAGTCATTTGTTTGTAGAATGTACCGCAAGGGGGTTGAGGACACAGCCCTGGGGCACATCAGTGCTGGTGATGGCAGTTGGAGACCAGGTGTTCATGAATTTAATACATTGTGGTCTCTCATTTAGAAAGTGGAACACCAATGTTGTGAGATCTGAAGAAATATTGAAAAGTTGCAGTTTCAAGATAATAGCGTGTCATTGAAAACCACGAACAAGCCTCCATGTGTCATGGCCAGGAATGTCCAGGAGCTGTAGGGGTTTGTGGAGGAGACTGAATACAGCGTCTGTAGAAGTTTATCACACAGTCCATGTAGAAGTTAATGCAGTCTGACACAACCAAAACATCTTCATTTTAGCCATTTCAAATGCGCTCTGCCTCATGCAGGCCAGGCTGCCTTGAAGTTGTATAATGGAATCCTTAGACCGTTGTTTGGTTTGTATGTTGGTAGGCATAACCTTTTTCAGCTGTTGCCTATATATCAGAGCCAGAATGATATTGTGATCCGTGATACACAGCGGTGAGTGAGAGACAGCCATGTAAGTAGCCTTGATATTTATCAATATATTGGTGAAAAATAGGCAAAATATTGTCCAACCTACAACTGTTTAAAAGGGCCCATTATGAATGTAATGTAGTATAATGTAATTCCAGGCATAATCTGAGTTGAAGAGTGCATTAGTCGATTACTAAATTACAGTCCATAAGCTTTGACATCCAGGGCATATTGAATGGCTGTATATTCTCTTATAAACATTCAGGTGCTGTATGCTACAGCTATTTTGTACATTTAGTGATTAACCATATTTGCTGTAGGATTTTTGCAAAAGGAGATACATTGTATGGTCTGGCATTAATATACAAATATTTTATACAAATATAAAATATCTGTCAGTATATGGTAAAAAAAAATCTAAAATTCATATTTTAAAGTAAATGGAAAATGTCAAGTATTACTTCTTTCACACAGCGCAAGGAAACCATTGAATCTGGTGAGTATGGCCAGTCAGTGGGCAGAGTAAATCTTGTTTGAGAATTGAGATGTGGAGGTAAAACAAGAACTGGAGATAAAATGACTCAAACATTACCCTCCATAAACTTTCCACAGACAGATTCCGCTGAGCTATTTTATAACACGATTAGTTCTAGCTCATTATCACAGAGAATAATGCATGTTCTGATCCACAAGTGATATTTGAAGTAGTGAAATGGTATGATTTTATTTAATGAACACATTTTAACAGAGGTGAATGTGGAAAAACAAGTGGTTTCTTGCAGAATTCTGATTGCTAATTTCAGGGGACTTTTCAGTGCCTTATGAGAACCTTCTAATAAAGCAACTGAGGATGACCGTGATTCTGGAAGCAAAATCAATGTTCAGAAGTGTATCCCTTGATAACCAGATGAAGACTTTGATAGTGCAGTTTCAAGTGAGCAGCAATTTAAACAGAAATCAAAGTATATTCTTTTAATTAATTTTTTTACTGAGTCAGAAGTGTGTGAGTGCTTTGCATCACTGAAGAACTCTATCAAACCTCATGTGAGTCATCACTCTTTCAAGACAAAGTCAAAATTACAGGATGTACTGTAGAACATAGACTCCATTACAGATACCGCCTGTGTTCTTGACTCCGGTGACACAGAACCTTATGAGTGCGTGTGTGTGTAAATACATGTGCAAGTTTGTATGAGACCCGTGTCATTTCGAGTGGAGCGAAGACGCTAATCTCCCTCATTTCTCATTGCAGGGTCGTTTCTGGGATTACTTCCTGGTTCCTGCGGAGAGGATTATCCCATCCATGCGGCAGTAAGGTGCGTGCGCCCGTCCTCCTCGTCCTCCTCGTTCTCCCCTCGCTGCAACGCGGCCTTGGCTGCTGATGGCACCCTGACCTTGCGCTTGTCTTTGCTCTGCCTCTTCGGGGCCTTGGATCCCATCGGTTCCTGATATAGCCCGCCGCGGTAAAGGATACCGAAACCTCAGAGCACGAGACACACGCCCCCCCCGGCCCGCCGCGGCTGGATTTATTGCAAGGGGCCGCTTGACCCGGGATTTACTTTGCGGTTGGTGCCTGTGAGCGGTGTCCTTGCGTAGGTTAAGATTTTATAGGTGTGATGGAGTGCCATCTTCGTTCCAAGCGATGAATAGGGCTGGGGTTGGGGGGGGGGGGGGGGTGGGTTACCACAGCTTGTTGTGTCAGGTGCCCCGTGGCCTCAGCGTTTCGGCAATAGAACTAGAGGGAGCTGAAAACCTTGACTGGGACTTCATTGTCAGAAAGATTGAAAGATGCGCTGATTAATTGTTATAACGCTGCAGAGGATTTGGGCACTTTGAGCCCGTAAGGCGTAGGGAGCACCTCTTAGTCCACGGTCATATGGTCGACCTGCAGAACACCTAGTAGAGCAAGTTGTCATGGATCTCAAGAGGGTAATAGCACCATCTACCTGCTTTGGCAACTGAGTGATGAATTTAATACAACATTTAAAAAAACTATTACTTCAATACCCAGACCCCGCAACCACCACCCCACATGAAAAAATCTCCCGGTCAGTCACCAATGTCACTCTCATTAAGGGCTGTGCTTAGGCACTATTTGGCTCTAGGTACTGCACATAAACCTGCTCATGACATTGACAGGATACTGAACTTTGCTTACACTGTCAAAGACAGCAGTCAGAGGAGTGCGGGACAAATTTCATTGGATTAAAAAAGAAAAGGCTTCTAAATCTTCCCTACAGGATTAGGATAAATCCCACTGTGTGATACAATCTGCAGTAGACACAAACAGGATAATTGAGATCTTATAATATAGCATGCAAATCCTATAGGATTTGATTGACAAAGGCATGGGCTCATTTGCCCAAAGTCTTTCAAACATCATTACCCACAGTGAAAATGCTGCAAACGAAAAGGTTTATTTAGATTTATGACAGGGAATAAAATGCTTAAATGGCTGCTTTAAAAAAAGAGGCCAGGATTACATGTTCACAATCCTTGCCCACTAGATCAGTTTAAACAACCAAAAATAGTGCTGTGGTGTTAGCTACTCTTTAATTGCTACCAGCAAGATATGGCATCTAATCCTTAGAGAGCGTGACTACTGAGAATGATAAACACTCTTGCAGCCATTGCATGTGTAATTATTTGCTCTGTTGAGTTCCCTAACCAGATACGTACACGAAACGCGGACCCCTTTTGAGCCGGCAATGATTGCAGCGAAAAACGTTTTTATTAGTAAAGCTGGAAGGCAGCCAAGCATCCAGTTTTATCATTGGTGGAACAGCGTGCAGTCAAGATGCAGTGTAGGTGTGGGACTGGCTCCGTCTGGGCTGGCCTAGCGCATGCTTACCACCTAACAACCCCCCGCAGCGCGGTGCCGGATCACACACAGCAGATCATACGCTGCTCGTCAGTCGATCCAGACACCCCAAAGGATTGGTCCTTCTGCTGTTGTCTCCGATTGCCCTACAGAAGAGAGAGTCCTTGCTTAGGGCCCATCTTATAGTACTGTTCTTATAGCACAGATGAGGTCAAAGTCAAGGTGAAGGACGCCTAGAGCTGTTCTCCAGCAACAGCGACAACAGAGGAAAGGTGGGGATGTTTGGTTGGTTAAGCATGCGCAAATCAGCTGGTACTTGCTCTCCTTCTTGGGGTGTAGTTTGCCAACACAATTTTCCTTTGAACGTGCAGATCTCAAACTCTTCCTTTCATGTGTGCTACATGAAAATAGACAGCTTCAGCAGGGCTCTCGCTGCCTGTCAGCGTTGAAAAATCATGAATGGAAAGGGAAGACCATGTGGCTTCCAGATTTTTGTTTTGATTCTCTCTCTCTCTCTCTATCTCTCTCTCTCTCCAGCTGCTTTCATTCATCACTGGAAATGTGCTTATGCTAATTCTAATAGTGTGTAGGATCCCCATTTATGTATGGAATGAACATCCATCATTAGCCTTCTCTGGAGTAAATGCGGCCATTTGCAATCAGGGACCCACTTCAGCTGCAGTGCCATAAGTCATCATCCTCCAGCCAGTGGCAGGTCTCTGTCCCCGTTAGGAGGACTGAATGACCTTAATGCAGCTCAGAAGCATGCAGGCAGAGAGGAAGACCTCATTACAGGAGCGGCATATTCTCTGGAAAGAAGAGTTCCTCTTTGCAGACTCTTCCACAGCCCATCCGCATGCCAGCCTGCTCTGTTCACACACATGCAGAGTGTTCATTCTGTTTCATTAGATGTCCTATCTTAGCTTCATTTCTTCAGCAACAGCTACATTTTCTTCAAAATTGTCTTTATTTTTTGCTTTGTTTGTTTCAGGAGGGTTCCTTGTCAGTAATCTATAGTGCAGAAAAGGAGACAAGCAAAGGCTGCCTAAAGGTTATGACAGATAGGGCACCTTACAAATGCCCTCGGCGCCAGGGCTGTTTGCACTGAAATGTTTTCTCACGTGACATTTCCTCTGGTGGATGCGTGCTGGAGGGAAGCTAATGAAAAAGGTTCAGTGCTGCTGTTACATTGGGGGGTCGGGTCGCATGTCCTGTAGCAGTAACGTTGAAGTTGCTGCTTTCTGTGTCAGAAAAGCTTGTATAATTTGCATTTGCAAAACGAGGACGATTCTGACACGTCACTGTGTTACTGTTTGAGTTTCTGTCTTTCCCACATACCACATTGCTACGCTATTTACCGCAAAGCTGTGTGGGATTGCTCTCCTGCGATGTTCTGGTTGGTGCACTCCTTTTATAATTTAAAATATATTTGTGTCACTCTGAATACTTGCTGATTTTGTTAGTTTTATCATCTATGATAGCAAATTCAATAGTGCCCATAAATCATCTCTTTATAAATGTTTATGTATTGCTAAACAACAAAACCTTCATGTCTGTCAAGTTTAGCATCACAATAAATATTCATGCGCATGTCCCACAGTGTATTGTATAACCAGCCTTCATAGTGGTGGCCGTGCATTTGATGGATTGTTTGCTGAATATAATTTGGATAATATATGCTCCACTTACATATATTTCCATTTGAAAAATCATGACTATATAATATATTTGTCATGTTATGCTGTTTCGCATGTTGTCTTTGAAAAACCATAAATACAACATTTGAAGGATATGCTTTTTCCGTAAATTCAATTTTGAATCTTCACAAATGATTCAAAAATCATTTGTGAAGATATTCTTCAATTTGTTGTGAGCGACGTCACCATAATGTGTTTGATGTCTGAAATTGCTATTTTCTCCTGCAAATAAATGCGCTTGGGTGGCTGTGCAGTTACGTTCAAAGCGGAAATGCTGAATTTGCAACTATGCTGCTTCATGCTTCATCCGTGCGCACATTCAAAATACATCAGATCCCCAGGCAGAATCGGTTAATCTCTACAGCAACCAGTGTCACGGTGTCCCATCAAGCCGAGGGAAATTGTACATTCATAGTAGCAGTGGCTCAGCAGACAGCTCTGCGGACGAGAAAATTGGAATCCTTGCATTATTTAACGCTCGTAGAAAAAATGGTATTCACCACTTTCTGTTTGAGCGCTGTGTATTTTTCCAACTGAGCATCCCATTTGATATACAAGCAGCGATAGCTGTGTTTTAGTACTTTCCGTTAATTTTGATTTCATCAGGAATGATCGTTTGTAAGTCTTGTACTATCATTAATGAAGTCTCTAGGTAGAGGAGGACTCTGATGTTTTTAAGGGTTCACTCTGTTTCATTAGATGCCCTTTCTTTAACAACAGCTACATTTTCTTCAAAATTCTTTTTTTTTTTTGTTTTGGGGGGGGGTTCCTTGCATGCATGCTTTTTGCAGTAGTATTTCACAAAACACTGAGCATTTTAAGAATTCTACTGGGGCTGAAATATTAAAATGATAAAAAATATTGTGACATAAAAGCAACTCATGTAATGTAATTGGGGGTTTGGCATATGCACATATATGAAAGGCAGACACTGTCATATTATTTTAAATCATATTTCATGTTCCTGACTCCCACTCAGGTCATGGTTAAAAAAGATCAAGGAGGTATTCTCTGAAATGACACAGTCCATAAAACTCAGCAAGAAGTTGCACTCCAACGCCATCACATTTTTTTTTTCCCGAAGTTATTTTCCATTTGTTCACAAAAGTGCCTGAAACAACCCCATTGAAGCAGCCTTGCATGCAAATTGCTGAATCGGCCTGTTCATTTTGGAGCTGCATTCAGGCTGCCCCCTTGTCATTCTAATGTGATGTAAGAGGAGTGGTTGTTATTGAAAGTTACTGGTGTGTATCTGACATGGTCTTAATGCGGTTTTTTACCCTGCCGTCTGTCTCTTTTACCATGTTCACATGGGCCTCGGGCCTGCACTCACACCAGTCTATTGGTGCAGCGAGACAGTGGTAGATTATTCATCCCCAAAAGGACACATTTTTAGTTATATTTAACTACTTATTTTGCACACAGAATTGCAGTAATTTGAGTTAAGATGTCTCACATTTTCTTCGGGCTTATTTGCAAAATAGCCATTCAAAGACCCTTTGCTGGCAAACCTGGCCTTCTTTAAACAGGTTCAGCTAGATGTTATGAGACTGTACGAAACCATGCATCCTACTAATTGATATTAATAGTGTTTTATCATTTTCTCTCCCTTTATGGAAAAAAAACACCCTGAAGACAATTTTGTTGGGAATTTTTTAAATCATAAATCCAGATTACACAAAGAGGATAATATCTGAAGTGGGTGTGTCTACATCATCAATTTGTGCCATAGAAAGGCACATTCCTCAACTGGAAAGCAAGCAAAGACCCCAGGGCTGTCACTAGCAATCCTCGAACATATTCGTTACTGGTGATAAAATGCATGGTACCAAAGCACATAATTGCTGTATATCAGAGGATGCATGTCGGTTTGACACACCCACTCCGTTAAAACTCATGTTGAGCAATTTGCTGTTGTAATATTTAAATTTGCCTCCAGCGAGCGTTTCAGTAATGAATCATGATTCAGACTACAGAAGTACCACAGCGAGTCAGTATAATTCAGAATGAGATACTTTGCATGATTCCTGATAAATGCAAATCTCAACAGTTTGGAGAAGGGCTGTGCTCCTGAGAAGCACTTTGGTCTAAGAACGTACTGCCTTAAATGCCCTTGTGAAAGGATAAATTCTAAAGTGGGTTTATCGTTGGCTTGTCTGTTGGATGTTCTGACAATTTTTCACTGAAAGCATGAAGGAACAACAGAAATGATGGATTTTTTGTCATTTTTGTTATGAACTACGACGAGAAGTTAACATTCGAGATTGGACCAAATTTGGACCGACAGTAACTTTGCAGACAGGCACAGTGATAAAGATAAAGATTGACAGGTCTGATACATATTTTATATAACTTACGGATGACAGTCAAGGAAGGTTCCTCCTTTCAGTCGTCAGTATTGATCTGAGAGCTTCATATATCTATTCTTGTTACTGCTGTCACGCTTTGTGTTGGTGACTTTGAACTTGGATTATATCTAAGTTAAGTTATAGCCTTTGAAGTGAAGTCACAGGAGAGGTCTGTAAAACAGTGTGCTGTCTCTGTCAGGTCTGGCTCCTTTGTGTTTGCTCCCAGGGTAATATGAATCAGGAAAGAAAACCCAGCCTGCTGCCAAATTCAGAAGATAATGACGAATCCCTGTTACTGCGGCGTGACACCCAGACAGCTCCCTGAGTTGCACTGCTTTGACACACGCACGCCACTCAAGTGCCGGAGAACAAGTCAGCGCGTTGTCACCCGGTGATTCCTTCTTTGTCCTCGTTTACAGGCTCGGGGTGATCACCCCATGCTGTCAGTCTCATCCTGTCAGCGCCCCTTAAATTTGCTACGTGATCTGGCCCCATCTGCCAGAACGCCTGGGAAAACGGGTTACACAAAACGCAAGCTATGCTCCTGAATGTCAAAGGGAGCAGTTCACCAGGACATGGTGTAAGCAATCGGCCATGCAAAGCGCAAAGAGTTTAGCGCCATACTCATGGTCTTTGTACGTGCTGGTACCCTAAGGCAAGGAATCACGATTAGACTGGAAACAAGTAGTGAATTTTGCAGCGCAGCACATGGATGGAGGCTTATTGCAGTGATGGGAATCTTTCAGTGGGAGGATGTTCAGGTTTAAAAGAAGAGTTGAAGAGCTGTCCAATGGTTGCAGCTCCTTTCGTGACCTTCTGGAGGTAAAAACTGCAAATGTAGGCACTGTTTATTCCCTCTGTCAGACACCCAGTCGGTTAGATGGGACGTGAATGAGGGACCCATTATTTGTAGGGCCACCTCCTCCAGTTCCAGACAGTAAATAGCTATTGGTAGCCAGCTCTACAGTCTGAAACATGGTGTGGTAACAGAAGCAGGACTGAGGCAGAAAACCTTCTAATGGCGCTGTTTTTGAAAAGGAATCCAGGAGGACAGTGATTTCTGTAAATTTTCTGTAGGTGACTGACAAGCCCAGAGGCTGCGCCCATTTTCTGTGTGACTGGAATATTAAATTCCGACACAGAGCAGTCAGTCAGCACACAAAGCCTCTATTGACTGTGTTAATTCCTTTTCTGACACAGTATTGCTTGTTTAATTAGGAGATCGTCAGACATTTCTCTGACACTTCAAATATTTGACTATAAAAGGGATATGACCTGCCAGATGACTGTTCACTGCCCATTCACTGGTGATCTCACTGAGTGCTTCTCATAATGTTATACGGTAGGGTGTAAAGACCTACAAAGTTACAGCCATTGAATAGTCCCTGCTCAGTTATTCATGTTTATTAATTGTTTTATTACTCACATTTGGAAAACACGTTATTCAAACCACTGCTTACATAAATAAATAAATTTTTTTTAAAAAGTCTCACCAAAATCGTGATGAGAAAATCATGAGAATGATACAATAAACTTAGTCATTTGAAAATGTAAACAGAGGAGTGGAGACTCAAAATATTTTAAGAATAGGAAGACATAGTATGTAATGTAATGTAATGTATTATAATATAGTATATGACACAGTTGAAGAATTGTGAATTTTTTTGAGAAGATAGAAGGTAGGGAATACCTGAGCAGTCCTGATGCTGGTAGCCTCCATCCAGCACTTAGAAACAAGTGAAAGACAGATCATGATTTGGAGATGGGAGACCAGGTGGCAGATGGGCAGAGGGAAAATGGCAGTCTGAAGATGAAGAGCAGAACCGTTCACACAGCAGTGGTCTGTACTGGATGGGAAGGATATAAGGCATGAGGAGGAAGAGGAGAATAAAAAGAAATATAGCTAGACCAATGATCAAAGCATGAGCAAGGTGTTATGTAGGTTATTGGGATAAGGTGAATTCATTTCTAAAAAAAAAAAACACTGTCCAGAGCAGTTCCAGGAAGAAATACTCATTGAAGGGCTTAGATTTTGCATATGTGAGAGAGACAGAGGGAAGAAAGAAATTCTCTTCCTTAATAAAGAGTGAGGGGTCCATACATAAGAGTAGGAAGGCTTAGAGACAAGGTGACCTCCACAGCATGAATCTCAAGACGGCAGAATAAAAATATTGCCTCATCAAATAGACAGTAGTGCAGACAGTATATGTATATAAACAGTATATTGTGTGTATCAAGGAGTTGACATATTTGAAGGGCAAAAAATCCGAGAGTCAGCGGCAGATCAGGGCCAGCACAAAGTCCAGGCTGTCAGAGGGAATTGATGGACATACACAGGTAATCTCACAAAAGTGGTGACAGCTAGCACATTCCCTAATCTTTCCTTTTTCAAAACGGAAAGAGCAGGCTCTAAGCTTTCGAAAAACTGCCTCATTTGTTCTGATAGGTGATCTTTTTTTTTGGTGAAGGTATGACCGTGAAATCATTTAGAAAATGTGACCTCTGAAAAATAAGACAACCCAGAAAACTGGCTGGGGGCTTTAGTTCATTTTTCTGGGGGCACTGCTGTAAAGGCTTCTTGGGTACAGGCATCTAGAATAAGAGCAGAGATTTGGAACTCAGCACAGAAGCTTTAGAGATACCATCATATACAATACTTATACAACACACAATACAATATGCAATCCATCTCTGCTTTAAATATCACTTACACTGTAATTCTATATAGTGTATATGTAGCCTATATCATCTATATATTCTATAAGTACATAAGTTCAAGGCCAGATTTGTTACAGGATTGCCTAATGATGTTTCTTGAAGACAGTGACACCATGCAGCTTTGGCTTGCTTCATGTGTATGCATATAACTAGGATAAAAGCACTATAACTAGTGGGGATTTTGCAAAAGCAATTGACGAATTATGCTGTTCAATGTACAATAGCCTAATTTAAGGCAGCCCTCGAATATGTGTGGAAATGTCATGACCTATGAAACACAGGCATGAATGCTTGCTTTTAGAGAACAATATATGGTTGTATAAACCGGGCAGCATGATTATGTTAAGTTCATGCATTGGTTATGAACTTCTATGTTTAATTGCCTGTTTTCCTGTTTTCATGTTTTCTTATTCGTCACGATAGTACATTTGTCACTTAGTGTTTATCAAACAGGAATGCATTTTGATTGAAATGAATGAAAGTTTTACTACCCTCGCCAGCACCAGACATCGCCCCTGCGATGCCTTATTCTGGCTCCCTTGTTTTCCCATGTCTCTCTGGTTATCTTCAACAGCCAAAATTAAATTAGAAAGAACAAAGGCTTGTATTAAATCATGCCAAATGGATGGCCACATATTTTCAGTCCGGAAGTGCTGTGCTAAACCATTTTGTGTGACACGGTTTTGGTCATAGGAAAAATAACGCCACATTACATAGCCCGAGTAAACCCAAGGAAGTAGTAACTACGGCTAAAAAATAACTCAGAAATCACTAGAGTGATGTTAGAAGCAATACATTTACGTCAAGATGTTCATGTTTTTTAAGTCACAGAAGAGTAACCAAATGACTTATTTCTGTTAAAAAAAAAAAAAAGCTTTCACAGTGCATCTGTAGTTGGCTTGGCAAGACCAAGCAAAAAAAAAGGAAATGGGTAGCAAACGCAGGGAAAAATCCATTTCAGAATTAATCCATCCCCATTCAGCGAGCCTGCGGTTGGCGTAGTCGTCCCATCCGTCTTGTATAAGCCGGGCCAAATTGCTGATGCTAGGAGTAGATTGATTGGATCACTGTGTCCCGCTGGACGGCGGAGCTCGGGGCCGTTGCAACGGCCTGCGGTGAATCCCTTCAGCCTGGATCACAGGGGTCACCTGCGTATTGCGGAGCGTGCAGCCCCCTCCCCGCTGCACCCCCCCCCCACCACCACCCTTCTCTCTCTGCCAAACCAGTGTCCAGTCAATGTAGCCATTGCATTAACATCCTCTAATCTGCCCAGAGCTTACTGGAAACAAATCCGCACCAAAGCTTTTAAAGCTCCTGCCCTTTTAATTTCGCCCGCACTCCTCTATGTCCGGCGGTCCAGGTTACTTGGGTGAATTAGAGTTCTGTGTAATCTTCAGGGCTCAGTGTGTGTATGTTGCTGGGGTAGAGGGCTTGATTTCCTGTCTTGGCTTTTCCTCAAACCCGGAAAATTTCATCTTGTACTAGGGAAACAACATTAAGACAAGTTAGGGATAACTAAGGCCCGCCTCCTGCCAGGAAGTGGGCTTTATAACTCATTAAATGAACCTCATACAAAAACCTTTTGGATATCTTTTATAACAGCCTTATCCACAGAGATATACATTTAAACTGCTTTACCAAAGCCGAAAAAAGCAGAAGTTCAGAAATCTGCTTTAGTTTTCTCAAACTAGGTCACGTAATTGGCTCAAAAATAATGTGCTATTATTCTCATTTTGGTAAAGGTAAGAACCGATGAATGAAAATACTGTATATGCAAAGATCGGAATTTTTTTTTAAATCGATGGAAAGCTCAGGAAAGGCAGCATTGCCGGACTGAGCTGGCCTTGCCTCTCGAAGAGACAGACATTGTGAGTTTGGACAGCATCCTGATCCGTAATCCTGAAGCCTGTTGTTTGCGTCTGTCTGCTTGTGTCTCACAGAGTGTGCCTATTCAGAGACAAGCTGAATATTCAGCCAAATTTCCAGGCAGCATTGTTAGATGATGGCTCGCGAATACCCAGGGCGCATGCATATTAATTATATTTTTTTGGACAGTGTACTGTTTTAAATCACTCTTTATTCAACTCCTTAATAACTGAGGGTTTTAAATGACCTTATAAGGGGTTGTATGCCTATTTATGTGCTCCGGACACTACTGCGTTCTGTGACAGAGAGACGTTACATGTCAGCGTCGAATGTTAGTCTTTTTAAATCTTCATATTCAATTTGTTTCTCGAACTTGAAACTGAAATTACATCATGTGTGCATAATAACACGTTATTATTGTTTTGGCTCCATTCTTTCAAGGGTCTTAAAGCTCCACACGCATAAGTAAACAAAAGTGCAAAGCCATGTTATGGTGGAATTCATTCCTTACAGTGATACATACCAACTGGATTAAAAGTGAATCTAAAAACAAGGCTCAATGGCAAAGAATGGTTGTATTGGTTGTTAACATATGACTGTAGAAATTTAATTGCTCTGTTACACAGAACAGAAGTACAGTATATAAGATGACATAATTATCATACCATGGAACCTCTCCATCAACATGGTCTTCTAAATATAGATGGGTATTTCGAAAATTACAATCAAAGACCACTCTGGTAACTTAGAACACTGAAAAATCTTGCTTTTGTTTCATATGCTATCATCATATATACATACACTTTATTCCTCTTTCTGGAATTTATCTGGAAATGAAGTGTTCAGAACTGATGTTACATGTATATTTTTGCATTGGCTTCTTTTGCTGGACATAGCTTGTGTACTGGCTTTTTACATCAGCACCTGATAAATGACTTTGTCATTACAGTTACAAAAATACTTTTTGTGACTGTATTCACAAATGCAGGTGGCACTCCCTAAAAATGGAAAAAATCTTTTTGTGACTTTTTTTCTGGATCATGTGGACAATGTGAGCAGTGCCTGTGAGCAGGCCTGTCCAGCTGGCCACAGCAAGAAAAGCAACAGCAGGTTTGTCCACAGGGACCAGTAAGGCTGGAGATGTGCTCTACTTTAGATCAATACCCTACATTAAGGAATGTGAAACCGTATTCTAGTTCAGAAAGACTGTCCTAATTTTTGTCCTCTTATGCGTACAAGAACTGCCTGTGTGTAGCTGGTATCATGTCAGTGTGCCCCTGGTAGAAACATCACTTAGTTCTCTCAAGAGGTGGCTGGATGTGGATCACCTTTCTGTTACTGATCCTTATTATTAGCTGTGTCAGAAGTCACCTCATGATATCTAAAACCCATAGACCTCTGCAGTTGCACAGTATTTTAAAAATCCTCATAGTTGCACGGCCTGTGCTGTGGAGTGCATTAAATGGTCAGTCAGTGTAGGATTGGCTACTAAAACTTTAAACTGATTGGACATTGTACAGATCCAGAAAACCACCCACAGTTCAATACCGAGTCTCTGTTTAATCAGCTGTGCCGCCCGCTTCCTGTCTGTGGCAGGATGTGACAGTGCGGACGTGATGTGAGTCAGGTTTAGAACAGTGTCAGCATCCTTCCTCAGCTCTCCAGGGTTTTGCCACTCTCCAGTGATGAGACAGGTGATTGTCCAATTAAACACCAGCAATCAGAATGATGTCACATTGCGTACCACAACAATATTTCAGATTTTTTTTTTTTTTTTTCTGCAGTGGTAAGATGATGTATTCTGAGTTTTAGCTCCGTAGGCTGAAAAATAAAGAGACCGGTTAAGTTACATCCTCAAATTCTTACATTACATCCTGTATCCTTGTCACATAATTTCAATCATATCCCTTTATCCACCTGAGTTTGTGTTGCAGTTATTGTCGGTGGTGCTGCTGTTGTACCTAACATGGGCAGGTGACTGTGTTAATCCTGCAGGGATTTGGTGTTTGATGTTTGGTGGGGTTGCTGAGAAAGAGCAGGAACAGGTCCATCGTTTAACGAGCTCTATGCACAGTGCTCGGGATGGATTCAGTCTGTCTCTCTTTTCTCCCTCTTCTTGCCTGCATACCTTCCTGTGAACATACTGCAAACTCTTTGATTCTTCATGAAGCAAGATGTTTTTTTCTTAGATCACATTGATTTTTTTTGTATTTTAAAGCATTTTAAAATTAAGAATGTACACAGAATTTACAACAGGACAATGAAACTTTTTAAGTATCTATGTTGTCTTCAAGCATCATTTACAATAATAACTTCAGGAGAGGGAGAAGGCCAGTTCATATTGTTCATATGTTCCAAATAAATATAAATATTTTGATGTATTATTTGTCTATTGGAACTAAAAGTGCTATTCTTTTTCTTGTAACGAAGAAAGATTGCATTGAAATTGTGGCTGAATAAGTTAAGAGCAGGCTGGTCAAAAATCACAGTGATAAACACCCTAATCACAGAAACCATCACTTCAAATGGATGTACACTGACAGAGTTTTGTTGTTTTTTTTTCTCCTTTTAAAAAGAGTGATGCCAAATGTTGATTGTAAGCATAGAGTACCAGAGAAGGCATTGCCTTGGTGATTTTTTTTTCCCCAGTCACACTTTAACAGTATTGTCTTCGCTGGCGTTTAAGTGCCACTCCAATCTGTTTGACCGTCTAGTCTTGAGGGCATTTGAATCTCCGATCATCATCTGCCTCCTGCATTCCCTCTCCATATAGACAATCTTTGATAAGATTAGGATGACCGAGATGCAACGGGAAGAAAGTGCTCACTTCAACAGAGATATATGATGCGATTAGATGTTGTGTGTCTTGTTGCGGCGCAGGGTTTTAACCATCGATCTTACACAAGCTGAATTAAAGAAGCGTTTTGTATGACAAACTGGTTAGAGGTTGCTCCTTTTGTAGTGCCATGGTTATAAATGGCTAAAATGTTTTCTCCACTTAATCCTATCGATATAGAGATTCGGGATTCGGGGGTGATTTTTTGTCAGCATCGCATCATTGCGTCTTTACATCGTTAAACATCAGTAGCTTAAGGCTGTTTTCACACTTGGTCCGTTTTGCTGGTCCGAACTCGAGTGCGATTATTCCCCCCTCCCCCGGCCCCCGCTGGTTTCTTTTCATATTACATTTTTTGGTTGTGAACCCTGGTCCGTTTACGCCATCAACGTAAGGAACATGCAGCTTTTATTTACCAATGTGGCTAGGCAACAACGCAAAAGGGAGGCAAAATAGCATTAACTTCCTGGTTTTAGATTGGATAGTTTTCACACCAAATGCGAACCGCACTGGGATTCACCGTTTACTCTGCCCAGCCTGTTCCGCTTTGAGCTCCCCATCATTCCAGAGTAACGCAGCGGTGAAATATTAACGAGAACCTTGGGGCCTGTGGGCCCGGGATGGATGTGGGGGAGGGAGGCGGCATGATGGAGATGCACTGTCATGTTTTTCGGACAGAGGAGGCTGGGAGGAGCTGTTTGGGGGCTGTCACGGCCTGCCTCGGCAAGGCACACTTCCAGGCACCGCGAGGGTCCAATCGGACAGTGACTGCCAGAACCAGGGATCCGTAAATCTGAGGCCGGCTTGAACTATAGAGAAATAGACTGCAGTTAACGGATAGGAAACAATAGATGAAAGGCTTCCATTGACGTCGTTTTGTATGGGGCGATTATTCTTAAGGCCTGGATTCAATGTCATTGTGACATGCTTTGTCCTCAACTTTGAACAGTGAAATCAAATGAGCAGGATTTTTCTTATACAGACCTTTTACTGATATGAGTTTCCTGGCTGCTGACATTTACCTAAAACAGCATGCCGTAGCATAAACTTAACCCTTGTATCATTTCGTTATTCAAAGGATAAAACATTGCAGTTAGAATCAATCTGGTCCCAGGTGTGGTATGAGAAAGCAGAAGGTGTAAAAAGCCTCTGGAATCATGGGTATTCACACAGTACATGTGGGGTAGGGGGCTCGGAGCAGGGGTGTGTAACAGTAGCTTCCAGTATCTCTGCAGTCATTTTATTGATCAGTAAATACAGGTAAAGTTATTGTCAGCATTCTGAAGTTTTCAAGGAAATATGACATATGTTTTGTAATATCTGGTCCGGATCAAAACAGCTCACAAAACAATGAAGGGAAAGACCCAGGTCTGCAGAGGCTGCAAAAAATGGCACGTGTTGTGTATTCAGCCAATCTTTCTGTATCTCTGCCACCAGCTCTTTGGTGAACTATTTGTCTGGCCAGGCCATGTCAGCAGTTTGGATGAGCAGAAAGAACAGGCTGCTAGGGTCAGGAACTATCACTAACACCTTGCAAATGATGCTGGGTTTGGTCACTGCTCGCTTGAAAGTAGAGTTCGCCTACTCGGAACTTACTGGCTGTGTGGCTGGGGGTTGGGGAAGGTTGTGTGCAGAGTAGCAGATGTGGATGAGCTGTTTTTGAATTTTTAACCTTCCTCTTTGTGGATGGAAGCTAGCATTCCACTAATGCATTTTAATTGTGTAGTAGCCAGGCTCAAATACAGAGGGCTGCAAGTGCAGTCCATGGGTGTGCACAAAAAGTCATAAATACTATGTAGACATTGGGATAGAAGGAGGCAACTGGGGGTGCACTGAGGTCCGTCTGGGGGTGCAGCGCATCCCTAAGCACACCCATAGCGCTGGGCCTGGTTGTAGCCTTTGGATAAGGGTTACCCTTGAAGGGTGTTTTTAACTTAATAAGCTGAATGTATGCCTTACAATGTTTGTTTTTGACTTGTGCCAATAAAGCCAAGTTAAAATAGACTCCCAGCTGCCCAAACCCTTCCACCTTTTGAATACTTGTATTTTGGCCATATCTTACTTAATCCTTCTCAATCATGACTTTCATCAAGCAAATAATATTCTAAATGATCATTTTGGATGCCACCTTGGACATTGTATTGCCTCTGACAGATTATAAATTGATCTGGACAAAGCAAAGTCTCCTTTTTTATGGGATGCATGCATTAAGGCTTGCATTAGGGAATTTAACAGCTGTCTTACTCAAAAGGAGCAAAAATGATGTTTTGAGGTGATTGGTTGGTACTGTCCAAAAATTATGTTGGATGGTTGATTTGTAATGCAAAGTAAATTCAAGTTGCTGTATTTTTGGAACTGTCAGTTGTCATACTTGATTGATGAAAAAGTCAACTGTCCATAAAAACATCTATATTGACAGACAGACAGCCAAACAGACAGACAGGTAGATGGATAGATAGATACATAGATAGATAGACAGACATTTCTAAGCCCCTGGAAGAGCTCTAGCTCATGGTTAATCGATCCATGCTGTCTTCCTTTCTGTCTTCCTTGCTTCCCTGCTGTGAGTGTGAATGACAAGTGAGAGGTTTCATGCTGTTGGCAGGTTGATGTTGCTAATTCAGATCAGCACACCCACACTCATTCTATCACAGACTGACCACACAGGCCAGGGAACTGGCCCCCATATTTACCTTCCAATCAGGATACCATGCAGTGACAGCTTATTCTCATCTCTGCTCTCACTCTCTCCCTCTTTCTCTCTCCCTCTCTCTCTCTCTCTCTCCCCCACCCCCTCTCTCTCTCCCTCTCTCTCTCTCTCTCTCCCTCCCACCCACTCCCTCTCTCTCTCTCTCTCTCTCTCTCTCTCTCCCTCTCTCTCTCTCCCTCTCTCTCCCTCTCTCTCTCTCTCTCTCCCACTCTCTCTCACTCTCTCTCCCTCTCTCTCTCTCTCTCTCCCTCTCTCTCTCTCTCTCTCTCTCTCTGTTTATTCTTCCAGAACAGTAAACCTTTCTCTCGTCTCTTGTCTCCTATTCACTCTGGTTTGCCTGCAATGAAATATGGGCAATTAAACAGAAACAAGAATAAACAGAAAATGTTTATTTACAGATAAAAGTCACATATGAAAGATTATGAATTATGCGATGGTCTGGGTTTCCTATAGTCAGATTTTAAAATATTTTTTCTATATTTATTATTCATTAGTATTCATTAGTATTCCTATCTAATATGGGATGATACCTGAGAATCTTACTGTTCTAGGTCCTCTCCTGTAAAAAAAACAATATACCTACCCCACACCTCCTAGAACCTCAAGGTAACCCTCCACAGAATGCCTACCCTCTTCCAGAACTTTCTGACCAGTGGCTGCTGGTTCTGTACAACAGCAGATGATTTACTGTTTGACTACCCTCTGATTTTGAGTGTGTTTTCCTTTTTTAATAAAAGGCAATGTCTTTGTTGTTTTAATTACTGACCCTGGAAAAGATCAGCCATGCCACTCCAGGTCATTCAGGCATAGGAAAAAGCATGACAAAACATTACATTATGCATGAGAGTGACCTTTTGCTGGTACCCATGAAGATATAAATATTGTGTGACTTTACCCTTTCTAACGGTCTAAAGACCTGAGGATTTCATTGGGCAAAATTCATGCAGTGTTCTATCAAATACACACACTCACACACACACACACACACACATGCATACACACACATGCGCATACCATCCACCACTTGTATTCCCACTATAAATATGTATGAGGATAATTTAAATCAGCTTTGCTTCCTTGTCACTCAATCCCATACTTGGGAAAACAATTTCACTTTGAGTGTCTTAGTGCGCCCATGGTGTTATTTACAAATAAGCCTGCAAAGTTCATGAGCCAGTGAAAACCACCGGGATTTGAATCTGTAATGTGTTATGTAAGCAATGGTGTGAGTTCATGGAGAATGTGAGATTTAAAAGCATTTTTATTTGGTTCTTTTGATGATATTGTGTGGAAGGACATTGCAAGGACGTCCTCAGACCTCAACATGAGCGCAGTAAAGTGGGCATTCATTGCATACACTGAGGTGTTAAATTGGTTAGACTCAATCGGCACTCCTTTTCAGCTGGGTAGTATTTCCCAAGTCTTTGATGCAGTCCAAAGGCCCACAATCCCTTTGTCAACTATAATAAAAAGGCATTGCTGGATATATCAACTTTTCATCACTGAAGTATGCCTTTTAAGAATCTCATAAAACTACACTCTGTAGTGTAGTGTACTGTAGTGAGCTTCTGTGGGATTTCTCTCAGAATTCATGTTTGCAAATGCATTCGAATATTGTTTCATGGAAATGAAATTGATGAAGTAATTGAGTTAAAATATAATCCATATTCACACTTTAATTGTATTATGACTGATAATAACCTTTTCAAAAGAAAGTATTATTAATTTTTAACTATTACTAACTGTGGTTTAGAAAATATATGAATTGATTCCTCATATTAATTCAACATTAGACTTCTAATATAGAATAAGCAGATCGTTAACGGGAGTCGTTTTTTTTTCCATTACTGGTGAAAAGACCTGCATTCAATTAGTTTTATGTCGTATACATATATGCATCATTTCTAGGTCCATTTCAGTCGGTTACTGTAGTGTTCTTACTTACTTCCATGTACAGCACCTGTCAGCAATTTTTTTTTCTTTTGTTTTCACCGCTACTGAGCAGTAAAGCCAGAGAAAACAGGCCCGTCTACAGTGGCATTGCATTATATTATATTACAGCTTAATATTACATATTATATATGCTTGTATCTGTTATATTACATTATTTATTTTATCCAGAGCGACTTACATAGGTTACAATTTCATCCATTTATACAGCTGGATATGATCAATGTACAATGACCAGATCAACAAAAATACTCCTGGTCTACCCTGGGGATGCGTTATGAGAACTTAGCTGAAACTTGGTCAGCTGTTGGCAAACAGCCTTTAATTGCTCAATCAGAGGGCTTGAGCGTGTGACTTTGTGCTTGAACATGTGACCATTTCTGCTTATGTGTGAAGCAAACACTGTTGTTGAAAAAAAAACAAAACATCACAGGCAGTGTTTTTAGGATTTTGAATAGGAAGAACTATTCTAGAAATCAATGGAAACGGCCATAAACGTTTCTGGGCTTTTATATAGACACTCCAACGCATGGGCTGTATACAAGTAAAATTCATCGTAAAAGTGGATTGTTTCCCCTGAAATGTAAGGACTTGAGCAAAAAAAAAAAAAAATAGATTCATGCAGACTGAGGAGAGAATGCTTTTGTCCTGCCTCAGCCCTGCCCTGACTCAGGCTGTTCTGTAATAGAATGGTAATTAGCCTCCAGGAATAACCCATCCCGTACTGTCAGGGGCTGCTGAGTTGATGTTTAGAGGCCTTAGGTCTGAGGACAAACAATTGTCTGACTAAGCCTTTACCTCCAACACTGTTGTGGGCTCTGAGTGAATTCCCACGCCAATTAAAGAGGCCCACCTCAATTAAAACCGTACTGTGGTTCAGCTAAATGCAAGGCGTAGTGGAAACCTGTCTGACAATCACGGATGTCAAGCTGATTTTCAGAATACTTTTAAGCCACAGTGTTGAATTGTTTCTTCCCTGTTATTGGGTGGCGTATATCATAGTACACTTGGTTCCTCTTGCTTAGTCAGGCTGCACAAGTTAACTTGTGGTACGGCCTGAATGATGTTATGTATGCTCACACTCACTGGTCTGGGAGTGTTCACTGGCCTGGTCTGACTCTGTTGCTCACTTAACTTGAATGGATACGATATGTTCTACAATGCTGGAAGTCACTCTGGATAAGAGCATCTGCTAAATTCATGCAATGCAATGTAATGTGTTGTGTTCAGAGCAGTGTGGGTGTGCCTTCAGTTGCCCCTGGTATGCAGACTCCCTCATATTGACCTCACATTGAGGTAAAAGAAGCAGGTCTCCTTCTGCCCTTGTAAAGTTCCTCTCCTGGTTAAGGACCTCCAGTCACGTCAGCCTGTTTCATCATCGTAATTATTCACATGAAGGCTTCTCCATGGGCCCGCTCTCTCCTGGAGACGTTTGCTTCGCAGGTACAGCGCTGGAATATCGGTCAAAGTCTGTGCTCGCGCTGTAGTGGATACCCTGCGCAATTATAAATGATTTTTGAAATAGCGTGGTAAACATGTTTTCGTACGCTCGCAGCTGCCTGCAAAGAGAGCCAGGAAGGATGCTGAGCTGAATTTGTCCTTGTCCTCTGGCATGGCTTACATGAGATAAGATGCAGCCTGTACAGATTTACGAGGTGCTGGCTCTTCTGAAGGGGGCATTTTTGGCCACCTTTCCAGAATTGCTCTAGGCAGGGATGGCGCTATGGGGGTGCTTAGGGGTGCACTGCACCCCCAGATGGACCTCAGGGCACCCCCAGTTGTTTCTTTACATCCCGATGTCTACATAATATTTATTACATTTTTGTATGATATGGCGTTTTCTCTTTCAGATCTTTTTTTTTTTTTTCATTTGTGAACGGCTTTCTTAGTTTCCCCAGCTGCCCCTGGTGCTGTGTATGTACATAGCATTGCAATATTTAATTTAAAGTTATAAAACCAGATTAATTTCGAAAAATGTTAATTGGTACATTGGTGTTCCACTTTTATTTATTTTTATATATTTTTTTTTTAATTTTATTCCACTTGGCAATGGAATCTCCTGCATTATTAATATAAAAGCGTCAGAATCTCAGTGGGGGGAGGCAGTTGGGACTTGTGTTGTGTTATCTCCTCCATGTACTCCATCATTCACCATTACCCCATTTGCATTGTGTTTTGCCTGAGGTGCGTGAGCCATGGTTTGATCCTCGTAACAAATATCAAAGTGGTGTGAAATGCTGGCTCTTTCCTACCTGATGGAGGATGTGTTTACCAAAGGGTGTTCTCTGTGTTATCCTTTTTCAGGAAGTTGAGCGTGTTGCTCTGTCGTGGTGAAGCTGGAGGGACTCGCATATAAGCAGTGCTTGATTATATTTGCACTCACTGTAGCTTGGTCACCTCAGTGCCTGAAAACACTATTCAGCGGCAAAATCGGCTCAATACCTTAATCTCTCACCTTAAGATCTTCTTTTTGTTGTACGTATAATAGCTTGCTCACATTGCTGCCAGCACAATAACGTCCAGATATTTCAATAGCGTCCGTAAAGAAAAGGATTTTGCTCTGTAATCTTGTGTGCTTTAAGAACACATTAACTGATTGCATTACCTTAGTGCCCACTGAACATATGCCTTGCCAGACAACAACCAGATGTGGAGCACAGTTATCTTGTTCATAGTATTAACTCTACATTAAGCTTTCAGTTCTCAGTTCAAATATGAAACATTGTAAAGGATGGTGAGGGGTACATTAGAAAGTCTGTAGCAGTTTGTTTGTATGTTTTTGCACAATTCATCAACTGAACAGTTTTTTATATTGTTGTAATGTCAGTTTTTGTTGCCTTTCAATTCTCCATGTATAACCAGCTTCCACTTGCTGAACATAATGATTTCTGTTTTGTAACAAATCCAGAAGGCGACCTAGCCATGTAACAGCATTGTAGCTGAATGCGCTAGTGTTGAGTCCACGGATGAAAGGATATGTTTATCCACTCTGTGCACTTGAGTGCAGTTTATTGTCATTTGTTGTAGATGGAAAGTGAATGAAATGACAGTGACTGCTGTCAGGGGTGTATAGGTTAAATATAGACATACAGATACACAGACAGGCTGAGGATGGTCTCACAGAATGTCTTGGTTGCTGTGGGGTCAGCACAGGCATTGAGCCAGAATGTTTTTGCTTTATACAGGATAGATTAGATTAAGGCTTGCTGACAGGCAGGATAATTGTTGCTGGTCCGAGTTAATACAGCACAGCGGGGTGTGTGTACGCCAGTCGGCGTCACGCAAAGCCTTATTAAAACAAGTCTGCTAGATCCATCCGCTCCAACCCACCTTCCTGCCAGCTTCATGCCTAAGGGTCACTGTGCCAGCACAATTTCTCATTAACATCAGAGCATTATACCCCTCTCTCTCTCTGTGTCTCACTCTCCCTCGATCTCACGGTGTTGGTCTAAAATCACAATGTTTGTTCCTCAAACACAAGAAAGCATAATTCATCTGGAGCAAGTGACAAGTGCTGTGCTGTTACCGGTCTTGCAATCTCACCAGAAATTACTCATAAAGGGATGGCATGTGTCTGACTAAGATGTCTCATCTAGTGTTTTCCTAGTGCATCCCTAGCAAAGGCTTGAGACTTAGTAGATATCATCATGGGCAGCAGCAGCAGGAGCTGTAAGAGCAGCTGCAGATTTAGCAGACCTGTTTTAATAACAGTAGTAACAGTGGCAGCAGCAGTAACAGTAGTAACAACGGTGAGTAGGGATGGGAATTGATAAGATTTTATTTTGATACCAGTGCCATTATCGATTCTGCTTATCGGTCCGATTCTTTATCGATTCCCTTATTGATTCCTGATCAGTTTTCTGCGTGGGGAAAAAAAGTAGGCCTACGCAGGTTTTCAGTGTCAGTGTCAGCATTGAACATGTTAAAATACAAACAAATATAAAACTGACTGAGATAATAAACAATTCTAACTAGCTACCTAACTAAAACTGCGGGGCAAGTTGGCAATGACCACTAACACTGCAGCAATGCCTGTGGTTTGCGCTTTTTATGGCTGTTCCAACCAATCAAATCGGGAAAAAAACAACGGCTACTTTCGAGTCCCGAAAATAGTGGTAGACAAAGGGGAGAAGTTTAAAAAACTCAGAGAAATGGCGGTAGACATGGATCAAAAACCTCCGTCTCATGTCTGGTGGAGCAGAGTTCGACAGTGCTTGTGTATGCGGTGACCACTTTGTGAAAGGTAAGGCTAAAGTCAATTTGCTACCTACATAAACTGTCACAGTGGTAACAGCAGCAGCAGTAACAGTGGTAACAGCAGCAGCAGTAACAGTGGTAACAGCAGCAGCAGTAACAGTGGTAACAACATCAGCAGTAACAGTGGTAACAGCATCAGCAGTAACAGTGGTAACAGCATCAGCAGTAACAGTGGTAACAGCAGCAGCAGTAACAGTAACAGTAGCAGCAGCAGCAGTAGAAGGGAGAAGTGAGAGTCCTGTTCCTGTCTGATATCATAGCTCCGCTAAGTGAAAGCCCCCCCACCACCTTATTCCACCTCAGGATACATGTAAGTGGAGAAGCGAGGGCGGAACCAGGAGTCAGGTTCCACCCTGGGTGGCGGAGGAGGCGTTGAAACCTTTACAAGCGCCCCCTCCCGCTACCCTGTGATGCACTCTGACTGCTCCCTCGGTGCAAGGGGAGAGGGCCCTGCTGGATACGCTAATGATGAAGCAGGCCTTTGCTGAGAGGGTGAGGGCCGGGGGAGGTTCTCTCACTTCAGCTCAGCAGAAGGAAATAAACATGAAATCAGTTTTTCGCCGCCATCCTGTGAAGACGCCTCAATCAGATACGCTGCACACTCTCCAAATGTGCTGATTACCCTCAGCCCCCCCTGCCCCCCCCCCCCCCCCAGGATAAACCGAGCTGACACTGGCACTTTGTGTTGATGATCAAAAGTAGAATTTAACAGTTCATCTGGGGAGACAGCACGGCTCAATATGATTACATTATGATTCCACCAGCAGCAATAGCAGCATGTTTAGGTCTGTCCAAATACAGCCTGTTTGTAGATTTTGTCCTGGTACTCTTTTACCATTTAAGATGGAGCAATTTGCTCTTTCAGGGGGTGTTTTCAGTCCCAGCATAGACCCTGACCCAGAGGTCTTTACACACTTACACACAATCAGCATCTGCTTCAGCACCCTATCTGTAAAGCTGTTTCGGTGCCCTCTGAGATCAGAACTGACCCGATGTAGTCCGCCACACACACAGTTTCACATAAACACACACACAGTTTCACACACACGCATGCGCGCACACTCACACACATCTGCAAGTACATATATACACTTCTTGGCAAAAAAAAAGCTTTACTGTTAATTTATTACATTGTGTTAGTGTATAAAGCACTGAGAGATGTGATAGTTTTAATCTTGCCCTAATTGTTAATTTTGAAAAAGTGAAAGGGCCTGGCCATCTGTTCCAGGCTGGAAGTTCTCTGTGATTGAATGCTGAGGGTTTCATTAAACTGCTTGCGTAATTCCCATCCCCACAGCTTCATTCAAAGAATCCATTAAACCAGCGCTTATCATTTATCAGGCTTACTTATTTAATATGCATGTAAAATAGATTTGATTGTAAGAAGATCAATCCAACAATTGGCAATGAAAAAAATATATTCTCACACAACTTCTGATTCATCTTCACAGTACATTATTTTCCATGTTTCTGTGATGATGTGATTTTTCTCTGTGCAAATACGAGGGCGCATTTTGCATGTCTCCTGTGTGTATCAATTTGGTTTCATACAGCAGTCACCAACAGCCTTTTGTCATAACCCTGGGGCAAGAAGGTCTCAGACATTTGAAATTAATGTAATTACATTATCCTTTTTTAGGATATTAATGCCTTATAGAACCTGGGGACATTTTATAATTAAGAATGGTAGAAATAATACCAAATCAGTAAGAGCTTCAGATGTGTGGATCATA
The DNA here is from genome assembly GCF_013368585.1 of Megalops cyprinoides. Taxonomy (NCBI): domain Eukaryota; kingdom Metazoa; phylum Chordata; class Actinopteri; order Elopiformes; family Megalopidae; genus Megalops; species Megalops cyprinoides. The sequence continues at coordinate 36,069,661 of NC_050588.1, read as the reverse complement.
AGTCAGTTGAGGCAGGTCAAGCTGCTTTACAGTGATAATCCACTGTAATTATTGCTCACAACTGAGCAGATTACAGGTCAGATGTAATTTTTCCCTCTTTCTTTTAAACTGAGATATAAATTATTTGTCATGCTTTTGCTCAGGTCAAAAGAGAGGCCGTCAGAAACGTAAAACAGCTGTACCTTATTGTGTAGGAGAGTTTGAGTGACAGAGAGCAGGCAACATTACGCCGTTCCCCAATCTCCTGATGTGTGTCATGCTGAGTTTCCCTGAAAGCAAAGGAGATAATTGTACACACAAACGCAGTTGCACCTGGGGTTTGTTGTTGTGTCTGACAAGGAAATTCAAAGGGTGCTGATCATGAACAAATTCAATTTTAATGAGAAAATTGAAACTAAAATAACGGTCTTAGTCAACTTTTATTCAGTGTTTCCTTGTCTGAAGCCAATGAGGCCTGCTTCACTACACTGCGACTAAATTTAACAAGCATTTTAGTCAGACTATGACACAAAGACTATGATTGAATCAAAAGTGGTAGAAAAAAACAACACTGTTTCAAATTAAAAAGATGACTATAGCAGCAATTGCTTGGATATGTCATCTAGGAAGCTACATTATAAGAAGATTTCTCTTTATATCTGCAAAGGAGGGGATGATTACTTTTACAATGTGTGTCATTCTGTGAAAATTATGACATACCAATAAAAAATATATATAGTTAATCAAAAAATAAAATCCAATTAGTTTCATAGTGAAGACGTAGTCTCAAAACATGATAATGAATGGTAAATGAAGGAATCCTTCTTTTGAAAGATGAATTATCAATGATATCTACCACTGCAATTTATTTTCAGTTCCAGTTCCTGTAAAACCAGGAGGTCTGTTCTCAGTCCTCAATGTAATTCTTTGCATATCATCAGCATAAGAAGCATTAGAAAGCACACAGCCCACTTGGAATTTCAGAGCATTGAGTGGCTCACATACTAGAGATAAGCAAATGCGGCTTCTGGGATCACTTAAAGAGGAGAGCTACCACACACTTGTAACCGATGAAAGTAGTTCAGTAAAGCACCCAACAGAAGCAATGGATAATATACAAATGTGATAGTATAAGCTTTACAGCATTTGCTAATGAATTAATTTCAATGATAATTAATTATAACAACAGCTTCCTATGCGGCTCTGTGAGGAAACATGAATCGGGCTGTGCTGATTCTCCCCCTCAGGATGTGACTGAGGGTGATGAAGCTCTCCGTGGAAAGCCTTCATCCTGCTGATGAATCCAGCAGAGACCTCCCCCCCGGACACAGGAAAGAAGGGGCTAAGAGAAGAATGATGGTGCCTTTTATGACTAGGCAGTAGCAATTCATATTTACCTTACATTACATTACATTACTGTATTGTCATTTATCAGATGCTGTCATCCAGAGAGACTTACATAGATTACAATTTTCACACATTATCATACAGACATTTACTGAGGCAATTTTGGGTTAAGTACCTTGCTCAAAGGTACAATGACGCTTCCTCAGGTTTACAGATATATGTTTAACTGTGTTATGAATGTAAATATAATATAGTATAAAGCATCTCTCAACCTCTGTTTTTATTCTATGTTATTTTTGTATTTTTATAGCCACATGTGGTGTAAAGTATATCCATTTATTATTCATGAAGGAGCCCTCCAGTGAGGCTCAATCTGAATTGGATTCGGTTACAGAATGTTCCTTTCACAGTCAGCATGACTATCCTGTGTAATAACAGCCCGAGTCAGGTCACCTACAGCTCACCAGGATGTGTGTTTCTCAATGCTGGGGTCGAACCCGGTCCAGGATGTGCTCAGCACAGCAGAGAGGGTACGGAGGGAGAAATCATCTCTTGTTTAGGGTGTGGAAACACACAGAGACCCCCCCCCCCCCTCCTCAGAGGAACATCAGAGCCCCCTGCCCAAATCTGAGCACTGCCGTCCTCCTCTGACCTCCTTCCACACTCTCCTGCCTCCACCTGCTCTTCCTGTGGGCCACGGCACCGGGCAATTACAGCACACAGGAGCCACGTAATTGGATCTAAACGTTTCTGATCACGTAAAGCAAAGCCCTGTTCTCCTCGCTTTCCCACAGCTTGTAGCGGTCCCGCCTCCTGCAGGGACCCTGGCGGCTGACCGGCCACTGTCTGTCTGCGATTTATCAAAAAAAAAAACTGACAGTTTTCATCCAATCCTGAATATTCCTCTGGCTCTTTTCCGCTGAGGGAACAAATAAGAAATGCCTCACTGACCTGGATACATTATGTATTATTATTATTTTTTATTATTATTAAGCAGATGTTGATGTCCTAAGCAAATTACAGAGCATTATAAATTACCATGTAGAGTATACAAATAGGAAATATGTAAGTGTGTATTACTGGTACACTTCTATGAGAGCGTTTCTCTTTTTTCATGGATTATCTATATTGCATTGTGTTTTTCCAGAGAGCAGGGCTCAAACAATCCCAACAAGTAGAAATTACAAGAAAGATTTACTGCCTGATCTGAGTTGTGTTTTCAGAGTTCATATGACTTTAACAGAACAATGATGCAATAACGTCAGGGCACTCAAACAAATCTCCACAGCAGAGTGGTTACCAGGATGAACCGATTTCCTGTATCCCACAGTCATTTCTTTTCCAAACACTTGACTGAGGAAGTTCTGACATGAAGCTATTTGTTACAGTTGCAGTGCTATTGACATTGGGAGGGAAATGGAAGGTAAAAACATTGCTTTTCTTCCTGATTGTTGTTGAAGTATTTCTGAAATTGAAAAAAAGCTTATTTACACTAGAATCAAATTGAGCTTGCTATCCGTAATGCAGCAATATGACTGAAAGTTAGAGAGGTTAGAATAAAAACATCTGCATAGAGTATTGTTCTGAGACTTCAAGCTTTAAGGTATTCAAATCCCATCATGGTATCATACTACGTGATGTCTATGTAAGTTTTAACCTGCTTTCCAAAGTAATTTCAAGTGTTTAAGCTGTTGTATAGCAAAGCGATGTTATAAAGGGTATTCTTATGTTAACTAATTTTAGTCACAAATGTTGCATACAATCCCATAATCCTTAACCCTCACATTTCATGTATGCCTCATGAACAGGTATTGAATGGTGAAGGATGCCTTTGGACAGACAGTTCTTTTTTCCTCTTTTATTTTTCACAAAACCCACTTTTCTTCTCCTGCTTGAGTACAAAACGGCTTTTGTGTGTGAGAGCAGGAAAATCTTAGTAGAGTGAGTCTCATTAGGAATTTCGGAGGAGAGAAAATCAACCTGACAGGACAGGCAGAGCTTTTATCCTTTAGAAGTGTGCACGTTTGCCAAAAGGGAGGAGGTTGAGGTTGAGGATGAGGTTTATTCTTTTTTTCAACTCAAGGATGAGCAAAAGGTGCCTAATTCATTTAGTTTGAAATGTATACGTAAAGTCCGTTTGGAGGGCAGGGTTTGGAACAGGTTTTGTCGGCTGAAGAGGACCAGTAAGAACCAAATCAGGCAGTAGCTCTTTGAAGATGCTTGGTGACAGACTGTAGTCTGCTGATGAATGCTGAAAAGGAGGCTACATAAAATAATATTTATACATTCATATGGCATCGCCTTGCTCTGGGGAACAGTTTGTACTGTGAATCTTGTACAGTAACTGCTCAGTGTCTCGTGTGTTGGTTCTTAAAGGGGTCTGTTCAGACACGGATGTGCATGTTTCCAAGTATCAGGCCGAGGGGAAATTACATATTAGCTGAGCTAGCTAAGAGAAGCGCAGTTAGACCGTGTCACCCTTCCTTGTCAGTCTTCAGTCTTGCTGCTCCTCACTGAATGTGAGCTGTGAACGTTGTGAAGGAAACTCAGTCCCAGAGTCAAAGTGACTGCAGTGCTCCTTGCTTTTAACATTGAGAAACAAATTGAAACAAATGTTCTTTGTTCGTACTTCCACCACAGTTTTTGTTCTTTTTGATAATAACGGAAAGCAGAGTGTCACATAAGAAACATGAAAGCAAAGTTTGCTTATGTTGACTACTTAAAGCTCCCATAAGGAAAAAGTGCATTTCAGTTAGGCTTAATGTGTACCTTCATCTGTAAAATAATTGATCGGCTATACTACCCATTATACAATGTGTTTACCACTGAGCTTAGACCACTGCAAAAGCCTGAAGTGCCGCCAGGCTTTTATCTTCTGTGCATAAATTACCATACAATTACCAGCTTTTATTACAGTTAGGATGGGGAGAAGTCAGAGTTCTGAGAGTTCAGGTATGAACTGAATTGGTAGGTTTTGAATTCCATCATATGGGGGCCAGGGTGGAGGAGGGATGAGATCAAGATGAGGGACCTTCCCAGGAGGGGACTATTAGGTGACCAGAGGCAGCGAGTAGTCCTGCTGGAGTGTAGGGTGTGATAGTGGTTGTAAGTGTGGGGGGTCCTTCTCAGGTCAGTTATTGCTTGGGGGGCTAGAACCAGAGTTTTGAATTTTAGCTGAGCCATAAGAGCTGGCCAAGGTAAATGCGTAGATATATGAGGAGAGGTACGACAGTATTTTGATTGGTTGCAAATCAGTTGAGCAGCTGCATTCTGAATCAGCTGAATGGGTCTGATGGTACTTGCAGAGGGGCCAGCCATAAGAGTTGCAGTCGTCTAGTTAGGAGACTTGAACCAAGAATTCTGACAAAAATCCCTCACAGGGAAGTTACCCACAGAACCAATAATAATAAATAAATAATTTGATTATATACGAGATAATATTTAATGATTTTAATATCTAAACTATACTGGTTACATATCTTACTTAGTAACATGTAGTACCTATTCATAAGAGTTGTGGTTCATGTAAAGTGCAAATATAATTATTTGCAAACTAACCCCGTAACTGACACCTTTGTTAAGTGAGAGCTGCAGGTTCTGTGATCCCATCCCAAGCCTCCTCAACATCAGCCCGTTCCCCCTGCAGACAGCCAGCCACATGCTAAGCAGCTGAAGCTTCATTACCAGTGTCCGCCATGAGCAACCGCTCTGCGCAAGAAGCAGATTGTTGAATCAGGCTAAAAATTTCAACACCTACGGAAGGCCCTCCGGCCTTACCACACCCGGTTTATGTGCAAAATCACTTTCAGAGAGACACTGTAGGACGAGTTGCAACGGCTTTCCGGCTTTGCTCCCGCCCCAAGGCTTTTCCCCTCTTTTGATTTCGCTTTCCTTTCGGAAACATGACTGTTTCATTACGCGGGCCGTCCTGTTTGGTTCCGTTTTGAGTCGTTTCTCTTTGCTTCTCTGAAACGTGGCACTCCTTCCTCTGAGAGGGCCGCGGGTCAGATCAATCCCCATTGGAGAACATGCTTCCTTCTGCATGGCTGTGCGTGTTTGCGTTTTCCAGCAGGCCGAACAATATCCTTCCAACTAAATGGTTCACCAGTCTTCCCAGAGAAAGACGCATTCTCCCACACTGTAAAACCTTTCTCCCGAGGTTCTCCCGAGTTCATGTGACATGAACTCTAATCCACAAAACATGTCCCTAACATAATTGGATATGCTTCTTTTTCTCTTGTTATTTCCACTTGCATCTTCAATCATTGTCTAGCCAAATCGATTCCGATATGATATCTGGAATTGTATGCATCATGCACTGTATTAAAGGTTGCATTTTGTACATGTCTTCTGTGAACCATTGTCGATCTGCCCGGTGTACTGAACCATGACCCTCGTAATAACATCAGTCAAGCGGGGGAAGGCTAGCCTTTTTCAGTGCAGAGGGGCCACACAATTTACATCATTTGCTTCTGTGCTATATCTAATAATTTAAAGTGCTGCTAGATACTGCTGATGGATGAACATGCCTTGCTCTGCATGGTTGTATGTATTATTCTCTAAAAATACATTAAAGCCAACCCCGGCAACCTTGGCATATACAATACAGCAAAACAGATGGAAAAATCACTTTGGGGCCCCACTTAATACTTAAGGCCTAATTCAATGAGAATAAGACAGAATGTCAATTAATCTCTCCATGGTACACAGCCTCTCTCTGGGAAATGTTGCCTCAGTTTAAGGCCATATATGTGACCTGTATGTAACATCCCCTGCTTCGAAAGGTCATTCGTGGAATGTTTTGAAGTGATTTTTTTTTTTTCAGAAAAGAAGTCAGTAGTGTGTCTGGGAAGCGATATCTTGGTTTGTGTTTATGAAGTCTGGGAATGAGAGGGGATCCAGCTTAGCTTTGCAGTGGTTCTGACAGTGACACAACACTGATGCAAAAAAAGTCATTGTGGAGAGGGATGTTTTCATTTTGATTTTTGACTCCCTTTTTGCGTGTCTTTGACCAAGGAACCAGTGCAGCTCCTCTGAGTTTTCTCACAGTGTCAATCAGTGAGTGTGCTCTCCAGAGATCCATCTTGCAATTTTTTTTTCTTTCTTTCAAAAAAAAAAAAAAGCCTCCCCAACAAAGACGTAAGCCGATCAGTAGCTTTGGACGAATTTTGAAAAAAAAGCTACAGTCTAATCATTTCGAAGTGTTTAAGCCTCGGGGCATCTTTAAAACCCTCTGAAAAGCCGGAGAGACAGGCCCACGGGGCTGAGTGAACTGAGTGCTTATTTGAAAACGGCTAAGCCAAACGTCTATGGATACACTGTCCCCGTTTCGTACCGGAGCTATTGAAGTTAGAGGCAATACGCTGCCTCCCTGCAAACGTGTTTAAGCCTCGCATGTCATCTGAATGAGGGAAGGAACTTTATCTGCAGGTTAATCAGCTGCGAGGGAGAGAGCTGAAAAGCTTCTCCAAAGCTTCTTTCCAAGGTGATGTAAAAACCTCCCTGGAGTATGCACTGAATCAGGCAAAGGGATATCTCCTCTATATAGTCACTAGTACAGTTGTCAGCACAACTCTCTCAGATAAGCGGCAGTGTAGCATAGTGATAAGCAGCAGGGCTCGTAACCGAAAGGTGGCTGGTTTGATTTCCTGCCGCCCTGGGCACTGCCGCTGTACTCTTGGGTGAGGTACTTAACCCAGAATCGCCTCAGTAAACATCCAGCTCTATAAATGGATAACATGTAAAAATTGGAACCTATGTAAGTCTCTCTGGTTAAGAGTGTCTCCTAAATGACAATAATGTAATGTAATAAGCACAGTTCCTTATTATATCACAATTCAATCACATCTGAAAGCCAAAATCTCCTACAGCACAGTGTCCTCATTGCTACACTCATGATTGGTTTTAGGTCTAATTCAGAAGGAAGACATCAACACCCCTTCCGGCGGTAGGTTAGTTTCTCCAGGACATGGCCACAAAAATCACGGGTCGCAGGAACATCAGCAATGCCAGTGATGCTCGAGCACTCACAAAGTTCACCCGGGTAATTCAGCCAATTTCCAAGAAAATAAAGCTCGTTTTGGGAGGAGGAAACAGAATACGGACTGACGTACTGTACGCTGCCCGTGGGGTTATTTCGCTTTGTCCAAAGCCTTTACAGTCATATTAGCCTAATAGCCAGAGGTACACGGAGCCTGGGGAAATGTCTGGGACTGACCCGCTCTGGAGCTGTAGGCTGTGGTGAACAGGAGCGGAGTGGAGCGGTATCCCAGCATGCCTTGCTCCTCCATCTCCGTGTGGCAGAGGCTGATGTGCGGCTGTGATAGTCATGTACAGCTGCATGTCTCTGTCCCACGTCCCTCATTAGAGGCTTGACAGCTCTCCTCCTCAGCTGCTGGGCCCTTTGTCCCACGCCTCACAGTGACAGGGTGATATTTACGAAAAACGCCACGGGCGCGAGGCCGGGCCCCCTTGCAGCCAAATGACGTCTTTTCCGCTGGATCGCCGCTCTGGCTGAGCCCCCCTTCTCCTCCTCCTCCTCCTCCTCTTCTTCCTCGCAGGTCAAGGGCAGCTGTGAACTCCCAGGCGCTGGTTGCCAGTCATCTCTGGACAGATTTTTTTTTTCCCAGGCTACATCTCCCCCCTTAGAAAAAAAATATAATAACGCCTCAGATCTGTCACTGATAGTTCATGCGCAAACCCTGGTGGCAGCTTGTCATGAATAACTCAGAGAGCACGCGTGTGCTTTCTGTACATGTGAACACTGGAGGCAGTGTGGGTTAAGGGGGTGGGTTTTAATTATGCAGAACGTGACAAGATATCAGCTGATGTCCTCTAGTGATGAAGAAACCTCTGGCTGTCCGGCGCATGATCCTATGCACAAAATGGCAAACCAGAGCTTTCGTTTTGAATCGTCTTGTTGTCTTGGATGTTGCTTAATTTAGTGCACATTCTATACCTGTGAAAGTCTTTCATTTCATCCATAAAGGAACCATGTCAAGTATGTGCCCATTGCTTGAGCATTTCTACCAATTTTTACCTCCCAACACTTTATTCCAGTTTCTGCTTGTTCACCAAAGTGCCTGATACAGATTAAATGCAAAGTACTGCAAAGTCTGACTGTGCCATGCAGTTACACTATCCTACTGTGCTGAAACTCATGGGACACAGGTGGTTATGAATAAACCATTTCTTTATGTCAAAAAGTTAATAGTTTGTTAATCCGCTTTTGGCCTTGGCCTAATTATGATTGCACTTCACCACAACCCTTATGAAAAGGTACTACATGTTAATAAGTATGACATGTAACAAGAATAGTTTAATATGCTACATGTATATATGCATTTATTATAATTAAATTTTAAAACCATTAAATATTATCTTATATAATAAGTGACTAATTCATTGTGGAAGACTTCACTGATTTCTGGTAAGAAAAAAATTCTAGTGGTGTTGTGCTCCACTCCTTCTATGATGAATTAGTAAGGTCTGCTTCTGAAGAGGGCCATCTCGGCCTTTCCCTAATTCTGTGTTCCAGTTCATCGTAAAAGAAATGCTCTGTCGGGTTTAGGTCAGGGCTCTGTGCTGGTCACTGCAAAGTTCCAGTGCAATCCTCTCAAAACCGCGCAGAGTCACACCCATTTTACAGCAGTCAGATGGGCTCGCCCATGACTTTTGGTAGGGATAGCTTAGCTTGTTTGAGGCTGTGCTCTGATAACTCAGCAGCGGTCTCTGTGGGGCAGTTAGGGCCAGCTCAGGGCCCTCCCCCTGGCAGCTCTGACCATAGAGGAGGCTGGCCGTAGCCCTGCAGGCAGAGCGATCTGGCCCAGACTACATCCCTCTGCCTGACAAGTAACAATGAGCATCTGCCTGCCTGAGCCGCTGAAGATACAGAGAAGCAATGGAGTGGCCAATCAATCCTTTAAACGTGCACGTCCTGGAGCCGGGGGGGGAATGAGCCGTGCCAGGGAATCTGTCTTAAATCACCCGGTAGCTCCCTAACCAACACTCGTAACCCATTCAGTGATCCATTCATCCCTCCACACCTTCACTCAATCATTCTTTGATTCACTCATTCCCTCAATCATTTCCCCATCTGTCCATTTATTCATCCATTCATTTACGTTGGTTTTGAAATGTGCTTCATTTCCCTTTGAAGCTGTGATTCGGAGTGAAAGCTTTTGGGTGGTGCTTTTGGAGGACTGTGTGGGAAACCTGACCAGCTGCTTTTCCACACTGGCTATGTCCCCACACATACAGTACCAGTCAAAAGTTTGGACACAGCTAATCATAGGTAGTTTTTTTTTTTTTTACTATTTTCCTCATTTTAGAGTAATTTTAGAGTAGAGTAAGACATCAACTGACAAATGGAGTCATGCAGTGACCAAAAAAGTGAAACAAATCAAATCTCAAAATCTTAGATTTTAGATTCTTCAAAATAGCCTTTTTTAATTTTTGTTTTGGAAAGAAATACATACATAGACATCAATTTCACTATTTATATTTGTCTAAGAAACAAATTTCAAGCATTTAAGCATAAGTCTTTAGAAGATCAAAATGTCTTCGAGATAATGAGAAACTTGCATTCAATCAGGTGTGCCAAAACTTTTGACTGGTAGTGTATATATACTCTCCACATGGTCAGTCTCACTGATACAGCGGGGCAGAGACTATCCTTATTGGATTGTTCCAGTACAGTGTTAATGAGTCCCTCTTAGCTTCGCAGCTGCCGATAATGGCCGCAGATAACTCCACTGATGTCCCCTGTACTGAGGTTTTGTTCCTCTGTGATAAGGGCTGTCAGTGTTCCATGCTTATCTCAGTGAATATTTCAAAAGTAAAAAAAAAAAAAGAATTTAAATTGAAATCTGATTTTAATTAATATTCAAGCTTCAATCAGTTTTCCGCAGTTGATGAAATCTGCACTGTAATTACAGAAGAATGGGCGTGTGGTCTCTTTGTGTCACATTTCAGATTTTTTTTCCTATTAAGGAACAAATGGATTATGTTGCGAGACTCTAAAATAAATATGAGAATTGGGCATCATTTCTCCATGAGGACTTTGTCAATGTGAAGATTAGAGTTAATTCTGAAACCTTTTAATAAAATAGAGCCTAAGAAGTATAAGTACTCTGCTGTGTAAACGTGTTTGTTTTTACTATTTATTAAATTCCACAGCTTTGCATTATGCTTTTCTTTAGGTGTATAAGCTGCGCATGTGAAGCTGCATTATTTACGTATTCTTGGACCATGCTGAGAGATACATCTGCCAGCTTCGCCTTACTTTTATTTGGTAATGAGCACTGGTGTTGTCTGGTGTTTCTTTAATTAAATTGGAGGATGTAATAATGAATCATTCCTTTGTTTCATAAAATGACATATAAATTGTGCATCTATAGCCTTTGTATGACATGCCTTATAGACTTTTGACTGGATTTTAATTTTGTTTTTGCAGTGAACATTCTGTTATTGCACTAAATAGTACCAAATATAAAACTATTAAATTGCTCTAGTGGGAGGATCTCACCCTATCTTACTGGGTTCATTGAAAATAATTTATAATTGGTTGGCATATTTAAGGGTAAAGAAAGCAGACTCTGAAATTCTTGAATGTTATGCAGTGAAGCCGTGGAACTAAACTTCCTTGCATTTATGTGCGTCACCCTCAATGAATTAAGGCATTTTGGGTGAGGCAGGCAGTGATTGATGAATTCTATGTTGATTCAGCATGTTAATTATTGACTGAAGTGGTTTGTGAAATAGCTCACTCTCTCTGTCTCTCCCTTCCTCTCTCTCCCATTCTCTGTCTCTCACTCTCTATCCCTCCCTCTCTCTCTGTATATCTGTCTCTCTATCCCTCTGTCTTGCTTCTCTCCCTCCCTCTCTCTCTCTGTCTCTCCATTTCTCTTTCTGCCTCTCCCTCCTCCTGTCTGTCTCTCCCTCCCTCTCACTCACTCTCTCCCTCCCTCTCTCTCTGACTCTTCCTTTCTCTCTCTCTGTCTATCCCTCCATTGCTCTCTTTCTGTCTCTCTCTACCTCTCAATCCTTTTCTCTGTCTCTCCCTTCTTCTTTCTATTTCTCTTCCTCCACCCGCTTTCTCTCTCTCCCTCCCTCTCTCTCTGTCTCTCCCTCCCTCTCTCTCTGTCTCTCCCTCCTTCTCTCTCTCTCTCTCCTTCTCTCTCTCTCTCTCTCCCTCCCTCTCTCTCTCTGTCTCTCCATTACTCTTTCTGCCTCTCCCTCCTCTCTCTCTCTCCCACTCCCTCTTTCTCTCTCTCTCCCCCTCCCTCTCTGTCTCTCCCTCCCTTTCATTCTCTCCCTCCTCCCTCCCTCTCTCTCTTTCTCTCCCTCTCTCACATCTATTTCTGATGTCGCTGGAGGAGCCGCAGTGTTGGCTTTGATGGGGGATGTGCAGCGAGAACACCAGTTTTAGATTTTTCCCACATCTGTTCCAGTGGTTATCAATGTGACAAGTGGCACGGTTCTCTGTCACGTTAACGCAGGGCTGGCTGCCTGCAAGACCAGAGCTGCAAATGAGACAAGCGCAAGAGAGCAGTCCCCTCTTAAAGACACACAGCGTTTGTGTCACGCAAAATGGTGAGATGGAGAGGAGGGTGTTCTGCGCAGCGATTGGCTCCTTTGTGTCTGGAAGCTCTGTGCCTTGAAGCATGCATCATGTCCTTGCTGTGTCTTATTGGCATTGGAATTATTCTGGCGTCTCTGCAGATCCCTGTAAGAGCAGCGATTGTGATTTCGGAGAGAAGGAACCTTCAGCTGAATGGTTGCGGAATGTGAATGAAATTTCTCCCTCACATTTCTGTTCAGCCAGGCTTCTGCACGCACGTACCGGCCTTCCCTGCAGGGGGCGATGTAGATGTCACACTCATATAACACCCTGTCATACGCCCAGGCATACATACTAACACCCAGATGAAACTATGCCTGTATGAATGGCTGTTCCCTGATAAGAGGCATATGTAAAGGAAAACAGTCTGGTTCTGTAAAAAAAGGGCACAAAAACATTCCTTCCTTGCTCCGGTCATATTGAGTGTCCTACTGGAAAGTGGACCAAAACAGCCAAGCAGGGATATACCTGGAAATGCATGCAAAAACCATGGCTATGTTCAGGCGTAGATGAATCAAGACTTGTGTATGAATGACTGCTCACTGATAAGAGGCATAAAATTTCCTTCCCTGCTCTGGTCCAATTGAGTGCTGTGCCCTACTGGAAAGTGGACCAACACAGCCAAGGAGTGATATACCTGGAAATCCATGTATAACCATGGTAATGTTCAGGCATAGGTGCATGGAGGTTAATGTAATTGTATTACATTGCATTGTTGGATTACTTCACATGATGGTAGAAGAACTCCAGCAGTTAACCTTTAGCACTGACTGGCTTGCCACAGTCTGGGCAGCATGGTGGTATCTCAGGTCCTTTTAGCCTTTTATCTGTCAGCAGCATGTTTCACACCAGGGGAATGATAGGGAGTCTCATTATGTACTCACATACTGGGAGCAAATGGCCTCCAGGTCCTCAGCCCTTCACAATATCTGAGTATCTGCTTCGAGTTATTCATCCATAACTTCCCGAAGAGATATGTTGTAAGCGAGCAAACATGTGGTATGGTACCTGACTTCGTTAGAAATGGAGGAGGCGTGACAGCAGTAGAGGTTTACAGAGTGTTATATTACAGTCAAAAGGTAAGAATTTTTGGGGGGGGCTGAGCAAAGCTGAGAATACGGCATCTCATAACCAGGCCAAGAATCACACAGTCCCCACTGAGAGAGTCAAAGGCCTGCCTCTCTGCCCGGTCCTGGCACCACGGTGCCATTTGCCTTGTGCTCCCCCCTCATCATAGACCCTGAAATTACACCCACTGAGGAGCAATTACCAGCTGTAATTGAGATGAATATCCGCGGCTCGCCCCAGCACCCGGCACTCCAGTGAGGCTGTCCCCCGCCCGGCCCGGCCGGTCCTCTCAGCGTCAGTCGCTGTCAGCGACCGCTCGGGCAGAGATGCGCACGATAGCGCGCTTTTTAACACGCTCTTACCTCCGTTCAGCATGCTGATTTATGTGGTCAGAGCGTGCCCCGCAAAGACTGCACCCTTTATGGCGCTGACATTCACACAGCCCGGCGCTCCGCCTGCTCCTTGGTGCTGATGCTAATTAGCGGTTTGCTCCACCGCGCCCCCCCCGGGAGGGAGAGAGAGAGAGAGAGACAGAAAGAGAGATTGAGAGAGATAGAGAAAGCTAGACAGAGAGGGTGTGAGAGAGAGAGAGAGGGAGAGAGGAACAGAGAGAGGGATGGTGAGAGAAAGAGCGAGAGAGAGCGAGAGAGAGAGACGGTGAGAGGGAGAGGGAGACTGTGAGAAAGAGAGAGGGAGAGAGAGAGGGAGACAGAGCAAAGGCCAGGAAGGGGCTCGAGTCTGTGGAGGGTGATAAACACCTCTGCCGCCTCGGGAGGCTGACGGGCGGCTTTTGTCTCTGACTTCTTTGTGATTCCCCCGCCATGTCGCCTGCGAACGGACCCTACAATGCAACAAAAACGGGAAGGTGGACAGCGCTGTCGCCCAGCCTGTACCGCTACTGCGTAACACCCGAGCTCTCCGCGAGGCAGGGACAGCTGACAGTTGCAGTGGCAACACAACTGACCCCTGACCTGCGGCCACTTCTGGCTCATTATATTGTGGATAAAAAGGCTTTTTATGTAGAAAATGCATTAAATACAAACACTTTTTTTGGTGTAGCATTACACGGGTTGCATATATAAACCACATGTAATATCATTAAATTTTATATACAGAATATAGGACAGAAAGAGAAAAGAGAGGGAGGGAGGGTGCAAATGTATCAAGGTAACATAAGCCGGTGGCTTAGCTTGTGCTGCGAAATGTGTCTGCTGATATGATTTTAAGTAAACTGTCCTCCTCAGAGCGGTCTTAAGAGGAATATAGTTATGTAAAATCTCCATCAGAGATTTTCAGCTTCAGTCCTGCAGGGTCGCAACCCAGCAAATGTTCGTCTCTCTGGGGGAGAGGGGGGAAGCTAAATTAATAGTAAAGCAGTTTAGTTTGTGGCTGCAGACATTGTGGGCCTTCCAGAGGGTTGAGTAGCACCGATCTATACAAATAGTTTCAGGCAGTATTTAATGGGCTCAGGGGTAGCTGTCTGAGCTGTACATGGCTGGGACATACAGCACCAGTCAAACCTTTGGACACGCTTTTCTTTCTTTAGAATAATAGTAGAGCCATAAAAACTAGGAAATAACACAAATAGTATTATGCAGTGATCAAAAAAAGTGTTATAAACAAATCAAAGCATATCTTACATTTTAGATTCTTCAAAATAGCCAAAAAAATGTATCTTTTTTGGAAAGAAATTCATGCAAAGGCACCAACTTCACTACTTATATTTGTCTAAGAAACAAGTTTCAACCATTTAAGCATAAGACTTTAGATCAAAATGTCTTTGCATGCATGTTTCCCATTACCTTAATCAGGTGTGTCCAAACTTTTGACTGGTACTGTACAAATGAATAAATGTAAATGTACATACATTTATATGACATTACATTATTAGCAATTAGCAGACGCTCTTTCCCAGAGCAACTTGCATCAATTAAAGGTTTCTTTTACAATGTTATCCATTTATACAGCTGGATATTTACTGAGGCAATTGTGGGTTGAGTACTTTGCTCAAGGGTACAGCAGCAGTTCCCGGTTAGGAAATCAAACTGGCAACCTTTTGGTTACTAGTCCTGCTCCTTAACCACTGTTCTACACTGGAGTGCCACGACTACTGTGGTAGGAACAGCAGACTCAGAAGTGCCCTGTCTGTAAGAACCGTGGATCAGCAGCGACTCTGGAGAGTACAGCGCCTGGAGTCCCATGAGTCACAGGGGGCAGTGACGCGGGTTGTGCCTTGACATCACAGGGGCTCGGGGCTCGATCACCCATGTCGCCACCTCACAAGGCTCCTAGTCCAACAAAAGAGGCAGTTCTCCTGAATTCTCATCCTAGAGTAGTCAGAAGAGGAGGAGGAGGAGGGGTGGAATCCCCCCCTCTCTCACACATTAGGGATGAGATTCTGGAGAGACAGTAGCCGAAGCCGGTCAGATTAGAGCTGTAACGTGCTTAAGCCCGGGAGAATGAAACTTTGAGGAGGCAGCCGAGACGGGCTCCCTGGCGCATTCACACAAAGGCCGAGTGTCTGCGCGTGGCAGGATGGCAAGTCCGTCAAGCGCGACGGAGCGCAGATTAGCTTAGCGTTCTGTCTTTCTCCACAATCCCCCCTTAGAGACCTTTCACATGTTCCTCAGAAAAAGGCACTGTCACTAAATCCCATCAAGAAACAGAAAAACATGGACCTGCCCTGTGTGCAGATCTCAGATCTCAGATGCCTGTCCCCGGCAAAGGTTGAAATAATGTATTGTTGTACCTCAGGTGCCAAAGCGATCCCTAGTTTTCATTTCAGTACATCTTTAAAAGTTATCCACTGTGAGAAGATAGGTCCCGGGAAAAGTGTTTGGTTAGACAAATCAAAGCATTTACAAATCTCCCCGTGGTTCGTTTCAAAAATACATTTTCGCTTTTGCGATGAACACCTAAATTGAGATTTGCGTGTTAAACGATAATCTGAAGCACATTTTTCAGAGATCAACCCTAGGTACCTTTATTTATTCAGTCTGAGTACTGTATGCACATTAATGACAACTCATACTGTAACTCTAGCAAATATGGCTGATCACATGGCAGGCTGCTGTATGAAACCAGTACTACATTCTTGGAAAGCTGCATTGCACCCCTTCGCTATTATTTGTCGTTCTCGAGACCTAAAGAGATTTTTGTGTTTGTCATGCCTGTGCATTTTGTCTTTGTTTATGGTATAATTGCAGGATAGCCCTGCATCCGTTTGCCAGCACTGCTGATCTCCATGACTAAACCGTACAGACGGCCCGTACTTCAGCTCATGAGCAGCGCTAGGCTGAAGCCATTTTTAAGGCTCACTGCATATGAGCATTTATCCTATTATTAGCATATATATTTTTTATCGACCTGCTGGCACCACCCCCACCCCCACCTCCTTTAATTGGAGACCACTGCTGAGTTGTAACAAAAAAACATAAACTGCTTTAAAAGTCAACATTACAGTCCCCGTGCCCAGTGCCTATGTTGTAAAGTGGACAGTCAGTATATACAAAGCCTGGAAACCTGGAAAGATGGCCACCTGTAGCGTTGACATCAGGCACCAGCCCTCAGTCCTGTATATAAATAAGGCTGAGTGGGTCCCTCTCCTCGGTGAGGTTCAGTTTTTTCTTCCACCGTTTCGATAGCTGTGGAATTTCCACATCATCTACGGCACAGGGGCTGTTAATGACTCTGAAGGAATTTACCTGAGCCCGAATTGATATGGAGAAAATAAGCCACCACAAAGCATTAAAATGGGATTTATTGAGTAGCTACATTCCTACACCCTCTCCCCAATACTAAGCTGATTCCAGTTACATCTACGCCTTTGTACACGTTATAATCAGGGCGTGCTTCCTATGCTGTTCAGTTTTACAAGCAGGGGGAAAATGCAAATAAAGGTGACGGGCTGATCCTCGGCATTGAGCCCTTGTGTTTGTTCTCTGTCTGCGCGCCAGTATTTGGTTTCGTTCAGTTTTTTCCCCTCATTGCCGACGGTCGCTGAATGTATGCGGTCACTGAAGCCCCGGCGACTGCAGCTGCAAGCGGAGGGGTTTGAAAATGACAAATGACCCTCCTCCCTTCTGTAATTATTCAGCTTTTTCGGCCCGCTGATGAAAGACCGTCTCCCCCCCCCCCAACCCCGCGTAGCTCTGGTAGGCAGATTCGGAAGTCCTCCTGCATTCGCTTAAAGCGGCCGTGTTCTCCGCAAATTGATTTTCATCTGCGCAGAAAAAAAAACACCCGGTGGATCCGATGCACCGCAACAGATAGAGTGCAGATAGCACTGCCAATCGGAGGCCCTTATCTAAATGCGGACGCCATCGCTCCGAACAAAATAGCCCTGTGATAAGCGATTCAGCTTTTCAAAACAAGCCTGATTATGTGTAAACACTGCCGATGCTGTGTACCGCTACGGGAGATGGGAGTCGCCTCGGAATTAAGCGTTTTAATTACCGCCGCAGGGCACGGTAATTGCACGTTCGGCCCCGGAACACCTGCGCGCTGACGTCGGGTGCCCTGCGCCTTCCCGAAAACATCTTTTATCGCCGTAATCCGAAAGCAGCTGTTCAGAGAAGCGCTGTTAGGAGTGTCCAGATGTCTCCTCCTGCTTGCTCTGTCTCTCGCTTGCCGAAGAGGTGGAGCAGAACCCCTTCGTCTGTTCGGAATTTCGAGCAGAATTCTGTTCCCCCCCTCCTCCCGTCTGGACCCCTCATGCTGCAACGCGGGGCGGGGTGTGGTGCCACAAGCCCAGGATCCGTGGGGCTACTCCCAGCAGGGCCTCCTGGATGACACTAGAGCCAGAATTGGACAGTGTTTCTCTGTGGTGGGCCAAGCACTGCTGGACACTGCTATGCTTCCAACTTTGTGGCAACAGTTTGGGGAAGGCCCTTTTCTGTTCCAACATGACTGTGCCCCAGTGCACAAAGCAAGGACTATAAAGACATGGTTTGATGAGTTTGGTGTGGAAGAACTTGACTGGCCCGCACAGAGCCCTGACCTCAACTCCATCGAGCACCTTTGGGATGAACTGGAACGGAGATTGCGAGCCAGGCCTTCTCGTCCAACATCAGTGCGTGACCTCATAAATGCTCTACAGAATGAATAGGCACAAATTCCCACAGAAAGTGGGAATCTTGTGGAAAGCCTTCCAAGAAGAGTGGAAGCTGTTATAGCTGCAAAAGGGGGAACAACTCCATATTAAAGTATATGTATTTGAATACAATGTCATTACAATGTAATGGTCAGGCGTCCAAATACTTTTGTCCATATAGTGTATATGCGTTGACACTTTCCAGTCCGCTTTCTGCTTTGTGCTGGGCATTTTGCCCTGGAACTAAATGTTGCCTTTTGATTTCTGAAACTTAATAAGCAGAAACATTCTCAAGATAATAGCGCAATATTGTTCAGTTCCAAGAACTTTGCCCGGCATCTCTGATATTCTCAGTAGTGTATCAATCCATTCAGTGCAGTAAACACGACACTCCAGAACTTGGCAATTGTAAAACATAATAGCAGCCACAAAGGAGCAAAGATAGTCGCAGTGATCACTTTTAATGAGAGCAACATCCCTCTTAATTGCTTTAGATTTCCAACCGGTGCATATAAAATGGCTGTTACTTCAAGTGAGTTATTCAGTTATTGGCATTGACTTCTCCCATGAGCCTTGTAGTCTTGTAGTCTTGCCGTCAGTAAGACACACGGTCTGGGGGGGGGGGGGGTAATCACTACCACTGTAGCTTTTCACATGTACTGGATGTAAACCCACTGTGGTAATTGAAAATTAAAGGCGACGTGGGGGGGGGGGGGGGGGGCGTTGTTTTTGTCTCGGCTCGGCCCCCTTTAATTGAGTTCTGAGGGGTGCCGTGGGCCAGACGCGCGCTGGCGTAGCGAGGCCTCATCTTCCCGTGTTACGGTGGTCGGAAGGAGAGAACATCACGCACCTCCGCCTGTCTAATGGGATGCGACAGTCTCCTGGAACACTGGCTGGTGGAGCGCTAGCAGGACGGGGAAGACCGGCATCATCTCTGTGTCTCACACTGGACCTCTGGCCAAGCAGCAGTCCCCCCTGCGCTGGGGGGGACCACTCGGTTCCTATGGAGTATGCTTTACGCTGCTGTAGTGCAACTTACATTTACAGCCTCGCCTTAACTACGCTTCGAGGCGAGGGAAACGATCGCCAATCCCTCAAACGGCGCTGGGTTTTCGTCGTTTCCCTGGGCTGTTCTCAGGCTGTCTCACGCCTGTACTTGACTGAGAGCTTTAACCCTTTGTTGCTTGAGTCCCACAGTCCAGTTTACTAACAAATCAAAGCAGATCTTTGGCTCATTTCCCCCATCCCAAAAAAATAAACAAAGTATGCTAACTCAATATGCTGATTCTTTTAATTAAAGATTTAATAGTCAGTTTTATTAAGACAGAGAGACACCCCCCCTGCTGTTTGGGGCCACTGTGGTAAACAGGAAACTTTATTTCTAATTCAGTGCCTTTATGTGATTGTCCTTCAGGGCACTTTGCAGCATGACTCTGCATCTCGCAAGTGTCAGTGGAGTCTCAGGGTGACCTTCGCATTGATTCTTTTTTTTTTGCGGTCATGGATCCCAACGACTTGGGCCCACAGCAGCAATGCCCGGAATGAAAGAGAAAAAGCTGGCTGAGGAAGTGAGGTGATTGGTTAGAACATCACCCCGCCTTCCACCGCCTCTCCCACACGGCTCTGGGGTGCAGGGGGATGATGGGATGCCTTTGGGGCACCCTGCTCTTGTGGAGTCGCTCGGGAAGTCATGAAGCTGGGACACGCGAGGTTAACTTGCAGCAAGAGGTCATACGCACACTGCACACTGTGGCAGGAATATAAGACAAGCTCTCAGCTCCCTCTGAAGGTATGCCCACTTCCTGAAAGGCGGCAGTGTAGCATTGTGGTTAAGGAGCAGGATTCGTGACCGAAAGGTTGCCGGTTCAATTCCCCGCTTGGGCAAGGTAGTTGACCCAGAGTTGCCTCAGTAAATATCCAGCTGTATAAATGGATAACATTGTAAAAAAAAAACTGAAACCAATGTAAGTCGCTCCAATAACATGCTAATGCCAATAACATAACGTAATGCGATGTGGTGGTAAGTGAGCTGGCCTTCTGACTACCAGGTTACAGGCTTGAATCCCAGACGGCACCCTGGAGCAAGGGTAGTTCACAAAACATAAACTAGTCAACGTAAGGGGCTGAGGAAATGGTGTAAGACGTTTGTAAGTCAGACATTCGTTGTGCATTCACTTTATATTCACCAAGGGTTCATTTCATGTGCGATGCATGAAGGTTTGTGCAGATTTGTTTATGCTGTGGATCACAAAACATTGCCGCTGACACAGATAAATGGCAGAGAAAGAAACTAAAGTTCGAAAGTTCTGACTGCAGTAGGTCTTGTCAGATATTAATGTTGCCTTAATATTCTGACCCAACTGGGAAAGAACTAGATATTTTTGTTGTCCTGGAACCAGCTTGAAGAGCAATCCAAATACTCAAAGAAGCAAAAAAAAAAAAAGTGGAGATGTACACAAAATTACTTTTCGTCATTGTACAGTAAATGACAATATAGTAAAAAAGTGAAATTACAGTCACGATGATGGTATTTATTCCAGTGTGGCACCATTCCTAGAACTGATCACCTATTATTGATAGTGAGACATAATCAAACTGCTTTCATTGTGAGGGTGAGTTGCTTGCATTCTCATTCTGTTAGAGGCATTGGTGGTGATGCCATTAACCTGAGCTGCTTCTTGTGGTCACTAATAAAATGAATGCATTTGATGACCCCTAATATCAAGTCAAGAGATTGATGCAACACAAACACTCATAAACCTGATGTAGTCTTCCCTGCACGATTCATTATGTTATGTTACCTTATTGTCATTTGGCAGATGCTCTGACCCAGAGCGACTTGCACAGGTTACATTTTTATCCATTTATACAGCTGGATATTTACTGCGGCGATTGTTGGTTAAATGCCATGCCAAAGGGTACAGCAGCAGTGCCCCAGCAGGGAATCAAACCAGCAACCTTTAAGTTGCTCCTTGCCACCTACACCACACAGCTACCACAGATTCGTTCATCTTATTTGGTGTGGCCTCTTTTTGTTGTTGTCGTGGTCGCCCAGATTTTGGTGAGCCCCCCCTGTAGTGTCCCCAGTTGGGGCGTCTGTGCTGCCCGCCTTGTGAATGGGGCCGTTTGATTCCCCCAGCACGACAGCTCTCTCCAGATGTTCCCCCTGCCCGCCCAGCTGCTGGTGAGAGGCACACAGCTGCTCTCCCGGCCAGAGACACCGCCGCGGACGCAGCCTAATCCTTTTACACGGGAAAAATGTCTTTATTCGCTTTATCTCATTTCGCCCATCTGGGCCAATTGGGCCACGGTGCGGGCAGATGCTGCCAGCCCGCCCCCCCAGTCTGGGCGGATCTGCTTCTCTGGGATTTGCTCAGCTTCGCGCTGCTGTGCAATCCGGTCAAACAGAGAGCCAATCAGAGCCTGCACTGCAAATTTGAGCTTAGCGTATGGCATAGCCTCCCCAGCCAGGTGCTTCACATCCATCTGTCTATCTCTGTCTATTTATCTACCATATCTACCTATCTATTGATCTATCTCTTTATCTATCTACATATATATATAGCATAGTGATTAGCTACTATATATATCTATCGATCTATCAATCTATCTACTGTAATTGTTGATCTATCTATATATTTGTCTATCTATCTGTTTAACCATAACCATATCTATCTGTTCATAACCATTGAAAATATTGATTTGTTTCATATTCAGCTCTATTCACTTCATGGTAAAGACAACCCCCTCAGAGCTGGCTGTCAGAAGTTCTGGCATGCTGGTATACTGACTTACTGGCAAAGTTATTGTTTTGACATTTTCCTGTGTGACAGATTGTTGGAAAAATGCCAGAGCATTTAGAGATGAACAGAAAAAGGCTGTTGACTCTGACCTCCTTTTCTGATGCAGCCATTCTTCATTTAAATTGCCCTTTTCATTCCTGACATACACACAGAAAATCAGCAGAATTTAAAGACAGAATGGGTGAGCAGAAATTGAACCAAATCTGAAGTGTCAAGTCTTCCGTTATCATGCCCATCAAAAAACGTGAGTGACTCAGATTTAATTGATCCAGACCTCTCGGAGGGGACACACAATTCATAGTCGGCCAATACTGGCCAAATCTGGGGGGGTGGCGGAGGTGGGGGTAACTCAGAGGATGGCACTGAAGCTCGTTACACAGAGAAGGCAGCTAGGGACTGGATCACAGGGTGTGTTGCAAAAGGTGTTTAGCTGTTTAGTGTTGACTGAGGGCAGAAGGCGGAGTTCTGGCCCGGACTAATTTCGTTTGTGTTTTGTCTTTACTTTTGTGTTTCTTGCTCATTAAAAAAAACATCCATCACTGTCTCCCTTTCTCACTGTGGAGCAAAGACTGTGAGTTATAAAGAGATGTCTCCTCAGACTGCATCTCGGTTCCACTTAAATCTCCACCCCCTACCACCTGCTACTTGTATTAATTGCTGGGTATTTACTTGTAGCAAGTACTGCAATGTGTTGTGGATACTGTGATCTAGAGACTGTGAGATATATGGTAATGTATGCACTTGACTTCCCTTCCCGGTTTTCTAGCTGTCTAGTTTCAGGTTAACACAAATCTGTGACAGTGTGTGAATGGTGTTGTACATGCACTCACTGGTCTGGGAGTGTTGTTAGCTTGGTCTGAAGCTGTTGCTCATTTAATTTGGGTACGGGTACACTTGTGCTGGAAGTCGAGGCAGATAAGAGAATCTGCTAAATGAATGTGATGTGTTGTAGTGTAATGTAATGTCTCTCTGAACCATGAACACAGGTGGTGAATTTTGCACACAATGGTTCCAGTGTCCCTTTGGCAACATGGAATTTTGGAACCTAAGAATTCCTACTTGCATTACTTCAAAGCACGCACTGTACTGGACTTGGGATTGAGAAATCAAATTTGCATACATGTGTTCTCCACAGCTTTGTTTCAAAGTCAGTACAGCCAGGTACCGGTTTCTCTTTGTTTCTTTAGCTTTGTCTTTGGCATTGTTTTCAACCCAACACTTGTGAAGTGGGAGAAAGTGCTTATTTCTTAGAACAAATCTATTCTGGGAGGAGCAGAACATACCGTCCTGAAAACGTCAGACGCGTGAGAGAACAAGTTTGAAATTCGGACTCGGTTCTCTCCTGCTGTTTCCACGGTTGCCATCTGGAGCATCCTAGCGCAGAATCCTGGCAGCAGGTCAATGCTGTGCCGTCTATCACACTGTTAAAAACGCAAGCCTTTGACCATCCATACATTTCAGCCTCAAGGCCCTCCTTATCTCACCAGATTAAATAGGCTAGTCTGTGCCCAATTAAAATGAATGAAGGTCTGGTTGAGTAAAAACAGAATCAATCATTTTGTCACTGTATTTGCCACTGTAATAACGTAACATATCTGTGTGTATAGAAACAGAGTGGCTGAATCTGTTCAGTGTCAACAGTATAGTAACCACCTAGCTAGCCTGCCGTTTGTCTGGAACATTTAGCTGTGGTCAGAAAGCTCAGTAACTGGCATCAGGACACTTTACATAACCTCAACTCAATTAGCGGTAATATTCATAACTACGACAAATCAAGGTAGCATGCAACTTTTTGTCTGAACTATTGTGATTAACAACAAGCAGCTGACCAAAAATTGCTTTCTTTGATAAACCGCTAATTTCACCATGTGGGCGACTGTTAAACTCTGCTCATCAGACACATGATCTTGCACATGTGACACAGCTTACAACGTGTAACAGATTTTTAGCTGTAACATTCTGAAAATCCACATTTGTTTAGGAAAGATATCATTAACAAATTATTTAATTTAATCTAAATATAATGCAATTTGTGTTGATATTTGATTATAGTTGCCCATCTCCAAATGCAATTTTGTTTTGGCTTTCTGAAATAAAAGCGTGACAGCTACAGAAGTGTAGTGCCCAACAGCATGTAAAGTCTTTATCCTTCCCTACAGGAACCTAATCCTGCTTGGCGTGTAATCTCTCTGTCATTTTTTTCACTCTGAGTCTAAAATAAACATATGATCTAGTCATCCTCCTAATTTTAATGGCAGAGACCTCATTTATTTCTCTACAATGACCTTTTTTTTTAAAATATTTGAATTTCATTTGTGTGAAACATGAAAAACGCATTTGATTTTCCTGAGCAATACCTGAGAGTAAGCGCTATGGCGAATGTTTGAGGATTATAAAGTAATGAAATCCACACCAAATACCAGAAAAGAGATAATTGTATTGAAAATCGCCCCATGAGAAACGCCAACCTTTTGTGTAATTACGCATGTGGCAGCGAATCGAGCGAGCGGCGAATCGGTGTCGTTTAAATGGGTAAATTGCTAATGGAAACAAAAAGGCAATGCTTGTTTCTCAGCTGATGTTTTTTTTTTCCCTTCCATTGGGAGGGATGTATCGATCCAGGGGTGTGCGGGGCGCTGAGATACAGGGTTCCTTACACAAGCAGCATCTGCGTGCTTCATATTAGGACTACATAAACATGTCAGTGGCTGCTGGATCGGACCTGCACAGGGCGACGTGCGTGTTCACCCCACAAGACCCTGTGTCAGGGCAACGGGGAGGGAGTGAAAACACATTCTAAATCACTGAATGCTTCAGTAGGGTCTACTATCAAGTTAAATCAATCATATTTTATTTGTTGTAGCACAAACATTTTTACAATCAAAATGGTCACAAAGCGCTACGTACGTAGTGCATTTTCCAGAGGGAGTCTGAAAACCAAAAATCCCAGGCAAACTGGGGGACAAAAACTGAAAAATTATACCCTCATCCTGGAAGAAGGCGGCCAAGAGACTCCTGGAAAATAATAAGAATACAAGAATAATAAGAATTGAAAAGATAACGTCAGTGTAACACAGGGCATCAGTTCATCTCAACACTTCATCAGAATAGTTCCGTTCTATAGCCAGTGAGGTGGACAGGGGATGGAAATATTGGCCTCGGGCAGGTTATGAGCGGGGACCCTCGTCCCGAGAGAGGATGGTGCAGCAATGGTCCAAGCAACATATTCATCCTTGCCAGTCTGCTGTGTTAACTGCTGTACTACATACCATCACCCATATAATTGACCGGCTGAACCCTAAAGCATACCTGTAGAACATAATCCTCCATACTCAAGTAACGCCTGAATTCCTCTGTGAATAACATGCAATCTTATATGTATTTTCTAGACTGTATCATTTGATTGATTCTTTAAAATGAGAAATACACACTCTGGGACATTTTGCCCTTGTTTTTCATTTGGTTTTTCAAATTGCTTTTAGTGGATCCAGTTGCGTATTGATTCAGATGTCGGTCTCTACTTGCATGGCATTGAAGTATGCCTATCCTGTGACTTCTGAAATTAGTCAACCATATTGAAGTAATCAGATTATTTTTTCTTTCATTCATCTGACACTCATGTATAAGCTATATTGTATATGCAGCTAGAATACAGTAACACTATAAATTTTAGTTTAGCAGGTAGGTTGAATAGCTCTCTGCACACAATGTCTATATTATTAAATATATTCACTTTATTTCATAATTAATAAATACAGAGAGAGGTAGGCCTGACTTTGCTTGGAAGGTCCTTGGAAGTCTGATATTGTCCTAATACAGAGACCAAATCTGCATTTTGTCTTGTTCATTTTCCAAAAATTGTCACACACCTACACACACCCAATGCTTAATAGATGGTTACCTAGAGGAAAGACACAAAAAAGCAAGCCTCTTCAAGCTCCTTGTTCTGTGCCTGTTCACTCATTCTGTGTACCATGAGCGGGGTTTTTTTTCAACACTGTACCTGGCATTCAATAAACCCCAAGAACACTTCACACGCAATGAATATTAACACATTGCACCTTGTGGGTATAAATGAGGTTGTGTAACCCCCGGAATAAATTTTGATTTAAACCTTCCCTGCAGCTCATTGACGAGTAACATCGATTCTGGGAAAAGCGTTTGAATACAGCTCGCATCTAAATCATCTTCAGAAATCGCCGTCGAACGGGGCTGCAAATGAACAGACCGCTGAATTTATGATTATTTATATTTCTATTTATTATTGCGGTGAACTGTGTCAACCCCCCCACCACCCCCCTTCCTCCAATCACACATGAGCCTGAAGCTTGCAGAGTCCCCCTTGGCAAACATTCTGGCCCGTAGAGTGAAGCAGATGTGGCGAGTGTGTCTGAGTGAGACAGGGCAGCTATCTAGATCAACAGCGTGTATTTCCTTACGTAAAGTCCGTGGACTTTGAAAGAGTTATTATACTTTTAAATTCGAGGGATAGCTGTTGTGCATGAGAGCCCCGAGGCTCTGTTTCATTTGCTTTCATCTGCTGCAGAATTGCTGGAATATTATAAGAGATGAACCCATAATTGTGCATCAAAACTTGTATTAGCTACTACGCTAATAAATGCTGGCTGTTTACTTTAGATGGAAATCAAATGGGGGGGAAAAAGGCAGTTTCACTCCAGCCACAAGACAGGATTGAAATCAAAATTTGCAGGTGGTTTGCATCATATATTACTGGTGTAAAATGCCAATAAAACTTCACTGACCACTCTTAAGAAACTGTTTATGGAAAAGGGAATGTATTGAAGGGCATGTGAAAGTGTGTGGGTTTATACCTAGACATGGACATTTCACATTTATTTTGCCAAGTTATTTTGTTTTGCACTTAATTTGACCTATTTACGACCCACCTACATCCAATAAAATCTTCACAAAAGGTTTTGTTTCGTGAGACATGGCACTACGATAACGGCAGGAATAGCAACTTTGTTTTGGCAGGTTGCAATAAAAAGCACGTCTTTTAGTTGCTCCCCTGAGGTTGAGAAAACAAATTAAAGTCAATCTCACAGAAGCATATTTGCTTATTAGTAACTCCCCCCGTTTTTGACTGGACCCCACGGAGGCCGGATTTCTGTAGCGTATTTTAAATGCAGGGTTTACCTCATTAGCGTCCTGCTTCCTTCAGGATAAAGAGCTAATGCATCTGATCTCGTATTTCCTTCCCTCTGTGACCCCCCTCCCTGTTAGGCCCACAGCATGGATTGGTGGCTGGGCTGTGGAATTCATTACCAGGTGGATCACAAATCAGAAGGACACTCTGCCCTCTCAGACCCTCCGTTTCCCTCTCAAAGGGACACATGAGCGAGGTCTATAAACATCTGGCATGGAACTGCACGCGGGACAGATTGACTCAATCCTTTCCAAAAAGAAAAACATTTTTGGTTACATTTTTCATTACATTAAATTATTTTAATAAAGCAGATGCTCTTATCCAGAGTGACTTGCATAGGTTGCAGTTTTATCCATTTATACAGCTGGATATTTACTGAGGCAGTTGAGGGTTAAGTACCTTGCCCAAGGGTACAACAGCAGCGCCCCAGCAGGGAATCAAACTAGCAAACTTTTGATTATGAGTCCTGCTCATAAAATTTTGGAGTCAGTATTATGATAATGTCTAAATGATGCTGGTGCTGGCTATACTCATGATATTGTTAGTAAATGATATGGTTCCATGGCTTGTCATTGCTGAAATAATTTGTAGTTTTTTGAAATCCTTCTCATTTTTTATTGAATAAAGGGGGGAAAAGACGGTTAAATCTAGGAATCATTATGGGGGAATGATGCTACCCCTCAGAGAGGTGAAGGAGAGGAGGGTCCGTGCAGGGGGGATGATTGGGGGAAGCCTTACTGCCAGCGCTCAGTGGCCGTACTCCATATTCACAGCCAAACTGCCAGAGATTTCTAGATCAATGCCTTTCCCATTGCCCCTGCTGCAAGCCATGAGGACTGTGCATGATCACTGATGACATCATTTAAGAACCCCTGTAGGGGTGTGGAGGGGTTTGTCCAGGCAGCTCCTGGTCTTCTGGAGGGGGGGGGGGGGGGGGGGGGGTCTGTGTGGGGTGTTACTGCAGGGAGTCTAGTCCTGGTTAAAGGATAATGTGTGCTATGCTACACTGTGGAAGGACCTCCTCTAGTGCTGTAGCTCCTGGAGGTTTGTTAGTTTAATGGAATTACCTTGGCATTCTCAGCACAAATTTGAGTCAGGGTTTTATAAACATAAATGTTTATTTCCATTTATTTGTTGTTAATCAGCCCCTAGATGCTGCTCTATGGCATTTTATTCAGTTCAAAATAATCAGGTAATTTATCTGTAAATGGACGACCAGCCAGATTATTATCATAGTAGATTCTTTATGCCCTGGTTCTTGGAAAACCAGGGCATATAGAGTGTTCTGCTCTAATTGTGTAGTTTTTCTCATTTGTATTTGTTTATGAGAACTCTGTAGAGAGTCCAGTTTCCCTACCGTAAGACAGAACAATCTTCTAATTAGAGTTCAGAGGATCTTGCAGGGTTCACACTGGCGTAAACTTCTTGTAGTTTAGATTTCTGTTTACATTTCTCCTATTTTTACCCAACAAACTCATGAAATACTGCAAGGTACTTAGGCAGGAAAAAGATGAAGAAAAATATTCTACTGCATAATTAACCAGCCATTATGAATTTCCTTTCCGTTTTTTTTTTCTTCCATGACTGATTTTTGTTATCTGTGAAGTTCAGGCTTCTGACATCCAAATATTTAATCAAACCTTTAAATGAATTAAAATATTGTGTTGAGATGATAGATGCATGTGCATGAGAGGACTTTGTGGTGTGTAATGTTTATGGTTCTGTATTTTTCAATTCACCAGTGACCACACTGACCCAGGAATGATTGGGCTTTAACCTCTAGCTGAGTCAGACTGAAGACCTAAAAACTCTACTCCATCCTCTCTGCTCAGAGCTCAGTTTTGAAAGAGAAGGATTGTGGGTAGAGGCCTTGTGATAAGCTCCTGCTCCATCCAGAGGGTGTGCTCGTAGATCAGCCTCGTTATGCCGCTGAGAGTGGGCTGAGCCACCAACCCCCGGGAGCCGCCGCGACGGAGCCGAGCCGGATCACGTGAGAGCCGCGGGGCGCGGTGAGATTTAGCGACTCGCGCCTCCAGCGCCGCTCTGAGCCCCGCTGAGAGCCGGGCTCTGATCTCCGCGCACCGCAGCCTCCTCAGATCTCGCAGAAACCCCACACGCTGCGCCGGCGTGTTCTCTGTCCCGGCGAGCCTCGCTCCAGCGCCGTGCAGTCCGTGTGAGCGGAATTAATCTCGTCCAGAGGGCGCCGGATAACGCCGGCGTCCGGCACCAAGCCCAGGCTGCGCGGCAGGGGGGTGCTCCAGATCTCAACGGGACAGTCCATCTCCAGCATGGGGTAGCACGAAACACATTACATTACATTACGTTGTTGTCATTTAGCAGACGCTTTTACCCAGGGAGACTTACATGTGTTACAATTTTTACATGCTATCCATTTATACAGCTGTAATGCTTATCCATTTTTACTGAGGCAATTGTGGGTTAAGCACCTTGCCCAGGGGTGTGGCAGCAGTGTCCTAGTGGGGAGTCAAACCAGCAACCTTTAGGTTGTGAGCCCAGCTCCTTACCACTGTGCTATACTGCACTACACAAAAATGCCGTCGCATTCGAGATGCGGTTGAGATGCTGTCGCTCCGACGCAACGCCCGAGACCTTCAGTTATCACATGGAAGCCGTGACACAGACGCGTTCATGCAACAGTCTTCACATGCACAGACTGTGCACTCGAGGTAGCCACAGCTTGCTCAGCTACAGGTCAGTGAGCACAAATTATTCGGAGGACCCTTCCCAGCCTCGCCTCCGCCCGCGCTGCCAGGCCAGGGGAGGCTCCGTTATTCGTTGGCCTGGTTTCAGAGGTGTGAACGCGTCTCACGGCCGATAGCAGGTGGCTGGAGGACCTCAGAACCTCACAGAAACGGACTCCTCTTCCCTCGGTCGCAAAGCGAGGGTTCCATGCTTCTATACAAAGGTTGTTGCAGCGTGACCCAAAAACAGTATGTGTGAGAGATGGGTTTATAAACTCGCTCAGCTGCTGAAGGCAGCCGTCCTCTCCTCAGTGCGCTCAGGCAGAAAGAAATGTAAGTAGGACAGTGTGCTGAGGGACATTGGTTTGCTTTAACATGAAAGGCTGAGATCTTGAGGTTTGCTTATACAGGAGACACCGGCGAGACTTTGAATGCGTATTTTCAGAACGCCCCTGTTCAAACACTAAAAGAAAGACAAGAATTAATTTAGTTTTCCCCATCATTTTCATGTAATCCAGTGCTATCTGTCAGGACCATATTTACGCTGATAAAACACAACAGAACTGGGGAGAGATTCCCTGCTATCTGCTCTTCAAATATTGGCTCTGCATCGCCAGTATTTACGATGCAGTCTATTAATATGCATTAGAACACAGATTCCGAATTGACTGTAGTGCTTTTTCAAGATCAACACAGGGAACACTTTCTTAGCTTAAGAAAGTGTATGATTTGATGTTATTTGACTTACACTGCTTATTCTTTATTCTGTAGAAAAGAAAACTAGTACTGCAATAGCAGATTGTCAAAGCTGATTTCTCTGGGGTTGTCTGTAAGCAGCACAGAGTGCTGTGCTTTGACAGTATTCAAAGGGACACTGTAAATGAAGGACTTTATAAGTTTTTTTTTAAAGCTGTGTCTTTCTCTCCTCCTTTGACAGGAAAGAAAACCACAAAGACCCCTCCTGACGTCAGCCCCAGAAGAATGCACCGCCAATGTGAGTCCGTGTGGCCTCTCTGACAGTTTACTGCTTTCAGATACTGGCTGTGGGGAACAAGAAGGAAGCTAGCGACAAGCTGGCCTGTAAGAAGCGACCTCGTTTGAAATTTAGGGCACTGTACTGCCCTCCATCACAGGACGGAACCAGGGCTAGGGAGGGAGCTGGTATACTTGGCATTCTGTGTGACGGTGCTGTTGAACACAGTTAACATTCCAAGATTCTGTGTTAATGCACTGTGGGAGAAGAGAAGAGTCCTCTGTAGAAGGTTAACACCACAGCCCAAACCAGTGGCAGACTGTTTTGTGTGATTGTATTATTGTATTTGTTTACTATGGCTGGCATTACCGGGTCTGAGCAACAGCAGTGGTCTCCAAAATGGAAGATCTGTTCCTAGTATCTTCCCAAGATACTAATGCATCCATTACTGTATAAGATTCAGGATTGCCATTGTCTCCATATTATGCAGCTCGACCCTCCATTTCAAAAAACCTGGGAAGAGACGGTTCAATTATGTGATATCCTAGGTGGCAGCATTTAATTACCCCTGCCCCTTCTCCCTCAGTACCACTTTGAGTGAACCACCCCCACGTGTAATTATTTAAACAGTATTCAATTACATTGTAAGTAGACCTTGTTACACAAAACATGCTATCCCTGTATCTCAGTACTTCAGCCTACAAATATTAATATCAATATACCGACATTAGTACCAGCCCTGTCCTGGGC
Source organism: Megalops cyprinoides (assembly GCF_013368585.1). Taxonomy (NCBI): domain Eukaryota; kingdom Metazoa; phylum Chordata; class Actinopteri; order Elopiformes; family Megalopidae; genus Megalops; species Megalops cyprinoides. The sequence goes on along the minus strand of NC_050588.1, from coordinate 36,038,159 downwards.
ACAGCTAACACAGTATGTTATTATAGATATCTGCTTTCATGTTAAATTATTGTCATTGAGCACACACTTAGGTGCACTAGAGTGGCTTACATAAGTGCATACAGATGGCAATTGTGGGTTAAGTACATTGCCCAAGGGTACAACAGTAGTGCCCCAGCAGGGAATCGAACCAGCAAGAAGGCCGTCTCCTTACCGCTGTGCCACACTGCTGCCCTTTCCTTTTGCACTACAGATCTTTGACTCAATTCTGTGTTCTGTGTAGAGTTACAGAGAAATAAATTCATCTAAACATTTTTCATCCATTTTTAAAAGCTGTAAATATCTGTTCTTCAGACCATCTCGAATGGTCCTGAGAACTCTGTCCACCACAGCACCAACGCAATCACAATGGGGATGTCCTGCGGCTTGCATCAAGACCACCACTCTAATGAGAGGACATAGATATTCTGTCTGAGTCAGCATCCTACGGTCCCACAAAACAATACTTTTTTATGTTTTCTATGTGCTCATGTTTCGTCAATCATGTTGGCATATTTTCTATTCATTATTTGCTTAGAAAATAAAAAAAGAGCGGTCGACGGACAGATCAAAGGAAGGGGGAAAAACTGATGAAGTCATGTGCACATAATTTATTTACCTGTGCTTAGTTCTTATGTGACCATCCAAGAGTGGAAAAACAACATCAAAAATGGACAAGGGCCTCTTTGGTTTCAAGGAGCTAAACTAGCTTCAGCCCTGTCCTTTTATGGTGGTTGGCTGACTCTCTCAATTCATGAGTGATGGGGCCGAACCAGTGTGAAGGATCATTTGGCACGTTAGAATACTGCGGTGTAGCGCAGTGTGCGATTCACAAAATGGGACACATGGGATTGAATATCCATTCAGGTTAATCGAGTACGAATGAATCTGAATAAATTTGAATGAATCTACGTAAGGCTGACTGTCGTTAGAGTTCAGAATGAGTAAAATGTGCTTCTGTATCTCTTTTGCAATGAAATGGAGTTCTGTTAGAATTATGCAGGTGGGTAGATCATCAAAGACTCTGCACTTATTAAAATTCCATGTATACAGCCTCATAAAACATGGCAGAGATATAGGATACTGCACATTCTCCAACATTTCTCAGCGATATGCAAAAGCCCTTATTCCGGGCTGGTTTGCTGGCATCATGCGTCTGCAAGACCAGAACGATAAAATAGTGTGTCTGCCGTGATCAATGAAGCCCTGCATTTATCGATTTTGTGTGTGGTTTTTTTTTTCCTGTGTGGAAGGTGTTTTTCGGTGGGGAAGGGGTTTGTAAATGTGCCTTCCGTTGGTCAGCACTGGTTGTAATAACTTTTATTGTTCTTCATTACTATCAATAATACCGACTGCACAAACACCCCCAACCCACTCCATCTTCCATTATGTTATGTAGCTTTTTAGCTTTGCAGATATTTAGCTGCAGAGTCTCTCACAGCCAGTCAGTATGAAACCCAGAGCCCAACCTTAAAGTTATTCCCTCCACTGAATGTGCTCTTCACAGGCATGGACAACGATACCAGAGCGCCAAAGGATCAAAGCGTAGCTTCCCACAGGGAGCCGCAATTCCTGTGAGGAATCAGAGCTAAATTAGCTCATTAAGCTGATAGCAAAAAAAAAAAAAAAAAGAAAAAGACTGAAGCTTATCCACACTCCTGTTTTAAGCGGAACGCGTTTCTCCCACCCCTCCCCTAAGCCCACCAGCATGTTGGCTAAGCCCGGAGGAGGAATGGCGACCATTTTGCCCTCTCGTCAGCTTGCCCTTGGTATCCCGTGTTTTGGCACACAGCTGTGTAATTGAGTTTCCCGCACACTCACAGAGGAAAGAGAAATTGTCGGCTTTGCCAAGGCTGATCAGTATGTGTCACAAAGCCAGGGTTCCTCACAGTCTTTTGTAATATTAACGTTACCGATCTGCAGTATGTCACATGCTCAGGTTCAGCACTCACTGTAGACACCTTACATTACATTATATTACTGTCATTTAGCCAACACTCTTATCCACAGCGACTTACAAGGTTACAATTTTTACACGTTACCCATTTATACAGCTGGATATTTCCCGAGGCAATTGTGGGGTTAAGTACCTTCCCCAAGGGTACAGCAGCAGTGCCCCAGTGGGGCATCGAACCAGCAACCTTTCAATTACAATCTCTGCTCCTTACCAACATGCTACACCGCTGCCCCTTAGTTCCAGCCGGTCTCTTATGTCGTGCATGCTGTCATTTTCTCTCTCCCTCACCCTCTCTCTCTCGCTACGCCCCCCCCGCCCCCCAGTGTCATACTCTGATGTAACACCATGATGTCAGTCACGCCGCTGTGCCTCCTCTTCACTCCATCTCTCAGATCAGGCGGTTGGCGGGGCCAGCGCCCCGTGTCGACCATGGTCCGCGGCAGCCCCACCGTCACCTCGGCTGGCATCCTCCGCTCGTCTGCGTGCCAGCCGCTGTCAGACGGCCTGACAGCCGGGGGCCAGCCTCACATAACCTCTCCTGAAAGGATGTGTCAGTACCCCTCCCACCACCCCCTACCCCCCCCCCCCAGCCAACCCCATACTCCAGCTGATCCTTAACTGCAAGCCAAAAAAAAGAACTTCAGCAACAAAGCCATCAGTGGAATTAACACTCCGCAAATCCCAGTCTGCACAATGACAAGTTCAGAGGATTTTATGCTGTTTTCGCAGAGCTGTCTCTGTGATGTGTGAACTGGGAAGGCAAAGATAAGAAACCCACCTCTCAGAGTGAGGGGGCTGCATGAATGAGGGGTTAGGGGTGACGGAAATGACAAAAACAACTGTCAGTAAACGTGAAATGAATGTCAACATTTTATTAAGTTCAACAGAGTTGCACAAACCATTTTGTACAAACAGGATGAACAGGATAAGAATAGGTTTATCATCAATAAATTTAAGAATCTGTGTAATTATTACAGCATCAAGGCTTTAAGATAAAAAAACAACACAGATTAATTTTAATTTTAGTGCATAATAGTATTGTATGTAATTTAGTTAAAGGCAGTTAAATGTACAGAGACATTTCACCCCTTTTTCAACCCAAAAACGTGACCTTTGAAAAATAAACAGAATTAGAAAAATGTTGTGTACAGTAATATTCACATTTAGAAAGTTTTGTGTCGTGGCCTTTTTCAATCGTTTTCTGACAGAGGTCTTCTTGTATAGCACGCCCTGGCTGTTCAGCTCTTTTTTGAAGGCCGCACAAAGCCAGGGCAGGGGATTTGATCTTTCATCAAGTGCAGCCAAGACCACTTTTCAGTCCTGCAGATTGGCAGCACCCTGTGAATTTCTCATTCCCAATATTGCGGTGGGGAAGTTTACAGTCATCGGCTGGTGTGAGTTCAAACAGACGTGCAGCTGAGACACAGGTACTTCTACCAGCTGTGTGGTTTAGGTAGATCTTAGCCGTCATCAGATGGGATTTACTGTGATTCCCATAAAAGCAGATGTCAGATGGGTGCTAATTGATAGAGCATGCACTTAGTATGCAAAATTAATCTGATATTCTCTTTTGAGCTATTCTAATCTGTTTTCTGTAGAGCACTAACTCGGCATTTAAACATCTATGCTAATTCTCGGATTTCTTGCTTAGCGGCATGTTTTTGTCATAATCACAACAACAGCAGTGACGCGTTGAATCTCTCTCGCCCTTTACTACATTGGCCGATTGTATTTACCTAATTACAATGCAGCGTAGTGTTCAAATGCAATGTATGCAGTGTTATAATGCAACTCGAAATTCTTCGTGAAGCAGTGTTCCAGTTTGCCAGCACCAGCTGCAGGAAGAGATAAGAGATCCTAGAAGAGCTGCATTGTGTTCATGTGGAAATGCTGTATACAGTAGCGGTGACACACTGGTATGAGGTTTGACAGATTATTTTGTTAAACACGAGTATTTGATGATGATGATGATGATGATGATGATGATGATGATGATGATGATTATTATTATTATTATTATTTCCAGAATCACAGGTATGGCCCCCTCAGTACTTACCTGTGGCCTGTAGGGGGAGAGAGGAAAGGTGAACGTGAAAGGCCTGCTACTGCTGCATGTTGATAGTGATAGTGAAAGGCTGAAGATTGACATTCATAATGCAACTTTTTTATAGCGCAACAGAGTGACCTTCTCCATCCACGTCTATCTAGGGCAATGCTGGAGCCTTTGATTGTGTGCATGTGACAGGAAAGCTTACATTATTTATCTCCTTGGCAGGTGCCCTTGTCCAAGGTAACTTATCTTACACTTATACGCCAGGCTGTTTTACTGGGGCAATGTAGGTTATGCACTGTATCTTATTCAATGGTACGACCGCAGCCTGCAACCCTCTAGTGGCAAGTCCATTTCCCGAACCACTACCCCTCACCAGCATGTATAAACTCATGACCGCTGTGCAGCTCTGCTGATGAGCACGTCGTCTCCTTGTTGCCTAACCTAGGGGGGGTGAGTGACACCATCGTCCCTTTGGAGCTCTCAGGCACCTCTGCGGTGCTGTTTTCAAGCCCTGCTGGGGACTGCTGTGACCAGATAAAAGAGTGTTCAATTTTTAGAAGTACCACGAGGCTCAGCCTTAATATCGGGGGCGGGGCCTCTGCCATAACCCTATTGGCTCCCCGCCACTCACAGGCCCAATGAGATCAGAGGAGTCGCGGCACCACCGGTGGCTGGTCTGCGGAGGCCAGATAACCGCATCGCTGCTAGCACCGACTCTGCGGAGTGCGGAGCAGCGCAGACAGAGATGCAGCGGGCGTCTGCTGAAACGCCGACCGACGCTGTCGCTATGGGCGCCGAGCCTTTGAGCGCGGGTCTGGCTTTTCGGGACGATCGTCCCCTCGGCTGTTACTGCGGCCCCGCTTCACTCCCTCTTTTGCTTGAAGATGCGACTGCAGTGATGAAAAGAGACGTAAAAAACCCACCCCGCAAACCGCCAGCCTCTCTGCCCTCTGAAAGCTGCACGTCTGCAAGGCGAAGGAGGAACAGCTCGGAGGTGAACTCCAGGCGCTTTCCTTTGAAGCTGGAAACAGTGCAGCCCTCCGCCGAGCGGCAGGCCGGCTAACACCGCCCCGCTCATCAGACCGCCGACCGGAGCGGAGCTCCCCCTCAGGACGGCTCCACTCCATCCCCCAGGACGAGTCCTTTTATAGCAGGAGGAAACCGGCGTAATCCTTGCGATGATCCCTGCTGGACATCCCGTTTTAGATGTTTGCTGCATAACACTGATTGTCAACATAAATTTGATTTAAATGTGGCTTGGGATGAGCAGTTCAGCAGAGCAGATTCAGCAGAGCAGACTGCTGTGTCTTATTTTGCTGTACAACTGGTAGCAGCATGGTTTATGTGAAATGTATTTATAGTAAATGCATTGCAATGGACAAGGCAATTACATCAAATCCACATAGCTGCTGCATTAGAGACCTGGTGGACAACTAGATACTCCATGTCAAGCAGACCATGCATGTGTAATAATGTCATTACAACACAGATGTGTGACTGTATATTAGGGGAATTATTTGTAACAAGACATTTCAGCGGTTAATGTTAAGGTCAGAGATGAAGTGAGAGGGTTGCAGTAAAGGGAAGAACACGGATTATACAGAGTGATTACAGAGTAATTACAGAAGCGTTTGCAGCCATTTTAAAGAGGAAGATATTTCTCTTTGTCAGTGGAACGTGCTTCTGTTTGTCAGTCATCTGAGGGCCCTGGCAGCGTTCCCGTCCTAGAGGTGAACATTCTGCTGGTTTGTCCTTTGCTTCTGCTCTAAAACTCACCATCAGTTAAGATATCACTGCACCCTTCCAAACCCCCCCCCCCCCCCCCCGCAGGATGTCACCATCTCTCCCTTTGTCTTTTCTACGGTGGAGATACCATGGAAGAAAATGGAAGAAAAAAAAAGGTTTGCCTAGATGAGCATCCTGTTAACATGGAAAATGGCCATCCTGTTGAAAGACAGGCCATGAGGGGGCTTATTCACGTCACAAGAGATTGAGCAGCTGACCCACTTTCGCAGGAGCTTGGGTCACTGTACGTCATATTGCTTCTACCCGCATCACTGCCTTCGCCCTCCAAGCCAAATGGAAGGACAGACAGAATGCACCTCCAGCTCATTGGTCAGAGAGAGATTGCTCCATACTCCTTATTGGCCAGCAGCAACGTGGCGGTCTATGACATGAAGGATTAAATGTGATGCCTCAAAAATGGGTCCTTAATCGATTATGTGACGCCGTTTCCAAGCATTCCATGTCTTCACAGATTAGAGAAGCTGGTGCAGGTGTTGCTTTTTGTTCAAGTCCAAATACCACAGTGTAAATGTGTTTTTGGCGTACTTGTCTCTGTGTGTTTTTAGTGTTATGTTCACAGGGCTGCAATATTTATTGGGAGTATATGTTACATCTGAAGTTAGATCTGAAGTCTTCTCCCGCACCCAGAAGATGTGCTGCACGCCATTGCTGAGAGGCTTCGGTGGAGATGGCTCGAAGCCGCTCCCAGCGCTGAAAAGTGAAGTTTGGGGCGGCAAAGTGGGTCACACCCAGCAGGGCGAGTTGTGGGGAGGGGGAGTCCGCTCTGGCCTGAATAGGGAAACGGAGACGCTCTGCCAAAGAGCACAGCTGCCGCTGAGCGTGCCGCGTCCACTCGGAGCTCCCGAATAAGGTGTCCGGGTCCCTCCGCTCTAAAAATACCCAGCGCATCCTAGACCCGGCCCACGCGCCCCGCCGGGGGAGCCGTGAAGTAGCACAGGACACAGCGAGGGGGTATCGCCAGGCACGGAAACGCCAAATCAGAGAAGGCCCCCGTACTGCACGGGGTGCCTGTTACAGGGCCCGCAATACAAGGTGTGGTCATTGTAAATGCAGGTTTTGCGTGTCACTTTGCAGTGCATCACCGAAACTCGCTTTGTCACAGCGGCACTGACGGCGTAGGTGAGAAGTGTGTGGTGACGGTCCAAGGCTGTCATTTCTTAATTGTCACTTCTTGTCATGTCTTTCCGTGAGTCACATCATTAGTGAGACACTTTCTCAGAACCACAGGAGAGAATGCATTGGCTTTGTAACGTGGCATGCCAACAAAGTGTTTTGTCACATTTTTTCATAAATCATATCTTGTTTCTTATTCATATGGTATTATTTTGATTAATATTTATTTGCTTAGCCGATGCCCTTATGCATGGTAATGTGCATAGTTTTCATTTTTCATTTGTCAGCTTCTACAGGATACTCAATGATAGAAAGGAATTTCCCAGCAGAGTTCCACTTTCTGAGGATTCTAATCGTCAAACATTACACCACATCACCTTCCTATAGTTGATCGCAGCTGCGGGCATGAATGTACTTTTAACATTTGTGTATTTTTTATGCTTATGTTGTTTTCTTTTGTCTGAAACTTGATGTGCTGCTTTTCTTGGCCAGGTCTCTCTTGTAAAAGGGACAAACCTGGTAAAATAAAGGTTAAATAGATAAAAAAAAAATAAATAAAAACATAAAGCAAAGAATATAACAAGAGCAAAGACCCTCTAGCAGAGACACTGAAGTGGAGGCAATTCGGGGACAAAGAATACTGATAAAAATCGTCAATCCCTGCATTGTGACAGTTGTCTTCCTGTCACGTGTTGTGGTGTGAGGAAAGAGAATCTCTGGAAGTGGGAAGGACACAGTGAACCAGTAACGGTAGACGAATGAAAAAGGCAGTCAGCAGCCTTCTTTTTTTGGCCTCCTCACTGGTCAAGGTTAATTCAAAAGCCTCTAGCAGAAAGACTCAAAGGATTGAGAGGAAAATGAACAAACTACCGCAAAGTGAGAAATAACATCTCATAAGAGCAGCTCAGTCTGAAGCTCTGTTTTAATTCGTGCGCTGACTGCGTACAGCGATCTCCCAGGCCGGGACTCAAGTCTTTAGATGTGGCCTTTCAAGTTCCCCCTCCGTCTCAACAATTAACCTTTATACCGCTGTCATGACCTTTCCCTGGGTGTAAAATGAACTGAGCCGAGGGTCCAGGGAGAGTTTGTTATTATTTTCGCAGGACATGTTTCACTCTGTAACGTTTATGTCGAAAACGGAGCTGATTGCTGCAATGAGGCAATTCCTGTGCTCCGAACAGCCTTTTGTCAGCTCTGAAAACCGTAGGAATTAGAGCTGAGGCTGAAAGAGAATCCAGCAGCACTCTGCAGACACAATCCTGTCTCATAATAACGTCGCACAATGAAAGTATTTTTTTTGCCGTGGCTGCTGCCGTTTTTACCATGTCGGGAAAAATTGTCAAAGGCCTATTTGGAGTACAAAGCCGCACTGGTAATTTCACAAAAAAAAATTGAACAGGGGTAATTCTTTTGAAAATATGATGAACAATCAAAACGTACAGGATGCAGAAGCATAGAGACGTGTGTCTAGCCTGCTAATGTGTTTACGGAAGGTGTACTGTCTAAGGACAATATTGTATCTACTTCAAGTATTGTGTATGCAAGCACGGAACTGTTTAGTGTTCCATCTTAAATTGATATCATTGCTATCCACATGTCTTATCAACCATATTTAGACAGATTAGTACAGATTATTTCATATTTTAAACAAATGTGGAAAGCTAAACGATCCAAAATGAAATCAAATACTATTAATTTAGTATACTATTTATGCGTGATTACAGTAATGATTTCTGCTCACATTAAAAATCACTGCTCAATGGCGAGGTGCTGATTCACTTCTTAATTTACGCATCGACAAGCTTCGGTGGGAGGTCTTGCAATTCTGCCTTTCACAGCATGCTCTGTCAGTAATTCTTGCTTTCAGCAGGGAGATTCTTTTGCCCCTTTGCCAAATCCAGCTTCAGTGATGTTAGTTCATCCTGACTGGCCATCTGAAAGACATTCCTTACTTTCCTTCTCCACAGTATCACACAACGGTGTCCCCTTCTGTCCCATTAATAGCGCATTGTCACTTTATTTTCACATTTTCAAGTGATGGTATTAAAATCATGACATTTTAATCCCAGTCAATAAAGCGTCATAATTCACAGGTGCGTAAGAATGAACTGTTTGCCCAATTACCACTTGTCCACTTCGTTTGTGTACATCACTTGAATTAAACTGCTCTTAAGCTACAGAGGTAAACTGCATAGGGAGGACTGCCTTCGATTAGTTGCTTGGCTGGAGCTTTGAAGAGAGAAACAATGTGCACCATTTGCACTAAATCAAGTCCCTAATGCAAATGCAGCTATTGAGATGGCCATTATTGAATTTTGCTTAAAACAATTGGTTGAAAGAAACCAAGGGTCATTGATTCTTTAGCCAATCTGATAGGAGCTCTGTGTTGACCACAATGGAACGCTCTCTGAGGCCTTGTGACAAATGTACCCTATAGAGAATTGTTCTGGAACAGAGGAATGAGGCCAGACATTTTTAAATCCTGAATGGAGATTTCCCTTATCTGCTTTGGAATAGCCTGGCAGCCTTAAAGCAGGCTTCTATAAACGTATTTTGGAGGAAAAGAGAACTTTTTTTTTTTCTTATTGTAAAATACTGCGTTCAAAGTGCATGAAAAAACGCTAGCCTAAATCCAAGACTAAACCTAAATCTCTCTGAGTCACACAAATGGGACTGTAACTTTTTAAAGCAAAGAAGATAAATGCATCAACTTGTGTCACATGACTTTTTTAGGGCACGAAAAGTTCTCTGCATCCCTGTCCCTGGGTCTGAGGTGCCTCTATCTTTCAGAGATTTTTTTTTTCTTGCTGGTCTTCTGAGATTGGCTAATATGAGGAGACCATCCATCACAACACAGAGAAGTTGTAAATTTATACCCGTGAAAATAGGGCAGAGCTGAGGAGTGAAGGCACTGCGGGCTGTAATTAGGACAAGGTTAGAGTGAGCGATGTAGCCCACGAGCTCGCACACAACACGCTCACACTCCGATTCACTCACTGCCAACACCCTCATTCCAAACCTTCACCTCTTACACCCTCATTCCAAACACCCTCACCTCTTACACCCTCATTCCCAACACCTTTACCTCTAACACCCTCATTCCCAACACCTTTAATTGCGAGACAAAACCTCCGAAGCAGAGCAGCTAACTGGTAGTCATTCATTTCTGTGGAAGAGCAAAGAACTGTGTGAGACCAATGCTGTTGTGTGTATGCCTGGCCAGCTCAACAATCGCAGCCCAGATCGTGGTCAGACCCAGCGCTCCCATCTCGCTCCCTGTTACTGTAATGACTGTAATGACTGCGCTCCCTCTCCGCTCTCTCCCTCTCTCCCATGAACACCCCCGGTCCCCGGCGCTGCGTCAGAGGTGACTGGCAGAAACAGCACACCCCTCTCACACCCCTCTCTCTCTCCAGCCCGTGGAGCAGATGTCTGCTCGTCTCATTAGCATAAGTACAGCATGACGATGCGGCACACTCACACAGCGGGTGTAGAAGTGATTGTGCTCGGTTTGCACTGCAGCAGGGCTCCATAATGATCTGTGGACAGCCCTAATTTAAATATAGGCCAGTTTTACCTGAGACAAGCGGAAGCATTTCTGCAGAAAACTGGCCTGGCCTGACTGCATGTTGACCAACACTTCAAATGACAGCAGGTTCACCCCAAGTCAATCTGAAGGAGATGAGTTTATTCTATAAAATCCCATTGCTGGAAACCACACTGACACTTGACTGGGTAGTATGGATTAGTCCACATATTATCAATGGATCAACACATGAAACCTGACATGTACCTCCCATGCTGTATACCAGATCGGTGTATAATTGCATACAAACAAATGTGACAGAACAGGCTTTGGGCGGCACAAAAAACAGCTCCATAGATGATCAATTTAACTCTCACTGAGTAAGAAACCACCCTCCAGCTCCATCTTACCGACTGTTCAGCATGCATTAAGGAGAGTAACATCGCACACTTGTTGACTTGTGAAGGCTTGAGCCGAATATGATAAGTTGCATTATCCTCCTGTCAGTTGTTTCCGCTGCAGGAGGATAGATGCTCAAAGCCGCAGTGTCTGCGCAGCGCTCGCAGAGAGAGATGCCGGTTGCCGGAGGGACTGTCGGGACAGGCCCGAAAAGATCAATCTGATCGATACAAAACGCCGCTCATTGTTCTCATCTGGCTGCCGTGCAGTAGGAGCAGCAGCGGCCATGATTCTCAAGGAAACAAAATGCCTCCGTCTGCAGCGGGACAGAACACGTTGTTCTGACTCACTCCCCTCTCCCACCCTGACATCATTAGGCCTCAGCAAGATTAGAGTCCTGCCCTGTATGTAATGACCGAGCCAGCTGATTTATTTTTTTGCATTTGTAAATGTGACTTATTTATTATGACAAATTATGACGGTTATTTGATGGCTTTTAGCGAGAAGAATTAGTGAGGCATTCAGGCATCGCTTTAATTGGCAATAAAAGTCCCGCAACGATATTAAAGTAATAATGAAAAAAAAAAAAAAGCTGTGGATGGATGGTTAGTCTAGGCCTTCTCAGTGTAAAAAAAATGCCCTTGATTGGTGTGTAGTTGTTAATAACCCTGTCTGCAATAAATGGAAACTTTTGTTTGCTTTAATTCATATTGCCACCTGGTGGCAGCCTATGAAATTGCAGCTGTCCCCATGCACGTTGCTTGTACAGCACCGTGTAAGGTCAATGACTGCGGGGCAAGCCAAGCACTCACTCACTGTACTGACAGATGGCCGCTCCCCCAAACACGGGGCAATAAAATCTGCTTCAGAAACTCAATGCAAGGCGCGTAATCACAGATGCTTCTTCTGCGGAGAGGCTGTCGCAAAGCCCTTCGCCTGGCGTGCGGCTTGCTTGGACGCTACTTCTGTAAATGTTGCATGAGCATCTGGCGAGCCAATCACAAGAGAGGAATCAAATGCACACAGAGTTCCCCCACCTCCATCTGACTCAGTACAGAGGGTTCTTTTTCTCAGAGGTGGGGCAGTGGGCTGTCAGAGAGCGTCGTCACGTTGCAGGGGTAATATGATGTTTGTTCTCAGCGAGTCTCCGCCTCGGTCCAGGGGGAACACTGTTTGGGCTGGTTTTTGTTACAACTGCTTTTAATTATTCAGGTGTGATTGAGCTGCGTCTGATTCGTACTTAACATTCACTGGCAGTTTGTCTGCTGTGTGAGAGTTATGTGCTGTTGGAAGGGCGTTTATGACAGGAAAATGATACTGGTCATTAAACCTAGTCACCTAACTATTGATAGGTGACTTATAATAATAATAATAATAATAATCTTTAAATAAATCACAGGTAGCTGACACAGTTTAATTAGCTTTACAGTGAAATGTTCTAGACCAGGGGTATCCAAACCTCTCCTTGAGGGCCACTTGTCCTGCATGTTTTAGATCTCTCCCTGCTCCAACACAGCTGATTCAAATGATCAGTTTGTTCTTCAGCAGCTTCGGGAGTTCATAACGAGTTGATCATTTGAATCAGCTATGTTGGAGCAGGGAGAGATCTAAAACATGCAGGACAAGTGGCCCTCCAGGAGAGGTTTGGATACCCCTGTTCTAGACCATAACACAGTCAATGAATAAGTGGGTAATTATAAAACTCTCACTAATTAATCATTATTTTATTTGTATTGTTTATTTGTCTAAAGAGCACAGTTGAAAAACTGTGTTGAAGCAACACCTTTGCCTGGCTCTCTGCCGGCACAAACACCCATTTGGCAGCCCATTTCCCTAACAAAAGACAAACAGCGGGTCACCCGTCAAGTGATGTAAACCCAGATCACTGTTCAGCGCACTTAGTCAGTAATGACATCATGAAGAGGTCAGCTGGAACGAAAAGCACGTATGCAGCGTGGCCTGAGGACAAGGGCCTGCGAAGTGCGGGACAAGGACACCTTTCCAGCAGGTGTCCTGAAAAGCACTGTCCCTCCCCGTCCTTCCAGTCCTGTCTGTGTCCCGCCTGAGTGCTGCTGTGTGGCTCTGGCGTGCTTACGTTATAAAACAGCTCCCCACGGATGTGTGTGCTTGTCTGTGTGCGCGTGTGTCTGTGTGCGTGCACATGTGTGTGTATGTGCGAGCGTGTGTCTGTGTGCGTGCACGTGTGTGTGTGTGCTTGTCTGTCTGTGTGTGTGTGTGCGCATGCGCGTGTGCTTGTCTGTGTGCGTGCATGTGCACATTTTTGTTTGTGTGTGTGTGTGTGTGTGTGTATGTGCGTGTGTATGTATGTGTGTATGTGCATGTCTGTGTGTGTGTGTGTGCATGTGTGTATGTGCTTGTCTGTGTGTATGTGCATGTCTGTGTGTGTGTGTGTGCATGTGTGTATGTGCTTGTCTGTGTGTGTGTGTGTGTGTGTGTGTGTGTGTGTGTGTGCGTGTGCGCGTGTGTGTCTGTGTGTCCTCAATTCACAAGTTCACAGGCAGGAATACTAATGCCACTTGTATTTTCACATCAGCCTGTCTGAAATGGCACAGCCACACTGGAAACCAGGAATCATCATTATACCAGTGGTGATTGGGCTAAGCTCCTGCTGTTTAACATTCAGCAGCAGAAACGGTGTGGCGGGGTTTAATAGCAGCTAATGCACAGGGATTGCTGGAGTCTGACCCTTCAGCCATTCACAAAGCTCCTGTTTGAAGTACAGCAGTAATGACATCATATGAGTTTGCGTCTGCAGATCATTCATGACAGGGAACCAGGCATCATTTGCATTTTAATATACTTTAGCCGACGCACAGAAAGGCCCGTTTATTCTGAATGACTCCCAGTGAATGGCATTTACTTTACCAGCTGGTTTATTCATATGGTCTGTGTTTACGGTCGGATTTGTTTAGCATAGCTGTTGTGAGGCATGACATTCTCTGTATTCTTCGATTTATTCCGTCTGTATTGACTCCTTACATATTCATCCTCTTCGATTCTCATCTACATTTCTTCTTACATAGTGTCGGACGTTGCTGTCGTGTTTGTTGTGTATTTAGCAGCAGTAGGCTACTAGGAGTAGCAGCATCGGCGGCAGGAGCAGGAGGGGGCACTAGAAGCTGCAGTCCTTAATGTATTTGGCCTATGCCATTAGTCAGGGGTGATCACATGGCACAAGACAAACGGCGAATCCCAGTGCCACAGCAACCAATACAGAACACAACTGCCTTTGACTACACCGTAGATCTCATACAGGTGGACGTGAAACTACGGTACAATTCGGATTGAGAACGGCCAAATGAGCGGAATTCTTAGAGGAATGCCAGGGTTGTTAGAGAGGAATATGTGTTCAGAGTGTGAGTATGGTGGTAGCAGCTGGTGTCTCCTGGATCTGAGGTACATGGATGCAGGTAAACGCCAGGAGGCACAGGTGGGTGTGTGGGTGGGTGTTACTGCTGAGCATTCAGGTTAATACGGATTGCCTACCACCAGTAAATCACAAAATATTTTCAAAAATACACTCATAAATGTGTTTATTAACAAAAAAATACATTTTTGTCTTTCGTGGGCAGTCTTTATCCTATATTCCATTACTTGCTGGCTAGGTATCTCACACTGTGGAGAAAATTGAGGGTAACCAGTGAGACTGCTGCATGGCCATTGATTGTACTGCATTCAGCGTCTTAAAAATTATACAGTATTGAGCTGGTAACAACTGGCAGTCAGTGTCAAACCCACAGTAAGATAAATACATTGTGACTGTGTATGCATGAGGAACTGTGTGAGCACTTCCTCCAGAATATCATCATGTCTGTGTTCATCCAGTGACACAATGACTTAACCCTCAGCCTTCAGACTCTGAAGTGCCATCAAGTACAGCACAGTATGATCCTTTATCCATAGTGGCCTCTCTTTAGACTTTTCAGCCGGTACACAGTCCATACAGTTGAATCACTCTTTTGATATATTGTGAAATTGTGATGTTGTTGAAGTGGATTATTTTTTTTCTTTTCTTATCTTCTCTCAATACTGAGGGGGGGGAAGTGTGTGCCAATGCATACTGCTATTTAAAGGGACTGTGAAAAGTGATGAGTCTGTGCACTTGGCCCTACAACTGTTACAGTCTAAATCCATGCAGCTATATGCAAAGTAGGCTACAGGGCTTCAGAATGCAGCTCCTCTGTTCATTGATGTGCGCAGCTGCAGAGTGGAAAGGGGCTCTGGCTGGGGTTTATGCTGGCCACAGTGCCACTACTGGCCCGTATCCCCATTCCCGAGGAGCTCTGTCCACCCATGTGGCACTGGCATTACAGAAAGATTTAACCCGGGGGCAATTGTCTGGTTGCGCACACAATAGGCTTAGCTTGAAACTCTAGCGTGTGCTGTGTTGGCCTGCTTCCTTTGGGGACCTCCCAGTCTGGGGTGTGGGGTTGGGGGAGTGGAGGGGGTGGATTTCACAAAGCTAGGGAAGGCTATGGATAAAATTTCTGCACTGGTTGGACATTCAAAGCCTGACCAATGGTTTTTGTGCCGAAGCTGAGAGATGTTATCTTAACCTGCGAAGTGTGTGGCGTCTGTGAAGGATCAGGCGAGCCCGTTTATGCCGAGAGCAGGGAGGGTGGCGTAGCGGGGTGAGCGTGCGCGGAGATCTGAGGCTTGAGCCGCTGGCGAGGCTGACAACGCCAGGGGCTGTCAGCGTGACAGGCCGGGAGCCGTCAGCATGACAGGCCGGCGGCCGCAAGCGCCTTTCGCTAAATAGAAAAGTCAGCGGGCCTTTTTAACAGGAAGAAGCCCCTTTAATCTCCTCCCAGATTGCCTTGGCGAGCCGCGACAATCGGCCGCCTTGCTCCTGCAACCCATCAGAGGGGATTGCTTTCTCTTCAAGGAGGATCTGGAGCCCTAGATCTCCTTTCAAATGTAGATTCCGAGAAACAGACGGTATCTATTCACCAGGAGCAGATAGAGTTTGGGTATCCGTGTGAGGTGAGGAGAGGGGCTGGGGACGCAGCTATTAACATTTCCAGGGTTGTCTGTCAGGTGCGGACAACTGACAACTGGGCTGGCAACACCTGATCCAGCTGTGCTGCCACTTACCTGTCATACCTCAACCATTTTCCTCTGTGTCACCTGTCAATGAATGCACAGTCCAGACCAGGACAAAGGGACCTGCCACCCTTACATTACATTATATTCATTTAGCAGACGCTCTTATCCAGAGCCACTTCCAGCACAAAAGAACAGAAGTGATTCTATTCAAGTTAAATGAGCACCAATATCAGACCTAACAACAATCCCAGAACAATGAGCATGAGCATAACACTATTCACGCCCTACCACAACTTAACTCGGCAGTGGAAGCCAGGTATACTACAATACATCAGTCACTAGATCACAGAATCCAAAACACATCACGATACTACACTTAAAGTTAACATCAAATACAAGAGGTAGCAGGCGTTAGGGGACGGGGATTGAGGTGGAACCCTGCAGTCTGAAGAGGTGGGTCTTCAGTCTACGTTGGATGATGAAGACCCACCCCTTTCTCCTAATCCTCCTGAGATTTCATTCAGGCACTCCACAGGACAGCCTCGACTGGCCCATAGTGCCCTGCAGTCAAGGCGTCCAAGTGAATGCCAGAACTGCCGAGGTCTCTGGTGGACTCGGGCAGACACAGATGGGCGACCACGAGAGGGCTTGCCAGGAATAAGGGCTCCCTCAGGGGGAAGCTGCTGGCTTGGAGGCAGGAGTAATTATCCATCTCTGTTTGCCCACAATAGGGAGGGGGTGTGCGTGTGTGGCTGCTGGATTAAGAATAAGCAGGTTGTGGGAACGTTGGAGGTGCTCAGGGGGACTGGCACCAAGTGTGTACCTCAATGCAGACTTTTTGGTATTACTAATATTTCAGCACTACTGCTACATCTGGTATTCATGTCATGTACCTCCTTACACCATTACCACCAAGCATACACACACACACACACACACATGCACACCCCTCCCACACACACACACACACACACACACACACACACACACACACACATACACACACACACACACACACACACTCCCAGCGAACTCATATTCTTAGTCAATGCGTATGATGAGCTGCAAGATCCATAATGATCAGAGCATCACTTTGCAGGCGTTTCTGTTTCATGCTTTCAGTCGGAGCCAATAGAGTACAGAGGTCACTGTTCAACAGTGGATGCTCTTTGTGTCCGAAAGGCCAGCTGAGCTCCTGGACACCAGGGCCTAAACATTGTATTGTGTCTCACTTTGTTTGTTCCTTCGATTTCCTCTTTACAACGTGGATGTTCGCTGAAGGAGGCTGGCTTATCAAGATCAATATGTCTCCTGCAGAGCTGTTTGATGTTCCTCTCTGTTCAATTCTACCACTTTTTCAGTTGCACAGAGAGAGGTGCAGATCCAAGGACCTCCTGATTCACAACAAATAACAGATTTAGGGAAATCGATCTTGTGTATACGTGAGAACATAGCTTTCACTCAGTCTTTGTGTATGAGTGTGTGTGTGTGTGTGTGTGTGTGTGTATGTGTGTGCATATGGGTGTGTGTGTTTGTATGTGTGTGTGTGCATATGGGTGTGTGTGTGTGTGTGTGTGTGTGTTTGTGTGCGTGTGTGTGTGTCAGTGCGGAGCTCACCTCCCTCTCCTCTTGTGTTGCAGGAGTAGCCCACCAGGGTTGTAGTCTCTCCCTGGCTGGGAGCATGTTCTAGAGGGGGACTCCCTGGCCGCCATGAAAGGGTTGGGAGCTAACCGCAGCCGACACCTCTCCGACTCCTGTGACCCCTCGTCCGGCCCCCCGGAGGCCCTGTACCCCCAGCCCCCCGTCCCTCCTCGCAGCCCGTACCTGCTGAGCCCCGCCATGGATCACTACGGCACCATGGACCCCCACCACTTCCCCTCCTCCACCCCCGGCTCCCTCCCTCCCGACTGCATGCTGCCCCTCAACAACCAGCTTTCCACCAGCAGCACCTTCCCCCGCATCCACTACAACTCGCACTTCGACCAGGCCGACTTCTCACCCGGCTCAGTGCCGGGTGGGGACAGCATCGGTGGGATCAGCACGGGCACCCTGGGCACCTCCATGTCCATGGGCATGGGGATGGGGATGGGCATGGGCGCCGGCATGGGTCTGGGCAGGACACCGGTCATCACCAGCGGCTCGGCCACCATCTCGGCCGGCGGCCGGATGAACCGCCTGCCGCCCAACCTGCTGGACCAGTTCGAGAAGCAGCTCCCCGCGCACCGCGACGGCTTCAGCACGCTGCAGTTCCACCGCAGCGCCGCCGCCAAGCAGCGTGCCGACAGCCCCGGCCGCATTCGTTACCTGGTGCACTCCGTGCAGAAGCTCTTCGCTAAGTCGCAGTCGCTAGAGAGCTCCGTCAAGGGCAACGTCAACGGCCGATTTGCCAGCGGCAACGCCAAGGCCACCGAGGACGGCAAGCAGGGACGGCGGAGCAAGAGCAAGGACCGGGCCAAGACGGAGGGCGCCAAGCGGCGGCCGCGCTCCAACATGTCAGGCTACTGGAGTTCTGACGACCTGGACGGGGACATCGGCATCAACTACCGCAACCCCGCCGTCGTCATGACGCCAGGGCGGGCGGGCCCCGACGGACAGGGGCCCAGCAAGTACTTCCAGCAGGGCTATGGCACTGTCACCGAACACATGCTCAAGGTCTCCAAGAGCAACAGCGAGATGGAGTACCCGATCTGCCCCGCCCTGCCAGGGCCCGGCGGGGGTGGGGTCGGAGGGGGCGGGCCCGGGCTGGACGCTCACTTCCTTAAGGGGGGCTCCTGGTCCACCCTGACCCTCAGCCAGGCCAGGCAGGTGTGCCAGAAAGGCTCGGCCACCATCGACCGGTCGCTGCTCAAGTCCAAGTCCTGCCACCAGGATCTGGCATGCCACTACCTGCAGGTACGGGGGCGAGTGAGTATTTGGGCAGGATACCGGGCCCTATCTCCAGTGTTTTCAGGGTCTCACAAACTAAAAGACATCCCTAATCTTAGGTCTCCCTCCCCTACAAGTCTTTTAGTTTGCTACCTTTACTTTTCCATCCCTTTTTGAATTAGGTTCTGTTAAATTGCAGAGCCTGGTTGTAAGAATGACAGCAACTTTAATACGGCATCTCGTTAGCTGGTATTCAGTCTTGAAACTTAGTCCCAGCACTTTATGGGTTAAATGCAATTTCAGGATATCAGTGAGTGAAGTCATTAATTAATAAACGGTGTAATGGCATTAATGAGCCTGATAAGCGTGCTTAACGACTCTGCCGTGGCACTTGAGCGAGTTCAGCCTTCGAGTGAGTGATTAGAGCATGGTACCAGCAGATCGACGATGACGTCCCGTCGAGTCACTGACGTGGGGGGTGTCTGGGCCCCCGCAGGTGCCCCCAGGGGACTGGAACAGCACCCTGGGCCGGGGCGGAGGGGGGGGCTCCAGTGAGATCCCGTGCAGACGCATGCGCAGTGGCAGCTACGTGAAGGCCATGGCGGACCTGGAGGACAGTGAGGACTCGGAGGGCAGCCCCAAGCCCTCGCCCAAAACCGCCGCCCGCCGCCAGAGCTACCTGAAGGCCACGCAGCAGTCCCTGAGCGAGCAGCTGCCCCCGCGCAAGTAAGGCCCTCGAACACGGCCGCTAACGCCGCGTGACGGCGCAAAGCTATCACACACAAAGCTGGCACGTTACACACATACACGGATCACTGATATTACCTGCATCCACCTGTCAAATCATGCATGTACTGTACCCACACACACATCCATGGGCGTAAATTACGCGAGGGATGGGGGGGGCTGTAACCCCCCCAATAATCAAAACTGGCAAATACAACCCCCCCAAATAATCATATTCATGGAGACCTCAACCCCCCCAATGTTCAACCCAAAGTTACACCCTTGCACACATCCAACTGTCAGTGTTGTGTACCTCCTTACACCATTACCCCCCCCAACACACTCACACAGGCGCACACACACACTTCCAGCAAGCCCATGCACGCACTGTACCTACACTCACAAATACTCACGCACGGACAGTGGCACACAAACTCATACTTGTAGGAAGCTGCATGATACTGTAATGAGGACATGAAATTTATGTATGTGCTTACTAAGATTGTCATATTACGGTCTAATGAGGATGTCTGAGTGGTATTAGGTTGCATGTGAGTGGTGACGTGCCGGGAACTGATTGCAAGGCGATAGCTCAACACACACCCAGGAGAGCAGGAGTGAAGGAGCACTGTGATGCTCCCACGCACGGACACGGTCGCGCTGATGGACACGCTGAGCTCACCTGTACCTGAGCTCACGCTCACTTTGACTCTCTCACGGCCAGTAACGTGGACATTTAGAGTCACGCCAGGCCCCGCAGTCCACCGTCTGATTTTTGCCAGCTTGTTTTCCACACCTCATGTTTTCTGTGGCTCGATTCAGGGCACACAGAGAGGAGGAGGAGGAGGAGGAGGCGTGGTTTAGTGAGGGGGTTTATGCCAAAATGTGTCATCCAGTCAAATGAGAGCTGGCAAGTCAGAACCTGGAAGATTCAAAGTGTTGTTATTGTTTCCAAGGTCCATAATAACACAGTAGCACGCTGAAACACAGTACATCCAGTTTCATTTCTTTCACCTACTCCCACTCAAATACCAGCATCTCTCCTGTTTTAAGTTAAGTATCAGATTTCAATATTATAGGCTTCTATTACATAAAGTGCACCAAATGACAGACATGAGAATGGGGGTTTATTCGCTGTCTTTGATATTTAGGATCAAGAGAATAACAGTTCCTGTTTTTTGTCAAGAAGTCATTTATAAAAAAAAATGTTTGTTTGAAATAATACAGCTCACAACTTACTTTGTGCTGAGAATTCAAACTCTTTTCATTATCTGATGAAAAAGGTTTAATTAACAATGCAAATAAATGGCTGAGTAAATAAGTAATTTAATTAATCAGGGATTAAAACTCAATCCATGTAAATAGCTTATTGTGAAAAGGTCACTACAACAGCAACACAGCAAATTTATTCCTCAACAGCAACCTTTCTGTTACAGCCTAAATATATTCTTATTGCTGAAGCACACACAATTTCATGGGATGGGCCTGGTTGTTTGGTTGTGCCTTTGAATGAACAGAGGACCACTGTTGTTGTATTGTCAGTTCACTCAGCAGACACTAGATGGCGACATCCCAGTAAGCCTCTAATGAATCTACCTCCTAAGGATCTTTTATATGTACTCTACTCCTCACAGCAAAAGAGCATGTGCCAAACAACTCCTAATGTGGCCTGTTGCTTTATATCTCAGATTGTATGTTTGTGTTCATGGTTGGTGGTTGGTTGTTGGTTTAGGGTCTGTGTGGCAGGTTTTGTTTTGGTACTTGTCAGCACTGGGTCTGCAGTGCTGGATAAGTCCTCAAGGTCTGACAGGTTGGTGTTTAGTTGTGATTTAATCTTCCTCCTGCATATGCCCCAACCATGCTCCTCCTCCCACCACCCACACGACCTGCAGGTCCCGGGCCTATGCAATGCTGCAGGGGGACCCGGAGATGCTGTGGTCCCCAATGCAGAGCATATCCTCTCTGCACCAGCTGGGCAGGTCAGTGTCAGTGCCCGTGGGGGGAGGGTGGGGGTAGGTGGCAGGGGCTGCTTCAGCGTGTCCGGGGGGGGGAGGGGGAGAGAGCGTCCAATCACCCCACCGGCCTTTTCGCTCGCGTGACCTCACTCGCCCAAGCTCCAGAACGCTTTGTCCTCAGCACGCCCTCCCCTTCACACTGCAGATGCCTTTTCTGTGCCCGCACCGCACATCGCCACAAGGGGGTGCTGATCAGTCGCACGGCGGGGGCGGACTGACTGGCTCTGATTTCCAGAGCGCTGTGGGGCTCTCGCCGTGAGAGGACACAGCCTGCATCACGTTCCTGCAGCACCGCCTCCCTGAGGATGACGCAGCCCATCGCACCTGCTTTCCTTGTTTTCATTTGCTTCGCTTGTGCGGGGACATGCCGGCGAAGTCTCCCAGCGAATTAAGACGACCCCTGGAGGCTTCCAGCACCCACGGGAGAAGGGGGGTAAACGCATATGCTACACTACCTGTCAGGGAGTGATTTTCGGCCCTACTTTCCCTGTCCCCAACAGCTGCCTTCCCTCTCTGCGAGAGATGTCCAACAACCGCAGCCTGGACAACCTGGACTGCATCGGCGTCTCGGGCGGCTCGGCCTTCCCGCGCTGGGACGACGAGGATTTCAGCCAGGGCTGCAATACTCTGGGGAAGAGCAGCTGCATCAGCCAGGTCAGTACTGCTACCTCACCAAGAGGGGGCGCCAGGTCAGTCACAGCCTTTAACACCATATTACCAGAACCAGGCATGCTGATGGGCCTGGGTGAGGTTCCTCCTGGTTTCAAAAACAGACCTCCCCCTCCCCACCTGACAGCTGTAGCGTACTGTTGCAGCAAATTAGCGGCTACCATTCATTTCAATGGGACCTGAAAGCACAGCCTGAAATAGCCATGCAGGAAAAATGCAGGAAAAGAAGCACAACATTTAATCTGAGGAGTCACACGGCTTTTCACACGGCTTCACCAGGGGTCAAACAGAATCACATGCAAGGGCTCTCATTTCTCCCCATCTTTCACTGTAATTCACCGAACAATGAAGGATAGCACTGCAAAGGAGTCTAATTAGTACCCTGAAAACATCCCATTCCTTTTACTCTGACAGTGTCACCACGGTAATTAAAGAGAAATTGCTCTCTGCCAGAGCAGTTTTCGCTGTATTAATGACTGTAAAAATTCTGCTGTGCTACGTCGCTCGCGAATACTGGTGTGGGTTTTTCAAATGCTATCTACATAAGTACAGCTTAAAACACCCAATGCTACTAAATGCATGTGTTTAGAGAGAAAGTATGTGGATTTAAATTCTGTGCGAATACATGTTACTTTATTATTATGGTCTCTGAATTTAGTCTTGACAGTCATGTCATCTGGAATAATGTGCAGTGATGTGAGATGTAAGTGGTATGAGGCAGCATATGGAGTGTATTGTACTTCATGTAATGCGTGTTGTACTCCAGGGTTACAGCATAGCCCTTGAAAATAAGCTCATAGGATTACCACCCTTAAAATTCTAGTTGGCTGATAACCATGTGCAAAGTGTGATATACAGTACGGGCAGGGGAATATTTACACTGAAGACTGTTTAAAAACTAAATAAACCCGAGACTCCCAGCTTTGCCTAACATGGAGTGTGCTGCTTTTTGCTTGTAGTTCTTTCAGGCTCATTTTAAACTGAAGCCTTTTAAGACACTCTTAGAGGTACATGCCCAATATGGTATTCTAACATTCTAACCACAATATTGGTTTCTAAGGATGACTAATAAGTGTGCACCTTGTATTGTTCAGGGAGCTCTCCATTTTGTCTGGGGAAGACCTGGCTCAGGTTAGAAATGGATCTGCCTCCAGCAAGAGTGATATAGGATCGGTATGATGATTTTTATTGAGATTTTTTTTATTTGGGACACTTTCTTAAGTAAAGTAGCACTCTCCACATCCCTATACCACAAATTGCATTTGTGTTGACATATGCCTCAGAATTTGAGGATTTAACTGCCTTTCTTTTCAAACTGTAGGTGCGTAGACTCTCTGTCACAGAGGTGTAAGGTGGAACCACTGAGAAAAACAGAGATAAGTCCACCCAGACTATTTATTTTCTTTGGGTGCCTCAAAGGATCCCTAGCTAATGTTACTTATAGCACACCATCAGTTAAAGAGCAACTGACCCACAAACAGAGGCTGAAGTGTTGTTGTATGGTTCTGCTTTCATGTGGTTGAGGCGGTGTTTGAACAGCGGGACCAGGCCTGTTGGTTTGGGGGTGGTGGGGTGGGGGTGAGGAGGGTGTTGTTGATTCAGCTGGGTTGTCGCTCGGTGGGACTCCCGGGGGCGTTGTCAGCGTCTCTCTTGCACTGTGATTTGTCGGCATTGATGAAGTCTGCGGCGTGACTCAAAATCACAGAACGCTTAAAATGCCAAATCTAGCCTCACTGCCTAACCAGAAAGCGCTAGTATCGCTTTCTGCTGCCCTGAGAGCTGCTTTTACCCTGTGTACACGGCGTACTGAAAAAGACAGTCCTTCAGTGGTTTTGTGAAGTGATACATATCAACCCCTTGGTTATACAGCTACCCCGTAATTACAACTGTGAGTGCCAGATTTTCTGTTTGTTTTGGGAGTCCTTTCAGACCAACAAGTAGAAATTGGTGCCATTAAACTGTGTCTATTTCCTCTTGAAAGCGCAGCTATCTTCTGACAATCTAAGCCAAACACAGTTCTGGTCATATGTTCCAAGATGAGTGGTTGGTCTTTGCTCTGCCTTTCAGCCATCTTATGACAGGCACCAAATTTAATAGAAAAAAAACCTGTACATGCCTCTCATTAAACGATTCACACAAAGTTTCTGTTTCCGTCTGTGCAAATGATGTGCTACAAAAACACTCAATCCCAAAGCCAGTGAGGCCTAGAAACTAAGGGAACTTTTCAGAAAGTTCCCTTAGTTTCTAGGCTGCTTCCCTCAGTTTTTAGGCTGTCTAGTCAGGTTAGCACAAGTTAACTTGTGTTAGGGCTCGAATAGTGTTGAGCTCACGCTCACTGATCTGGCAGCTCTGTTCCCCTGGTCTGACACTGTTGGTCATCAACTTGAATGTATACACTTATGTTCTCTTGTGCTGGAAGTTACTCTGGATAAGAGCATCCGCTAAATGAATGTAGTGTAATGTAATGTAATGTAAGGTAATAAAGACTGCCAGAACATAGTAGATTCCTGAGTCTAAATAACCATTGAATTCAGTCAATTTTGATGTGGCGTTATTAGATCCCCATTCAGCTCTTGTACACATGGGCCTGACACTGTCAGACTGGGTTGGTTGTGTGGACTGGACTGGGTCCAGTACTAGACATAAATAGCCAAAGAGTTAAATGAGGATATCTGAGGATCCCAGACCCATCACCCCCTGCTCTGAGGGGAGGGCCGTCAGTACAGGTGCTCCCTGGCTCCACCCACATCGTTCCGCTGTGCTTCCCTCCAGGTGCGGGAGATGGAGGTGAGCCAGCGGTACGAGGAGATGTGCTCGGAGTCGGTGTTCGGGGAGGGCGACTCGCAGGGCGTGGAGGCGCTGGACCTGCCGCTGCCCACCTGCTTCCGTTCCCGGAGCCACAGCTACCTGCGCGCCATCCAGGCCGGCTGCTCCCAGGATGACGACACCGCCTCCATGGACTCGGACTCGCCCCCGCCCACCGGCACCACCGTCCGCACCTACAGCACCAGCACCAGTGAGTACCAACGGGGCAGGGGGGGGGGGCACGTGGGGGGAGGTGATGGGGGATGCGTGCCTGACTGCTTGCCGCATACTGTCTTTGAACAACACCTCTGCACTGTCTCACGCTGAATAAATGCATGCGTGTCAAAAGCCTTGTGGCTTTTGTTCAAAAACTCCGCTCATGATTAAGACTCAGATCTCAGGAAAGGGCTTTCATGGATATACAAGGTCATTGTGCTGTTTAACTGGAGATTACGAAGCAACTTGGGACAACAGCCAAATGTGGACTGCATCAACATCCGCTGTCCGTCTGTTTACTGCATAAATGTGATTTTTTCAGTGATGTTTGTTTTAAAGTCTTTCAGATTCAGTGCTTCTTTACTCATTATTAGGCTTACAAAGCAGAATATGTGAAAGCCTATAATTCTGCTCCTGTTTCTTTCTATTTATGCCCACTTCCTGTCTCCCTTCCGCATATGACTCTTAACAGCATTATTAGTTGTACTGTAAAATAGGATGTTTTGCCCTTGGTGAGGCATTGTAACTCTAGATCTGTGCAAGTATCATGGTATAGCTCTTCATCCCGACCACACTCAGTTACACCCAATTTGGTTAGATTTATCCATCTCATAGCTGGAACACTTATCAGGCAGTGTCCTCAGGTGTCCCCCTTAAGTATTGTAACTCTCTACTCCCTGGCACGCACCGTTTCCAAAACTTAATTCAGGTTTGTTTTGCTAAAATTTTGGATTTATAGATCATAGTCTCAAGATGTGCATGCAGTTCTTTTCAATGCCCTAGCTTTTAGACTGTATGTGACGGAGGGCTTTACCAAAACTGTATTTCAATATTTCTAACACAATTTTTGCATCAGTAACCTATTGAAAAAAATTAAATGTAAATGTGTGCAAACTGACGGTCATGACTCCATGTCCCTGTTGAAATCCAGGCATCCCCATTATGGTGTCTCTAGGTGCACATATGTGTGAATTTTATGTGCATTCATTAAATCAGTTTCTAAAACATTGCTAAAACCAAGTCTAAAACCAGGTTTACTTTGAACTGTAGCTCAAAGTCATCAGATATTTAGCTTGAATTTGGTTTGTTTGAATTTAGTAACCTGCATATGTGCAGAGTGCATTGAAATTGCTTAGCAGGCACCTTAATTCAGGAAGGACAGTTCCTCAACTACTATACCACGTTACTGCCATATCAGATCTAAGAGCTTTTACAGGAAAAATAGTGGTTACCTTGGGTTACAAGACACAACATTTGATGGTGAAACCATAAGGGAGAACTTTCAAGTCGCAAACTAAGGTCAGAGTAAACACACTCCCCTTATTCCTGCATGTTTAAAGGGTTGTGAAAGAAGATGTAACCTAAAGCTATGGGAACGCTTCCAAGGGGCGTTGCTCTAACTTGACAAAAGGACTTCCGATCACACTCAGCACTGAGACTAAAACAGGCAGATAAAAACTGCACTTGAATGAAACAATAGATTGAATGGAACAATGGATTCAGCTCTAGCTTTGGAGATGCAGGAAAACAGACTGCAGTGTTTTTGTATCATTATTTAGCTCGGCATAAAAAGCTATCCTGATGCCTTTTTAATAAGCCACAGCTGTGACAAAAGACTCAAAGAGTTGCATGTGGATAAAGGTCAGCATTCCCCTTCCACCTGGGTAAACCACAGACAGGTATCAAAGAGTCAGCAGTTATCCCTAGCGCCTCACTGTAATGATTACAGACTGGCTGTGCAAAGGGAGGGGGTGTTTGGGTGGGGGTGGGGGGGGTGTTCTGGATCCTCTGTCTGGCTGGTGATGCTGAAAGGCCGTCTGTTCTGTGTACAAAGAGAGGGGGAGTCTGGCCAATGGTAGCCCCGGGCTGGCTCCAGGCCAGCAGACTCATCCCGCATGTGGGGACTGGAGCCTTGCCTCTTCCTGCATCAGGGGGCTTCCTGCCTCTCGCGCTGCACAGGGCCAGGCCTGGACACGGTGAACTTTCAGGTCTGGTGAAGGGTAACTGTGTGAGTGGCTGAGGTGGTGCCTAAAATAGCCAAGGAGAACACCCTCCGCTCTGCCTAATGCATTCTGACAGGTTCCCACTGACACAGCCTTTTCCATTGCCCTGTGTGTCTCACTCAAACACACACGCGCACACACACACACACACACACACACACACACACACACACACACACACACACACACACACACACACACACACCCAAACGCACAAACACACATACATGCGTATGCACACACACATGCCCACACACACACCAACACCCCCCCACACACACTTACACACACACACACACACACACACACAAACGCACACACACACACACGGCATAGACTGACCTACATACCGCCAGCAGAGACAATGGCGACTGCGGTGGGGGAGTACCAAAAGCAGAGCCAAAATCTTGCTGTATGGCAGTCTCCCTTTGGCAAATTAACAGTAAATCTGACCGCTGTGCTGCTGGTTTTTAGGGCCGGCCTATGAATGAAAACAGAGCACTTTGGCTAGTGGTCAGGTCAGATGCAGAATAAGCTCACATGGCTTGCCTTACAGTTCTGTTTGAATAGGATATGCAGCCAACTGTTTGAAACGCTTTCAAAA
This sequence comes from Megalops cyprinoides, assembly GCF_013368585.1. Classification (NCBI taxonomy): domain Eukaryota; kingdom Metazoa; phylum Chordata; class Actinopteri; order Elopiformes; family Megalopidae; genus Megalops; species Megalops cyprinoides. Next base: position 36,010,317 of record NC_050588.1, on the reverse strand, counting down.
GAAACTGCCTCTGTCTGCACCTGAGATGAACAAGAGAAAATCTAACAGGAAGGTCCATCATTAATCAGGTATATGCAATTTTGTCAATGTGCAAAGATGTGTACTTTGTCTCTCACCTTGAATTCAGCTCTTTTCTGTGCAATAAGATCCCAGGTTTATGTATGTATATGTACACACACACACACACACACGCAATGTTACAATCACACCACTAGACCAGTATGACTCATTCGGTACCTCATTATGTGTCCCATGGCCAATCAAAAGGACCCTCAGTCTGCGATTAAGGAACTGAAAAGGTTATAAAGGCCAGCAGAAAAACAGCCCGGGTTAACTGCCCTGCGTGAATAGAGTTTTTACAGCACAATGTGATCATTGACTGGTGGCTGGATTTAGCCTAAGGCTTGTTTGTTCTGAGAGCGGGGACTGGTGGAGCTGGTGTAAATGGTGCATGCTTGGATCAGCTGAGGGAAACTTGCTGATCATGCTGTTGCTCTAATATCTGGCAGATGAAAGTGCAGTATTGTTGAAGCATGTGGTGGGATAGAGAAAAAAAACAGTTGGAGTATCCACTGCAATCTGTGCCAATTCCTAATTTGGCTATTTATGCTGAAAAAAACAGAATGCATTACTGTTGTAAAAGAGGTGTAAGGGTCAGTTTAGAGGAGTTAATTTGCCCTGTTTATGACCTTGCCATTACTAACATTATAATATTTGCCATTGTCATCCTTTCCTTTAAGGCTAGTTTACATCAGCTGATGGTGCCCAGTGGGGCTTCTGTCATAATTTGTCCCGTCAATGTGTGTGGATAGTTGGGAATGATTACACAACATGTCTTGACCAGATTTGACATGTAGAATCCCAAAGACTCATCATACAGCTTTGAGCCAATCAGAGATGTGAAAGACACGTGGGGTGCTTCTAATGGTATACTTGGGCTGGGGGATCCTGGCACTAGTATATACACTGCATTCCATATTCATTCATTCCACCATTACACGTGAACAAGAAATACAGGGCAAAAGAAAAATATGTATTCATCAGATCATTTTTCACATTTATTTTTATGTTATATTTTAATATTGTTTCATAGAACAAATTCAGATTATTCATAAATAAAACATTTTATTCCAAAAAACATATGCATTGCAGGGATTCACACCTCTAAAGTAAACTTTTAAATAAAATCCAACGAAAACATATTTACACCAACATTTTGCATTTTAGAAGTTCAGTGAGAAAGGTGTTATGGGAGGCAAACTTAAGGAGCCTACCAAGAACCAGGCTGCAAGAAGCCATTTCTGGAGGCAAACCACAAAAGAGATGCCTTGAATTTGGTGAACTACATCTGAATGACAACTAGAGGAATGTCTGGTCATCAGATGAAATGAAAGTTTTGCTTTTACTGTAGACAAGCTCTTCAGAGTCATGCTTAACACTGTGAAATATGAAATATGGCAAGGGGTCTGTTATGTTTTGCATCTACAAGTCCTGAACCTCGTGCAAAGACAGATGGAGGAATGAATTCCAAAAATTTTGTACCAGGACAAAACTGGACATTCCAACATGAAAATCTGAAACATTCATCCAAATCGACAAGTGGTTAACTTGGTGCAAATTAAGTATTCTCAACTGACCACGTCATTTTCCAGACTTCGGTCCAATCTAGCATTTGAGATTTGAACACAAGAAAGCAGTTCACAAACAAAAATTAAAGATCTAAAGAATGTAGAGCAATTGTTCCAGGAGGAATGGGCAAATATACCCCCGCAGAAGTGCCAGAAACTTATAATAGTCTACAGAATTATTTTGCAAGTGTAATCCATGCTAGAGGAGGTTTCACAAAATATTACCTATAGGGGTGTGAGTGAATCCAATACAATTCTCCAGTACAATTTATTCTTTCCTCTGATGGTGTTTGGCTGGATCTGTGGTCAGGTATACACCCAGACAATTCCATTAAAACATTAACAATCCGTTTCTCTGAACTATTGAGAAAATTACATTAAATACATTTGAATACAAAAAGAAAGGGGGTTGTGTACTTCATGACCATACATGGTAATTACAGAGACAAATATAATGTAATTCAGATGGCGAGGGTGATATGGCATTGCTCACTATTTACAAGGTTGCTGATAGTTTATGTGGGTTTGAAATTACATACCCCACCCCATTTGATGTCCTCGGTTTCTCCGAGAACTACACCTCAATTTCTTGCTTCACTTCTGTTCTATTTGCGCTATTATTATCCAAAACCCTTTCGTAATGCAGATGTTTGTCGTATCAATGAGCAGGTACTCGGTTGTGAAATTCTATCGAATCAAAGTCCCCTTGCGCTGCTAGTTTCAGGGCTCGCTATTGCACAGTGTCACAACGCATTGCCTTTCCTTTGCAATTCATCGAGCTACCGAGGATCTACACGTTCAACACACCCTCACAGGACAGACAGCGGAACCACTTTGGGTTATGGTGTGCAGTCTATATTTTTGTGCGGACAGTCATGAGCCTGAAGACAACCTCGAATGACAAGCAATGGGCGCGTTATAAAGGCAATAGACATTGGGCGGAGATTTTTCTGAGCAGGCATTGTATGTATTAAGTGAGAAAGAAAGGCAAGTCAAAGATGCGAAACGTCCAATGAACGCGCGAATGCAACGAAATAACCCGCAGATATGAAATGCTAGGGCGGGTTCGGGTGGGAATTTGCTCTGACGCACATCTGTGAGGCAGGGCTGTTAAATATTTAGCCCAATCAAACTCGCATGTATGTAGGATTGAGGGCAGATGAGTCCCAATAGTAGTACGGCTGTAGGTGGGTTTTGCGAAGCTTGTTCCAATCCTGTTAATCGAAGGTGGTTACCAAATGGCTTCTTTCTTTCCGCGACGTGGAGCATTGCGTTGGAGACGGAACAGATTTAACGTTACCGTTAACGTTATTATAGATACAAAGAAATAACTGGGGAAAATACGGGATCGTTGGCTACGTTAACGACAACAGGCAATTTATACGATCTGTGCATAAAGGAAGATGAAGCTGAGGACACATCCGTCGATCATCAATGAAGAGGAGAAAAATATTGTAGTAGCGAGGTAAATTCAGTGAGTCACACTCCGGAGCTTGGCGAGATAGGTGGGTAGCTAGTTAGCGAGCCAAGCCATTTGATGTTCACGTTAAGAAGCTGTAGCTGTTACATTATTCCAGTTATGCACATATGTGGGTTAGCTAGCTGGTTGGTCTTTTTGGCACAGGTAACTAGCGTGTGATTATGGTGGTGTTTTTTTTTCTCTACACCGTTAAACTAGTTAGCTAGCTGGGTAGCTAATAGGAGTATATTTCTGTAGACACCGTGTGAACAGTATTGCTGGCTGGGTTGACTAGCTGCTCCCATGGTCATACAATGCAGTGGTCACTAGTTAACTAGCTAGGTTGTCCCTATGTCATTTGGTTGCCTTTCCTACCAAGCAATGTCTTGCACACATTAGGTACTATCGAAGTGATTGAAATATGCAGGTTAGCTAGGATGACTGCGAACTAGCGATGGGTACAGGTACAGCTAACACAAACGTTAAAATGCGACTAGTTAGTGCCACATTCATTTGTATGCCTTCGGGTGGCTCACTGAGCGTTATTTCGTGCCCAGAAGAGGCATTTATGTAGCGGGGTTTGTGGGTAGAGTAACCGTTATCTTCTGATTTCGTTCAGTAGTCTTTAGGTTACGTTAGGGTAGCTAACGTGAGGGAGGTGGGACTCTTAAAACGAAAGTGCTGCTAAACTGCATTTGTAGACCGTCTCGCAACAGTTGGCGTATGTGTGTGTTAACGTTACCTTAAGCGACCTAAGACAATCCACATTGTGCTTTTTATTTCCCAGAGGACACTTATTGTTCGTTATCCGCTGGCTAGCTAGATGTGAATGATGAACACGTGTTTGATGGCCGGAGTAGGGATGGAGATATGTATCCATCTGGATAAGAATGTAATGTTATACCTCTATGTGTGTCCCCTTCCTTCCATTTTGTAACCTATGTTAGTAGCTCTGGATAAGAGCACCTGCTAAATGACAATAATGCAATGTAAATGAGATGCTTCATCGGGCTGAATCAGACATCTGGCGTGCAAGACGACTACGGTTGAGGTACACGCATTGTTGGGTTGTCACATGGTGGCGCTTTACTCTAAGTCTTTATCGCCACACCTCTTTCCCGGAGTCTGCAAAAACCGGGTTTAAATGGGTCGTTTCCTGGACACAACCAGAAAGGCACAACAAAAACTCGACATTTGTTCTTCTCACGGATAAAGTGGCGTTTGTTTCCGTTTCTGTTTTGCTGTCCGTGTCAAAGTCCGAGCTGGGCGCTTAAGTCGGACCGAAGAGAGTTGGTGTGGATAGGTATCGTTGCTAGATTACCGAACAACTTTCTGGATATTGAATAACTTCAGCGCAGCTATCGAGGATGGCGAAAGCTTCATGACGGCTGTGTTAGAGGGTGAGAACTTGCTCTGTACTGGCAATACTGACCTCATAACCACTTGGTAACCAGCCCTGGTCTGGAGTATCGTAGTGACATTGCGTCGTCTCGGTTCAACCAGCTCTCCGGTGTTGTTTCGTCTCCTTATCTTAACCATTTGGGCTGACTTGTTTTTACTTTCGCTGACTAGCGATTGTGGCTAACGTTAGCTAATTCAGTTGCTTTGTTGCCGGTGTAAATCGAAGTATGAACGTCGCTATTCTCAAATAAAAGGTAGCTAGCAATCTTAATTAGCGTTAGCTAGTGAGATGGCTAGCTACCCGCCACATTCACGTAACTTCTTTGCTTTGTAGCTGCCGGTGTCTTAAAAATTGCCAAACTGGATGTCCACCATTTCATTGTATCTATCGAGGAGGAGGAATCCGCATTTGTGCAGCTAACTACACGATGAAGCTAGCAGTTTAAACACTTAAATTCATTGTTACACAGACTTGTCACAATGTTTTTTTTTTTTTTTTTGAATGAATTTATGTCAGTTTCTTAAGGTTCAATTTCGGGCTCTGAAAGCCGCTTGCTGAAGCGCCGTAATCCCGTTGGCATTCTTCCCGTGTTCAGGTTCGCTCTTGTGAAAATTAAACGGTAGACTGTGATTGTTTTAGGTGTCTTGCCAGGTTTTAAACATACTTCACACATAATTTCAGTAACTGCCTCTCCATTTCGTCCTGAATCTCTTTTACAGCTGAGCGAACATGGAGAACTTGGGTGGAAAATGACTGTGTAACGTGGTGAATGGGTTTTGATTTTTACGTGGGGCTGGCGGTGCAGGCAGGGAGTGGGATTGAGGAAACCGAAAGCTGCTGGTTTGATTCCCTGCTGGAGGGCTTCCCTTGTGCCTGTGGGAGAGGATCTTCACCTGTATCGCTTCAGTTAGTATCCCTATTTAACTGGACAGACCTGCTGTTTAAAAGGTCAGCCTGCTCACAATGTCCATTGTTCATTTTTAAAATGCTGCTCACATGCTTGCTGGAAGAAGTCAGTGGCTGCGGATGTTGGAACTGGCACTGGACTGGTGGTGCACTGAGGCATCGGTGGCTGCAGTGACCTGGTAGAATGCTCTGTTGTGTGGATCCCCTTAGCTGCTCGGCAGGTATGCATCTGTATTGCTGGCATGTTGAAATAAGACAGCAGCTGTGCTTCAAAGGAGAAAGCGCATCAGTACCGCATTTGGGCTGGAAACACACATGCGCGCACCAGGATCTTAGCAGTCAAAAATCCACTTTGTCGTGTTATTCAGGAGTGGCTACTGCTGGGTAACTGTTCAGGAATATTTTCTGGCAGTCCAGAATTCTCTAACCCCCGAAACATTCTAGTTGAAGTTCTGATTGTCTTAGTGTGTCAGTGTTCTCTGTACTAACCCCCATCATTTACATATATCAGTCTGTTAAAATGTGTTTTCAATGTGTGTAACCAAGCATGGAGGGAAGAATTTTTGGCCCATTATCTTGGTTGATGTTTGATTGACAAGGAGCAGCTTTGAGTGCCGCGCCTGAGAGGAGAGAGAAGTAGCAGGCCTATCACACACCTTTGTGCTTGCCCTACTTCTTTCTGAAGGCTCGGTGGTACTTGAGTTTAGCACAGCATTTATTTAAATTGAAGGATAAAAGCTATTTATTTTTAGCCTGGCAGTGTCATGCTTTTATTCCAGAAGTGCATCTTCCTGGAGTTATTATGGTAGCAATCAATAAAAGACAAAAAATACCCCTGTAAGTGAAGAGACACAGTAGCCCACACGGTCCACCGCTTACAGCGAGTGTAACTGATGGTTTCGCAATGCATGTCTCCAGATGCATGTTTGCAAAATGAGCCAGAACTTATCTTGCAAATACTGTTAAAATGAGCAGGAAGCATTTACCAGAGGAACGCAACCAACCGAGGTTTTTTAAAAGAAATTGTACGGCTAGCAGTGTCCACCGTGGGATAGCCGCGTTCATAAAGACGCAGCCGCAGATGCAGAGACGTCAGCGTCAGTATAGTGGCACTATCCAGGGCTTTATCTGAGTAATCTAAGGCTCAGTAACGATTCAGAGGAGATGGCTCATGTGAGAAGGCTGTGCTGACAGCCTGGGCTGAGGTGATTTTCAGCTTTGTAATTAGCCTCCACGCCTCTGCCTTTTTTTTTTCACGGACAGTTCTGAAACCATGCTTCATTCATAACTGGAGAACAAAAACGAAATTACACGTTGAACACTGCAACCTTGCAGTTGCAGTAACTGTATACTTGCCATTGACGGTTTCCATAATTCTTTTTGTAGGCTGTGTTTAAGGTCATACTGTTTTGTGTAATTGTGTTTGCTCTGTCATTAAAGATCTGAACACCGCTTGAAATAAGATGTAGACATTGCATCATCCTCTGGCTAGTTTATTAATAGGGTAGGAATTGTAGAGTAGGGATTATTTACAGAAAGCTGCAGATAATTTCCGAGGGAAGACACCTACATGATTTATATAATCCATAATCCAACTGCCATTTGAAAAATTGGGGGTTCAAATCTGATGGCAGTGTGCCTTGGAGGGGGAAAAAACACCTCTGTTGTCTTCCACGTAGACTGAATATTAAATGAATATATGTGCATATTTCTAATGAAATCCGTTCTGTGCTGTTTGGTCTATTCAGTGTTGAATTATATACCACTAAGTATCTCTGGTGTCATCAGTATCAGATATGCTAAAATAATTAGATTTTCACTTAGTGGTGATTGTAGCTGTGCTCTGTACAGATTTTAAACTGTAGCAGTGAATGCAGATTTGCTGAGTGCCTTTCTCCCTTTGTGAGTTGTGGGAACTGAAAGCCTGATGGATATTCCTGGCACCATCATTCCATTCACGGTTACATTGCTGTGGAGCATCGATGGTGGTCCTGCTCTGCGGGTTTGTTTAACTCATGAGTCCCAGATCAATAATTACGCGTTTTCCTGCCCCGTGCTCTCAGGATCGCTGCACAGCAGACATCGGGAGCTCGTTTAAGAGCCTCTATTCCTGGACCCTCTCTAGAAGCCCCTTTCCCTTGCTGTAAGTGGAGACTGATGGGATGGACCTCTCCTGAGGCATCATGGGATAGCTAATGGTCATTGTGGGTACCTGTAAAAAAACAGAACTGCATATAAAAATGCTGGCATGTTACCCGGATGCAAAGCACTGGATAGGGTTGTTGCTCAACAGTAAAATACATCATAATTATGATCAACAGACAAATTAATTTATTCTTTTTTGTATACCATTTTTATTGCTAAATTTCAAGACGCCATGTTGGTGAATGAACACGACAGAATCTTCAGCACAAAAGCCACACCCGTTTGCTTCACAGTTTAAGGTCATTTAAGGAAAGATTCACAGCATAAGGCTGTGTGAATCACTCAGTCTCCCTAGGCAGAAGGTCTGTGTCGTTGTCACTTATCTCAGATTTAATATAGCACCTTTGGCATAATTCCATCGAGTGAGTCAGTAATATGGAGCGTCTGCTCTAATTGAAACTGCCAAAGAAAAAAAATGAGTCTTCAATATTGTACATTTTTCTCCCTGGCAGGCGGGGAGAGAGACGCAATGCCATCAGAACGACAGACTCTCAGCCTTACGCTTCATTTTCCGTGTAGTCATTTAGCAGACGCTTTCAGGACCCTCCAGAGTGACTTTAAAGTAGTGCGTTCTCAGTGCATCTGTTAAAGCGGCATGAAAAACTGCATAGGTCACAGCTTACCATGTTCAAACAAACCCTAAGGCAAAACTGCACAAATAAGGAAAGGTGAGTCAAGCTTCTGTGTTGCCCAGTGTCGAAGGCTGCAGGGAGGGGTAGGAGAATCAGGACGGCCAGGTTGAGGGCAGCTTTCCTAGAGTGAAGTGCGTCTTTGATGGAGGGAAGAGCCCTTTCGCTAGAGTGGCCAGTCTTGAGGCTTGACTGGATGGGTTGTTGCAGGCAATTCCGAGTAAGGAAATGGGACATTTTGATTTGAAACTATGGGTTTTAAGAGTTTTGAAGAGGAAGGGAAGACCAGGGAGTAGTTTGGTACGGCAGAGGAGATCATCAGTGGCTTATGGAGCGGGGGTGTGACGTGGGCCTGCTTAAAGGCAGAGGGGACAGCCGCTGGACTAGTGAGGAAGGTGACGAATAGGCGGAGGGCGAGTGAGATTGTCACCTTCCCTAGCCTGCAAGAACCACGCCCCCTCAGGCTGTACCTGGACTTCTCCCACCTTCTATAACCTCTAAACCTGTCTTGGAACTGTTGCCAGTGGACTGTAGGCTACTGCTTAACCTGCACTTGTGAGGGCATTCAGTGTAAATCAGCTTCACATAATAAATGTTCAGCTAAAAATAATGTTTTGAAAGCTACCACTGTTGCACCCAGCATGTGTTAGAATTCAGAGGGATTTGCATGTGTCTTTAGAGCTGCCAAAACAAAACATTGAATATGGTCTTGCATAAAATTACTGCTGATTGGATCTTCGGGATCTGTCAGTCAAATAATTTGACAGCCGTTCCGGGTCCGCTCCAGACAGTCATAGGCCTGGCCTCACACTGAGTCTCTACGAGAGTCTGTCCCCTGTCCCTCTTTAACATCAGGCCGAATAGTACATTAAAAGATGGGGGGGGGGGGGGGGGGGGGAGTTTAAAGAGCATATGTATATTTGAATGCAATCTCGACGGCAGCGTGGCGCGATGCTATTAGCAGTCGCCGAGGTTAAGATTTAGAGTTGCGTGGGTGTTGGAAGGGAAGGTCTCTCGAGCCTGCCAGACCCTGAGCCCGGCGCCTCCGAGGACGCGCTGTAGACCAATCGGCTGGCCAGGTCTGCTGGCCCTGGCACCCAGGAGAGGACTGTTTATAGCGGAGCGAGGCAGGAAGGAGGAGATCCAAGGCTGCCCCTCTTTGTTCACGTCTGAAAGCCTCTTCGCAGCCAAGGGTAGTGTCTGCCAGAGAAGCGACCGGAGACACTGCGTGTAACATCCACACCTGCTGCTTATGCACAGTATTAAACCAAAACCAACCCCAGAATGCTTACAATACCACGCTCATCTGAAGAGGACAATTACAGGCATTAAAACACAAACGGGCGGAAGAAGCCGGTCTTTGTTTACGCCCGGCATATGGGTCAGCGGCCAGCGACAGAGCATGGAGCATCGATTATTTCTGGACACACTGCGAGGAATGAAGCACTGTAATCAGAGCGGTGAAATATCCCTCTCTGCTCCCCACCCTCTGTGGTTCCCCCCCCCCCCCCCCCCCCCCCCCCCCCCACATTTCCCAGTTTCACAGGAGCTCTTAACGAGAGTTTTAATCGCCCCTCTACACGTCCTGTTATTAATCAAGCCCGCAATTGAGCTACCGCTGCGGCCTCTCATTTTCCAGACGTACGTTGTGCGCGTATTGCAGAAGGAGGGTCTCCCTAGTCTCGCTTTAGCTCTGGCTGCAGAGGGATAATCACACAGAAGTGGGAGGCAGGAGTCAAAGAGAAGCCACCCTTTACAGTGAATGGCGTATTACTACTGTAATTAGCAGAATAAGGGGTTGGAGGCGTTTCTGCCGGGAGCTCGAGAGAAGACTGCAGCTGGCCTCCATTAAGGCACTAGGCGTTTGCTCTGTTCTGTTTGTGATAATGCGCGGGTCACCTTATGGAGATTTGATGTGGCGGACAAGTTTTTTGCCTTTTTCAAGAATTTAAACCCAGCTGGGTTACACACATAATTGGCGTAGAATTGCATTACTTGGTAAGGGCTTTGGCCAAATTCTGTGTAATTGCTTTGGAACGTTGTCCTTCACTGTGAGTAACAAATTTTAGGCAGTTTTTATTTATTTATTTATTTATTTTTTAGTTTCATGCCCAATAACTTCCATTAGTTTCAGTGACCACAAAATTTGTGATGTCTTGTAAGTGCCTAAAGGACCACAACAATGGCTTCAATTCATTAATTTAAATTACATTAACTTAAATTATAGTACAGAATTATAGTTACATTGTCAGACAAAGTGGTTTCGATTGGGTCTGGATCCATGCTTTGGTATATAGCTGAAATGAAATGTTCCCGAGCTGACATCACTGCTTCAGCTGGGTGTTGCGTCTGCGCAGAAGCGGGCGGGAGGCAGGCGTACTCTGGTGCTCGCTGAGAGCGTCCGCGCTCTCCGTTCTGCCTCCCACGCCGGGGCCCCCGTGCACAGACCCGCCGCAGACGCCGCGCATGACCGGGCATCGGCTCATTCACACCGCTGCTCTCGTGAACGGCGAGCTGGTGGGAGCTTCAGCTCTGACGCGCAGGCCGTGGCGGGGGGATCAGCGCCGAGCCGTGTGGGTAATCTGTGAGTTCATGCGTTTGTGACGGCTGCACTCTGTCTGTCTCGCCACATGCCTCTGGAAAGCAGAGATCAGTTTATTCCCACATACCTGCGGAGAGGTTAGTCACCCTGTTCCTGGAATGCACCCTAAAGGTAGTTCAGACCCGTCTGCTGTTTTTTTCGTACACATTGGTCTTGGGTGCATTTTTCATAAATTATTGACATTTCTCTCCCGCTAAACTTTTTCAAGCAACAGTGCTTCATCTTGCATTAGTGAACGCTGAAGTGAATGATCTGTTGTATTAATGTGCTTATCGACAAGTAAGGCTTTGCCCAGCACTGTGGGTGTGGAAGCTCAGCTCTCTCCATCATCATCGGATGCATCACCAGAAACACTCCCACTCATCCCAGGATATTAAGGAGCTCTCTTAAGTAGTAATCACATCACGGGGCACTGCTGAAAACATCAAAAGTTTTTTTAATAAATGCAGTAGCTTGTTAATCTCTTAGGAAATCTGCTACAGCAGCACTCTTAAGACCAGAGTACTCTACCACTGTTCCGGTTCACAGGGGAGGACCTGTATTGACCTGTATTGGCGTATAAGCTGACAAGCTTGCTGTTGTCTTAGGAGCTGGGGTATTTAGTGGCTTGAACAGAAGAAAATAATGGCAGTGTTAAAAATGCATGACCCAGTAGATATTAGTCCTGCTGTTGTAAACGTTTCGGGTTGTTAATTTGCGTTGGGGTTTATGCTCATTGTTTTACATTACATTATTGGCATTTAGCGGACAGTCTTATCCAGAGTGACTTACATAGATTACAGTTTTTTACATGTTACCGGTTTATACAGCTGGATACTTACTGAGGAAATTCTGACTTAAGCACATTGCCCAAGGGTATAACAGCAGTGCCCCACTGGGGAATTGAACCAGCAACCCTCCGGTTAGGAGTCCTGCTCCTTGCCATTGTTTTACACTGCCGCCCCCGATGTAGTATGAGGTCTGAGGTTCGGGACACAGCGCAATTCCTCAGAAATTCTGTTCAGGGTGTGCCTTTAGGCTTTTAGAACTGCTGGATGTAATCGGGGTCCCTCCCGAAGCTCCCGTTAGCTGAAGCTGACATGATTACGTTCCAGCTCCTGGTGAGCACTGACATGCGCTGTGTGAAACAGCGGTCACGTGCCGGTCCTACGGCCAGGGAATTTCTCTGAAGTGGTGTAAAATCGGGACTTTTTCAGCTCGCTGACCGTGGCCCGCTTTCGGTGAGAGACCGTGTATGTGGTCTGTGTTCTCATCCAGTCCCCGGTTTCCCTGTCTGTGTTCTGAAGAGCAGAGCAGGCGGGAAAATGCAGCATTCTGTACATGCGGTTTTTTCCCCCACACATTTCTTTCGCTGCATTCACAGAATGCACACCTTCCCTCTTCTATCGTACTGGAGGTCCCATTATTCTATCCTGGTCTATGAAAAGGGTAAAAACGAAAATGTATGAAAAGTAATGTACAGAATATATAATGTTGTTATGCATGTTTTGTTATTGGTAACAATATGTGAGCTGTGATTAGGCTGTTGCTAATTTGATCCGTTGTCCCAGCCTTAAGACTTAATCACCTGTTGTTCGTTAAGGGAGACAGTGCAGCATCCAGGTACAGTAGCAGAGATCCTCCGTCTTTGGACTGTAAACATATACCCAGAGCACACTGCAGGACCCAGATCACACTGCGGGACCCAGAGCACGCTGCGGGACCCAGAGCACACTGCAGGACCCAGATCACGCTGCGGGACCCAGATCACACTGCGGGACCCAGATCACACTGCGGGACCCTCCAGCTGACAGGATTGGCTGGTTTCTTGAGATGGGGAGGTTGTGAAATGCAGACGGATCTGTTGTCTTCTGGGACTCTTTGCAATGGCCAGTTAGTCAGCTCATCTTGCCGTCATACTCTCTCTGCCATAATTTAAACTGGGTGGAGACAGAATGGAAGAACAGCTCCTCAGGTCAAAAGTAAGCACAGCTTTGGAAAAACTTGGCAAGGGGCTGTTAAAGTCTCACTGCTGGCTGCTGATCATAGCTGTAATACAGCTTTTATTTTTAGATTATCGTGAAGATAATCATGGTGGAATTTGTCTGCACTTGTGAGACCGCCCACATTAAGAATGCTTTTTTGGAAGTATTCCAGCATTTTAAGCATCATAACTCCCTAAAAGCAGGACAGATTTTCTTCTTCTGAGTCCCTTGAGTATTTTGTTGAAAAACTGATATATTGATCTTTGCAGTATTGCAAACTGAATGCAAAGTCACAGGAATGAGAGTCGCCGTTTTTCAGATCGCTGTGGTATTCTTATTCACCAGTACTGTAACTGTATTAAAATGTCTGTGCATAAGCTTTTTTTGAGAGAGGCAGGTTATAAGGCTGTCCATGTCTGAAAGGTGCAGAGGCCTTTGGGTAACCTAGCCGTCCTCTCATGCTTGCCTAGATTAGTCAGTTCTGGCAGACTTCTGCTGTCTCCAGACCCAGACTGCATCAGAGTCCAGAGCCTCTCGAAGTCCCTTCATAAACTCCTCAGAGTCTTCTGTTTCTCTCCAGCTTGTTTAAATGATGGCTGCAGCAGGGAGGGCTTTGTTCGTTCCCGACCAGCAGCATTCAGAAGCACTGACCCTCGCAGCAGTAAATATCCTGTTGGATACGAAACCGCGCTGAAAGCCGCTCTGAAGATTCCAGCAGGGTTTGTGTTTCTGTGAGTGTGTCTGTCCTGCAGGCGGATCAGGAAGTGGCTGGATGACTCCCAGCTCTGTGGTTCCACACTCTGACAGCAGTCCCCAGGTACGGGTTCCCTGTAAATGACTCAGGAGGCATGATTCTCTCAGTCACGGGGCGCTGCGTGTCACACAGAGAGCGGGCTGGGGTGAGCCGTGGGAGTGGTGCAGGCAGGATGCCAGAGCCCTGAATGTGTCCCCCACCACAGCCAAAGCACTGGGGCCTTTCCTTTTCCTCCTCCTTTACTGCTCCAAAGGCTGACTCCTTTTGTGCTCTCCCATAAAGCACCTCTAAAACAGACAGGCAGTCCTGTGGATTGAGTGTGACTCAAACCGTAGGCAGATGCCCTGAGTCCCCTCCCGAGCTGCTGTAACCCAGCACAGCGAAGGAGCAACACTGTTCCCAGGGCTGCAAGGAGCAGGGCTCATAACCAAAAGGTTGCCGGTTCGATTCCCTGCTGGGGCACAGTCGTTGTACCCTTGGGCAAGGTACTAAAAGTAAATTTAAAAAAACTTAACCCATAACTGCCTCATTAAATATCCAGCTGTGTAAATGGATTACATGTAAATACTGTAACCTTTGTAAGTCACTCTGGATAAGGATTTGGTATAATGTTATACCTGTATGTGTATCTCCCTCCTTCCATTTTTATATATAAATGTAATAAATAAGTCGGGGGCTGTTTTTCAACAGAAATGCTGTGCTCCTTTTATATGCTTCTTCCGTAAAGATGAGGTCGTGTTTGAGCTGAATGCAGTTTCCCCGGTGCTGACGCGGTTGTCCCATAAATACATCACTGGTGTTTAGAGTGGAGGTTGCTGTGAATCTGTCCACAGAGAGGCAATGAAATGCCTGAGTTTCTCCTCACGCGGCATTCTGTGTGGGGCTGTGAGGACGTCAGTGTGGGCTGGATCTGAAAATGACGCCGTAATGAAGGGTGCTGAAATAGCCTAGCCTCTTTAAACACACTGTTCTTCAGAAAATTACATAACGCAGTGTACCTCACTGCTTCTCTTGGCAGGAAAGACTTTGAGAAAAGCGGTTCCCCCCGCTCTTAAGCGCTGTGTGAAAACCGAGTGTTTCAGATATTGGGAGTGTGTGGGTGAGTGGTCTGCGTTTAGCCAGCAGCAAAGCGTGACTAACCATCCAGGCCTAGAATAGTATGTGTGGACTGAACTGTGCCACAAAGCTATGGTGTTCTAAAACCAAGGTGTGGTGAAAATTTTCAGGGCTGCAGAGTGGCTCAGTCAGCTAAGGCCTTTGGTCCAAGCTCAGAAGAAGCTGACAGGAATTAGATTAGGAATGGGTCTGATTTCATATGACTATATAACAGCACAGTAGCGCCAGTCTCTTCTTATGGTTTATAACCACTGGTAATGCTATAGCCCTGTAAAGGAGAACCTTCACCTGTTCCCCAAAACTGTTTAATTGTCAATAATTTAGTGAAAGGATCTCGTTTTTCAGTGTTCAACCTAATTTCACATCTAATCACAAGGCATCTAACCAGTTAATTGTTTCGTTATCACATGGCAATTTGTTGTTGTCTGTATGTACCCTGCTACAGGTTAATGAGCCTCACTTGCGTAATCAGGCATGTTACGTTAATTTATTGTTGTTGTCATTTAGCAGTTGCTCTTATCCAGAGCACCTTACACGTGTTACGGTTTTATCCATTTATACAACTGGATATTTACTGAGGCAATTGTGGGTTAAGTACCTTGCCCAAGTGTACAGCAGCAGTGCCCCATCGGGAATCGAACCAGCAACCTTGCGGTTACGAGCTCCACTCCTCACCACTACACCACACCTGTTAAGTACAGGTGTGCTGGCTAGAATTGGTTTGGCTGTTTCTCTTTGCTTGTTGGTTTTTAAAAATAAATTTATTGGCTTTTTTTGAATGTCTGCCGTTTCTGTTTCTGCCAGCGTCTGCACTAGCCCCACCCTACGGGCCGACGAGGCCCTGCTCCGAGTCTCTCGTTTACTCTCCCAGTTTTTCTAGATGACAGTCTGCTAACGGCGGGTAAACAGACGCCCCCGCAGGGGTCGCGAGCAGGTGTCAAACGGACGCCTGTCGCCAGGGGAACGCAGCTGCGCTGGCGAGAGCGTGCTCCGGCATTCCGACACCTCTCCGCCCGGCGTTCCCTCCGCGCGGCTGTCGTTAGCCTGTCAGCAGCCCTGTAATCGTCTCTTTGTTTACGGCCGCAGATTCAGCCCGGGGCTCTCGGTGGAGAGGTGGGGGTGGAGGGGCGCTCGTGTGCATCTGTGCGTTTCGTTGATGCTTGCCGCTTGTACCTTGTCTGGCCAGCCATCGAAGCCTGGTCATGCAGCGCTTCTCATATTGTTGACTCCTTAAGGCTTTTTGCTTGTGTTGGACTCTTCCTGACCTGTAAGTCGTTTTGGATAAAAGTGTCTGCCGCATTAATAAATGTAAATGCAATGCTGCTAGCGCCTGGTTCGGCTCGTTAGTCATTCCTTTCTGGGTGTGCTCTCCTATTGTTTTCCCCTGTCTCCGCAGTGTTGGTGGTGCACTGTAGTGTAAGAACCATTCACTGAGGCTGTGGAAGCTTCCTCTGTGCTGTGCAACACTATGGAAACGCCACATATCAGAAGTCAAACACGCTTATCTCGACAGACAAGGCGACCGCTTTCCTGACACGCTGATAGCTAGGACTGGCTTGCCCCCCTGAAGCATTCCACTTTGATAGGTTTGAAGAACAATGGACTGATTTGTGTTTTGTAACTGCAAAGAAAGAAACGCTACGTGCTCAGATCTAATCAGATTTCGGTTCGGTAATCCAGATTCCAGCCAACAAGTGCGCCCGCTGTGGTGCATTATCGAACACAAGCGGCAGTTGAGTTAGTCGTTTCGCCATTGCTTTTGACAGATTGGTCTGGACCTGTGGTGTGTGTGTGTGTGTGTGTGTGTGTGTTAGCGTTTGCGTGTGAAGCCTTACACTGAACACATGACATAAAGGCCCGTTTGGGCTCAAGCCGCCCCTGAGCGCAGGTCAGATTATTGTTTACGCATGTTGGGGATAAACTAAATGGGCCTAATGAGGTCCAGTGGGAAAGGCATGTTAAAAATGCGAAAATCTGACCCATGGGAAGTGTTTAGTTACACATACCAAGCATACATAAGCAGCGTGCCTGTGCAGTGCTGACTGAGAGGTTAGTCCAACCAAACACTTTCCCTGAGTTTTTTTTCAAAACCGGACGCAGGAAGGAATGCGTGTTAGGATGCTGGCCAGCAGCGATGAATCCCGTTCCCCGGGAGGCCCTGGCGTTGTGTGTGAGGTGACTGTGTGTCACCCTCCCTGTCCCACGGCCTGCGTCACAGAGCGCCCGGGCTCCAGAGTGGCAGAGTGGATCTCCTTGCTCCTCCACACTGCGTCCTTGCCGTTGTCCTTTGAGGACCGTGTTCCGGCGCGCACAAGGGTGACCCCACGGGCACTCTGCCTTTCCCTGTCACTTCCTGTCCCCGAGCCCTGTCCTTGTGACTGTCACCGTCCCTCTTGGTTAAAAGCACATGCACCATTCCGTTAGCTCCCTCCTGGGACTGTGAGCTCAGAGCGGTGATTGACAGGACGGCTGAGCGATCCGAGCTTTAACCGTTCGAGGGAAATAAGAGCTGCACTGAGTTGATTGGATGGACATGTAAGCGTCGGTGTCTGCATAAGCTTTGTTTTAGAAGATCACTGTCAGCCACAGAGATAAACTGCACTGCCTTAGTAAAATGGGAGAGCGTTCCCTGTCTTTGTTATAAAATGAGCCTGTGGTGGGAAAGCTGATGCTCTTTTCCCCTGAAGGCCGCATCTTTTGATCATCAGATGCCCTTGATGAGTCTTAGATGGACTCCCAAGGTCAGGGCGGAGATGTTGACTGGGGAACTTAAGCAAGACTCAAAAGGCTCTGTGTGTCTGCTGTGTGTCTCTGGTGTCTGTGTGCAGTTTAGGATAAGATGAAGGTTAGTTTTACCTGGAGTGTGTTTCTGTGTACCTGCAGAGGATAAAACAAAGACTAGTTTTAATTTGAGCATTTCTGTGCGTACCTGCATAGTGTAGGATAAATGAAGACTAGTTTTGCTTTGAGTGTGTGTATCTGCAGTTTGGGATGAGTAAAGACTTGTTTTGTATGGAGTGTGTTTCTGTGTGCCTGCGGTGTAGAATAAAATGAAGAATAGTTTTACCTGGAGTGTGTTTGTGTACCTGCATAGTAGGATAAATGAAGTCTGGTTTTACCTGGAGTTTGTTTCTGGGTACCTGCAGTGTAGGATAAAATGAAGGCTAATTTTATCTAGTGTGTGCTCTGCGGGGACAGGGAGGAAGGGACAATGCGATCACTTTTCAGCACAGTTGATCTGGGGTCAGTGTGTCACCTGCTAACATGGTGTTGACAAGTTCCTTGGCCAGAGGTTTGTCGCTCTCTGGAGTTGGCCACCTGCACAGTGATCATCTTCACACCGCTCCGTTACTGATGGAGTGAGGAGGGCTTGCATTACCCCGCAGGGCGTTCGAACCCGGGCCGCCTGCCCAATGCTGTCTGTGCCAGCGGCTAAATCCGTCCGCACCGCCGGCACCTCTGAGGGCCACGGGTTCCAGAATCCTCACTTCTCCTGGCAAAACGCCGCTCTACTCAAGACCAGTGCTGTAACTCATCTGCGCAGGGCTGGCGACAGCTTCTCCACGGAATTCCTCCAGCTTGTGAAAGATTTATTAAAAGGCGTAGGGACTCTTCCTCGAGGCCGAGCTGCTGAAAGTATGTAGGCCAGCAGTGGGGGGGAAAAAATCCCTGGGCTTGAGGAGTGGAGTGCTGATTCATATCCTTACATTTTGGTGGCTTTTTTTCCTACCTTTAATATTAACGGTCAGCCCACCTCCCGCATGGACCAATCCCAACAGCAGGCTTGTATTTGCAGTTTCCCATGACTCTGAAGAGGAGCAGGCGTGATTCTCCAGCTGGACATGTCAGTTATGGTAGCACGTGCCAGGTGAATGTTTGAGTTAGCGATGCTTGCAGTAAGTGATGCTTGTAGTAAAGTCCTTCCTTCCTTATACACGGAAACGGCGGGTAGGGTCGCAGCTCAGGGTGAGGCTGGGGGTCGGGTGGGGGGGGGGGGGGGGGTGGACAGGGTGACAGGAGCATTAAGTGAGGCAGAGGGTACGGGGGGGGGGGTCAGGGCTTTGGAAACATTAAGTGACACTCCCCACACCAGACCAGTCGGCCGCTCTGACCTCCTCCGCCTGCTCCAGGCATGAGAGGAATCTGCCACTCTCAGTGAAAGTCTCCTTTTGTCCGCGGCTGGCGGCCGTCCCACAGTAGGGGACCCGGAGTGGGTGTCGGGGCGTGGCCTGGAGGACAGGCCGTGCTGTGGCGGTCAGGCTGGCGGCAGCTCACTGTGTGAGGCCTGTCAGTGTAATTTTGGGAAAAGCAGTCTGCAGGACAGGTGCTGCACCTGGCCTTTGCTGAACAGCGATGACCCAGCAGCTTCCCTGTGTTTCTCACTTGCTGTTAAAGTCCTTCAGAGAGAACCAACAAAACAAAACACACAGGGGAGAAACTGGATCAGTTACACCAACAATTAACTCCCACGGGAGAAGCGGTGGATCACAGTCCTGTGGCCTGTCAATCTCTTACCCGGAATGCCACGTGCCGAGGGGTGGTGATTTTTCCACAGAGCTCTCGTATTAATATGGGCGCTCTTCCTGTTAGTCTAACAGCATTTCCTCTGCAGGGACGTCGGCCAGCTCCACACCCGCATGTGTTTATCCAGCCTCCCACACCACGCCCCCCATGCTGGGAGGTGACCCTCTTTCGCTGGCCCACGTTAACTGCAGGGAGACGCCCTTCAAAAGCGTGGAGAATAAGAGTGAGGCACAGTCATTCTAGCATTAAAAGCAGCGAGACGTGCAAGGGAAAGGTGTGTCTTTTTTCAGTTAAATTGTGTAGAACTCAGCCAGTACTGGATGAGGAGACCGGTGTCTGCTGAATGGACATCTCTGTCCAGCAGCGTGCGGACTTCATTTCTACCACAGACTTGAAGCCGTTGTCTATCGTCAGATATGTTGTTTGAAAGTGGCTTTTGTTTTGAAATGAAGAAAATGTTTCCCTGTGTAGGCTGTAGATTTAAACAAGCGGACAGTACATTTAAAAAGGATTTCGGGGAAAAAATGACTGGTATCTGGTGAGTCGGTCATATTTGAGTCACATCATGAAAATAAGATTAAATCTCTCTCAGAAAGATGAACTGAGAGAGCTGATCAAGAGCTGGAACCACTTTGATGGCTTCTTTGCAGTCTGATGTTGCTGAAAGAGTGGCAGAGAAAATGAGTCAGTCAGTCAGTGAATCTGGGACCCCCAGTCACAGCAGAAAACATATGCATGCAGAACTTGCACGCATGCCCAATGTGACACAATGGGACAATTAATCAGGAGCGCAAGCGTTCAGTGCAAAGTCCTAATACATTGGCCCTGAGGGCCAATAAAGTTAACCAGACAGCTGGTGTCATTCAGATTACGGTGTCTCTGTCTCTGTGGGTCGGGCTGAATGTTTAGCGTACAGTGTGCTCCCGGGAGGAGCAGCTCACCAGCAGGGAAGCGCAGCACCTTTAGCAGCACGATATATCCGAGTGCCGCATTCTGAGAGACAGTGGGCAGGGAGCATCTGCACAGCTCCTGGTACTGAATGAAAATACGTGTGTGTGTGTGTGTGTGTGCGTGCGTGTGTGTGCGTGCGTGTGTGTGCGTGCGTGTGTGTGCGTGCGTGTGTGTGTGTGCGTGTGTATTTATGTGAACTTTGCTTTGGCAACACCGTAGGTCTGTGTGGTTGTGCCAGTGACGTTTGTCTGAAATGGACTGAGAAGCATCAGCCCTGGGCCTGGCCGGGTAACAGGAAGTGCGTTCCACAGAGGTGGGCGGACTCTCTGTGCGGTGGCACAGCTGACAGGAGGCAGAGTTTGTTCGCGGCTGCGCTGCCGAGCGACCACGCTTTCGCTTTCAGTGTGGGGCCACTCCGTTTTTAACCACGTGCTCCCTGCGCCTCCCTTCAGCTGCGGGAGGCTGATACCTCACGCTGACGAGGCCGTCTGCGGCCTTTTCTCTGCTGCAATGTGAGTGGCGCCTGGGTCAGTGGGAGTGGCCTCGCTGAGTCAGCTGACCCTGTGGGTGGGAGGGGAGTGGCTGTCAGGCAGCACCTGCATCAGCACCTGCACCGGCAGGTACAGAGAGGAGGGGCCACAGTGCACCTGGTGCCGAGCCGGCCTCCGCAGTGCACCTGGTGCCGAGCCGGCCTCCGCAGTGCACCTGGTGCCGAGCCGGCCTCCGCAGTGCACCTGGTGCCGAGCCGGCCTAGGCAGTGCACCTGGTGCCGAGCCGGCCTAGGCAGTGCACCTGGTGCTGAGCCGGCCTTCGCTGCGGAGCATAGAGGCAGGGCAGAGTCTCCGCTGATGGGGGATACTGCTGAATTTGTAAGAGAACAGTCTGCTGGCAGTGTGCTGTTACAATTACTTTCCTCTTCTGTCTTTACAGCGTAGGTCAGAGGTCATCGCCTCCCTGATTGATCTCTCCAGTCTGGAGTGTAGTCCAGTGACTGTGGCTTCCCCCTCTGATCATTCCAGTGACCCTTTCCCCTATTTCTGCTGTGCATTCCAGTGTCCGTCTCTTCCCTCTATCTGGACTGTAGTCTGGATTACACATACAGCCTACATCAGCAAATACTTTCTGCATTTCAAAACACAAGCTACTCCAAAACAACATATTTGATGATGTCACTTCCTGCTTAAATTTCTCCAGTATAGTCCAGTGACTCTCTTTCCTCCATCTCTGCGGTGTAGTTCAGTGATTCTCTTTCTTCCGTCTGCAGTGTGGCCCAGTGACCGTGTCCCCCCTCCCTGATCTCTGCAGTGATCCGCTCGCCTGCCTCCCGACAGGGGGCTGGCTGGCTGGGGTTTAGTTTGGTGTGTAATGAGGGGAGTCGGCTGCGGGTGGGGGGGGGGATGGTGCGGGGGGGCGCACAGCTGCCCTCTGAAGGCCTCTGACCGGCGCTCTCTCTCGCCGTGTGAGGCCCACTCCTAATGAGGCCACCAGGAGGAAATTAAAGTCGGCGGCTAATTGTCGGGGCTTCCTGTCTTGGGCCATTTGTCTGCGCTGGTGCAGAGTGGAGCCCCCCCGCGCACCCCCACCCCTCGGCTGTGCAGCGGGCTGAAAGGCTGTACTCAGGGAGCAGTCAGACCGAGGACGGCACTCTGCACATCTCCTCAGCGGGAAATACGCTCTCTCTTTTCCTCTTTATCATTACTGACATTACGGTCATTTAGCAGACGCTCTTATACAGAGCAACTTACAGAGGTTGTGATTTTTACATGTTATGTATTTACACAATCAAGTATCTACTGAGGCAATTGTGGGTTAAGCACTTGGCCCAAGGTTACAGCGGCAGTGCCCCAGCAGGGAATCAAACTGGCAAAATTCTCAGTTTTGAACTGTGCTCCTTGCAGCTATGCTACACAGCCTCTATCATTTTAATAACATGACATTATTGTAGATGTTTTAAAACCATGGTTATGACCCCTTCCCTTTGTGTTCAGTTATAATGTGTAAGCTTTACGTTTTAGTTGGATTATGCAGTGAAACCTGCAATGATAGTGGTTGCTGTGCCATGTGCATGCTTTCTACATAATGAACTGTTCTCCCAGGGAAGGGTTCATTCAGTATAGCTATACATTACTACATTACGTTGCATTACTGCCATTTAGCAGACACTCTTATTCAGAGCAACATACATACAGTAGGTAACAATTTTATCCATTTGTACAGCTGAAATCGAACCAGAAACCTTTTGGTTATGAGCTCCACTCCTTACCATTATGCTACACTGCTGCCCTGGGGGCATTGTATACTTGTGTAGATGCTTCCATGTCGGTTGTGTTCTGTTCCAGCTGGTTGACGTCCCCCCCCCCCCCCCCCCCCCTCTCTCTCTGTTGTAGTCTCCACCTGCATAACCACCTGTAAGAAGACAGCGCCGCCCCCCGTGCCCCCCCGCACCACCTCCAAGCCCTACATCTCGGTGACGGTGCAGAGCAGCACCGAGTCGGCACAGGACACCTACCTGGACAGCCAGGAGCGCAAGAGCGAGGCCAACAGCCAATCGGGGCGCAGCAACTCGTCGGACAGCCTCGACAGCGCGCGGGCCAGCAGCCTGGCCAAGGGCCACCGCGGCCCCGCCCCCGCCCCCGCCCCCGCCCCCGGCCCTGCACCCGTCGCCACCCCCCGCGAGCCCCCGCCACCGCCCGACGAGCCCCAGCATGACGCCCTGAAGAGCGCCAAGGGGACGCTGACCGCCGAGGAGCCCCGAGCCGAGATCGTGCCCCGGAGGAAGCTCTCTTCCATCGGTATACAGGTCAGTATGCTCACAAATGTGCTGACGGCCCTGGGTTTGCTCGCTGATCTGGGGAAGCGTAGCAGCCGGTGCTGTTTACAGCCTGTGATTGGCTGATTTACCCAGCAGGGAGCATCCCAGACTAGGGCTTAGACTCCAGCCTGCAGCATGTCAGTGGCGTGAGGCTGCTGCTGTTTGTGAGCAGTGCATGCTGGTTCCTCTCTGTTTTGTTCTTGGTTTTCACTAGGCTTGATTCAGTCCCATACTGAAGGGCTGGTGTAGTGTTTAGCTTTAAACAGTCTCTTGAGCTCATCACAGACAATCACAGTCAGGAAAGCTGATGCCAAAAATCAGTCGGTATCCGAACCCTTAGTGTTCTCTGTATTTATCTACAAATGCATATATGCAAAAACAGTTTAGTAAGTTTCCTTAGACACTCACATTGACTGTTGGGCCTTAATGTTCAGTTAGTGCCATAACATTGGTTTAATGCTTTAGCGCTGGGTTGGTGCTGTAGCGTTGGGTTAATGCTTTAGTGTTGGGTTAGAGCCATAGCGTTGGGTTAATGCTTTAGTGTTGGGTTAGTGCCATAGCGTTAGGTTAATGCTTTAGCGTTGGGTTAGTGCCGTAGCGTTGGGTTAGTGCCCTAGCGTTGGGTTAATGCTTAAGCGTTGAGTTAGTGCCGCAGCGTTGGGTTAATGCTTTAGTGTTGGGTTAGTGCCGTAGCGTTGGGTTAGTGCTTTAGTGTTGGGTTAGTGCCGTAGCGTTGGGTTAGTGCTTTAGCGTTGGGTTAGTGCCGTAGCGTTGGGTTAATGCTTTAGTGTTGGGTTAGTGCCATAACATTGGTTTAATGCTTTAGTGTTGGGTTAGTGCCATAACATTGGTTTAATGCTTTAGTGTTGGGTTAGAGCCATAACATTGGTTTAATGCTTTAGTGTTGGGTTGGTGCTGTAGCGTTGGGTTAATGCTTTAGTGTTGGGTTAGAGCCATAGTGTTGGGTTAATGCTTTAGTGTTGGGTTAGTGCCGTAGCGTTGGGTTAATGCTTTAGCGTTGGGTTAGTGCCGTAGCGTTGGGTTAATGCTTTAGCGTTGGGTTAGTGCCGTAGCGTTGGGTTAAGGCGCTGCTCTGTGATTGGTTGGCAGGTGGACTGTGTTCAGGCAGTGCAAAAGGCAGAGGAGACCCCACCGCTGACCAGGTTCCAGTCCATCGGAGTGCAGGTGGAGGACAGCTGGCAGTGAGTAAAGACCCCTGCCTCACCCCCGCCTCACCCCTGCCTCACCCCTGCCTCACCCCTGCCTCACCCTGCCTCACCCCCGCCTCACCCCCGCCTCACCCCCGCCTCACCCCTGCCTCACCCCTGCCTCACCCTGCCTCACCCTGCCTCACCCCTGCCTTACCCCTGCCTCACCCCTGCCTCACCCCTGCCTTACCCCTGCCTTACCCCTGCCTCACCCTGCCTCACCCCTGCCTCACCCCCGCCTCACCCCCGCCTCACCCTGCCTCACCCCTGCCTTACCCCTGCCTCACCCCTGCCTCACCCCTGCCTCACCCCCGCCTCACCCCCGCCTCACCCCCGCCTCACCCCCGCCTCACCCTGCCTCACCCTGCCTCACCCCCGCCTCACCCCCGCCTCACCCCCGCCTCACCCCCGCCTCACCCCCGCCTCACCCTGCCTCACCCTGCCTTACCCCTGCCTCACCCCCGCCTCACCCCCGCCTCACCCCCGCCTCACCCCCGCCTCACCCCCGCCTCACCCCTGCCTCACCCCTGCCTTACCCTGCCTCACCCCTGCCTCACCCCTGCCTCACCCCTGCCTCACCCTGCCTCACCCTGCCTCACCCTGCCTCACCCCTGCCTTACCCCTGCCTCACCCCTGCCTCACCCCTGCCTTACCCCTGCCTCACCCTGCCTCACCCCTGCCTTACCCCTGCCTCACCCTGCCTCACCCTGCCTTACCCCTGCCTCACCCCTGCCTCACCCCTGCCTCACCCCCGCCTCACCCCTGCCTCACCCCCGCCTCACCCCCGCCTCACCCTGCCTCACCCTGCCTCACCCCCGCCTCACCCCCGCCTCACCCCCGCCTCACCCCCGCCTCACCCCCGCCTCACCCTGCCTCACCCTGCCTCACCCTGCCTTACCCCTGCCTCACCCCTGCCTCACCCCCGCCTCACCCCCGCCTCACCCCCGCCTCACCCTGCCTTACCCCTGCCTTACCCCTGCCTTACCCCTGCCTCACCCCCGCCTCACCCCCGCCTCACCCCCGCCTCACCCCTGCCTTACCCCTGCCTCACCCTGCCTTACCCCTGCCTTACCCCTGCCTTACCCCTGCCTTACCCCTGCCTCACCCCCGCCTCACCCCCGCCTCACCCCCGCCTCACCCCCGCCTCACCCTGCCTCACCCTGCCTCACCCCTGCCTCACCCCCGCCTCACCCCCCGCCTCACCCTGCCTCACCCTGCCTCACCCTGCCTTACCCCTGCCTCACCCCTGCCTCACCCCTGCCTCACCCCCGCCTCACCCCCGCCTCACCCCCGCCTCACCCTGCCTTACCCCTGCCTTACCCCTGCCTTACCCCTGCCTTACCCCTGCCTCACCCCCGCCTCACCCCCGCCTCACCCCTGCCTTACCCCTGCCTCACCCTGCCTTACCCCTGCCTTACCCCTGCCTTACCCCTGCCTTACCCCTGCCTCACCCCTGCCTCACCCCTGCCTCACTCTGAAGCTCACAGATGCCTGCAGCTTTCTGCAGCCTTTTTATTATTTTAGCCCCTTCTGAATGCAAGGGCGAGAGACAGAGAAGTCTGTACCGCCTGTGTGAAAGTGTGAGTCTCGCAGAATTCAAACACACTTATGTAACTGCACTTACGTAACTGACTGGTTTTCAGTGTGACAGAGAAGTTTCTTCAGTTATGTGCATTGTGTGAGCGACTCTCAGGCAGCCGATTTGAACGCTTGGTTTTAATCCTACTCATCTCTGGTAAACATGGTGTTTGTGCCGTGCGGTGCATATGAAGAGTCCCTCTCCTTCGGTCCCGTAGATGCAGACTCATGCATCTCTTACTTCTTCCCAGCCGCTGTCCGGAGTGTCATATTTCAGTTTAGATTTCCGCCCCCTTTTGGGCCGTCCTTTTCCGCTCAAATTTCCAGCGATGGGACACTTTCCCCCGTTTGTCACCTCCCGCCCCGGCGTCTGAGCCGCGGGCAGTGACAGCAGGACCGGCGCCAAGGTCACCCGGCGGTCTCTGACCACGCCACCGGCGGGGCCGGTCTGGGCTGGGCAAGGGCGCCCCGCTGCTTCGGTCCAAACTACAGTGTAACGCGACACCCCGATCCAGACCCCGCCGCTGTCATTAGACCGACATCGATCGCTGATGAGACCTAAATGGGGCCCCTGATAGCATTGCTGGCGGAGTATCAGAGAAGCGTGCGGACTTGATCGTGTGTCCCCTTTTAGTCTTTCAGTCGTTTAAACACGCCCGCCGTTTGGCGATACCTCTCTCTGTCTGTCACAGACTCCCTCGGCCCCTTTCTCTAACTAGGTTTTCCTGGGGGGTGTCTGATGCATCCACAGCACGGCCCAGGGTCTGGTTTGGTTCGTCAGTGATGGTTCTGGGTGCTGCTGTGTCCTGATGAAGCCCTTATCCTCTAATGTTCTGAGGCAGCAGTGTAGCGTAGCGGTGCAGGGCTCATAACCCACTGGGGAATCGAACCAGAACCCACAATTGGTTCAGCAAATATATAGCTGTATAAATGGGGAAAAAAATGTAAAAAAAAAAAAAAAGTGAAGGGTACGAGCATCTGCTAAACGACAATAATGTAATGTAATATTCATGCGTGTCCCATTACATTAAATTATTGTCATTTAGCAGACGCTTATCCAGAGCAACTTCAGTAGGTTACACTTTTCACATGTTATGCATTTATACAGCTGGATATTTACTGAGGCTGAGTTAAGCACCTTTCTCAAAGGTACAGCAGCAGCGCGGGGAATCGAACCAGCAACCTTTCAGTTACGCGTCCCGCTCCTTACCGCCGTGCTGCACCGCCATCCCCTCTCGCTGTCCCCCCACCCCGCGTTACTCACCTCCCCCCCCCCCCGCGTCCCTGTGTTCGCAGGCTCAGCCGATCCAGCAGCATGGCATCCAAACAGGAGACGGACTCCGACACGCAGGACCTCCACAACGCCCGGCCCGCAGAGAAGACCACGGCGAACAGCGCCTGCCAGTCCACCGACTGCCCCACCCCGCCCCACCACCGCCACCCCCACCCCCCGCAGGGCAACGGCGAGGGCGGGGCGGGCGCCCGCCAGCCGCCCAGCTGCACCGCCACCCGCAGCAGCTCCTCCTCCTTCTCGGAGAGCCTGGACCCGGCGCTGGACCCCTCCTCCCTGCCACCGCCTGACCCCTGGCTGGAGAGCGGGAACGGCAGCGCCCCCTGTGGGCCGACGCAGCCCGGCGCCTCCGCCGCCGCCACCTGCCGCCGCGACGGCCACTGGTTCCTGAAGCTGCTGCAGGCCGAGACCGGCCGCATGGAGGGCTGGTGCCAGCAGATGGAGCAGGAGACCAAAGACAACCAGCTGTCTGAGGAGGGTGAGGGCCGAACCCGCTGCACCTCAGCACAGCTGTGGGCTGATCCAGGATCAGTTTCACCTTTGGTGCGCTCAGCCTTTAGCCACCACTACCTACACTACTGACTAGGGCTTTATAATGGTGGTCTTTGCCACGGTTGATGGCCAACCAAGGGTACAGCAGCAGTGCACCAGCAGGGAATCGAACCGGCAACCTTTTGGTTACAGTCCCTGCTTTAGCCCTGAACCTGCTGCTCTTCAGCACAGCTGTGGGCTGATCCAGGATCAGCTTCACTTAGCTACACAAAACCAGAACACACAATATCATGGCGTAGATGCAGCGTAAGAAGGCCATTTCACCATTGGTGTATGCAGCCCATAGTCATCACTACTTACACTACTGAGCAGGGCTTTATAATGGTGGTCTTTGCCATGGGTGATGGCCTTACCTTAGGGCTAAACCCACTACTCTTCAACGCAGCTATGGACTGATCCAGGATCAGTGTCAGTGAGCTACACAAAACCAGAACAGAGAATAACATGGCATAGAGCATAAGAAGGCCATTTCTCCATTGGTGCACTCTGCCCATAGCCATAACTGATCTGATACCTGCGCTGTGGACTAGGGCTTTATATTGATTGTCTTTGCCATGGGTGATGGTGTAAAGATGACTTTTTTGGTTTTTGTCAGTTTTGATTTACAATCTGTGCTATAGCTGAGTGGTCGTTATCACCGCTCTTCCAGCTGCAGCTGTTGCGAAACTGTGTAACTGCTGTGTTCGGTAAATCATCTCAGACGAGACGAGGTGCTCAGCCA
This sequence comes from Megalops cyprinoides, assembly GCF_013368585.1. NCBI lineage: Eukaryota > Metazoa > Chordata > Actinopteri > Elopiformes > Megalopidae > Megalops > Megalops cyprinoides. Next base: position 35,982,015 of record NC_050588.1, on the reverse strand, counting down.
AATAAGGAGAGGAGAAGATTCAGCTCAGCTGAAGTCCTCACGGCCAAGTGATTTAAATGTTTGATTCTGTAATCCCCAGTAAAATGTAAAACTCTGTGGGTGGGTCTGCAGCCTTCTCTCTCCAGGAGCTCCAGATTGGGTCCAGCCCCCCCACAGAGAGGAGTCTGAGAGCTGGGTGGCCAGACCACTCCATGTCACTACGCTCACTCCTCTCTGAATGAGTTTCTAATACCTGAGCCCAGCAGACAGAGCAGGCGTGTAAACCCCAGAATTACAGTAATCTGCTCTGGGCCTGATTAAAGGGGCAGATTAGGGCCTAAACATCAGGCTTGAGATGGCAGCAGCGTAATGACCATCAGAGACCAACCTGCCCTGCTACACCCAGCCCGGGGAGAGGCTTAAATGCAGGCAGGTGCATCTTACAGGCTGAGAGCAAGGCGGTCGAACCTGCACAGCCTTAAACCGGCTAGCTGTCGAGAGGGAGAAACGGCAGGTGTCAGTCAGCATCCACAGCTGTCATGAATATTCGATCAGTGTTACGCGGCCTGTCATGAATATACGATCAGTGTGGCGCGGCCTGTCATGAATATACGATCAGTGTGACGCGGCCTGTCATGAATATACGATCAAGCGTTATGCGGGACCGGCAAAGCACCTGGTCGGGCACTGTAATTTCATTGCCCGTAACTTCGTAACGCTCTGATCTGATTTTAGCGGCACAGACTCTTGGCTGACCTAGTTTCCCTCCCAGGACTGAAAGTGTTGAGCGAAGTATTCGCCCAGGCTTATGTTTAAAGTGGATAAAAAAATCTCCACCTCGCTGTTTAATCTGCTTGTAGACAGTTGTGTTACCAGTGAGTCGTGTTGACTTTAGAAGGACCGGGGAAGCCGAAATGTGAACTATAGTGCGTTGCATTTGTTTGGTGAGTGTGGATCTGCAGTCTAGTTCAGAGTAGTTTATAAAGTAGAGTTTAACATACTGCCGCGTTCACTTCACCACCTCTTTGAATTGTTGAAATGTGCTCAGTTATGCTGAACAGCTGACCGAGCTAGAGCATTAGCCTGGGAGGATCTCACCAACTGTTAGTCCTCTCTTGATTCTTCAAAGGTGTGACAAATCCTCAACTAGATTTTAACTTTGCATTCACCGTCTATCCCATTAGGCCTAAGAGGTGATTGGTGTAGGTCCTGCACTGTGTGAGGGGAGTGTGTTAATGTCAGGTCTCATTCCAGCACCAGTGTTACAGTAAACTGTGTCCATTTACAGACACACTAGTGTTACGGTAAGCTGTGTCCATTTACAGCATCACTGCTCTACCTTGGGATGTGTCTTTGCTTGACTAACGCTGACTGTTCCTCAGACTGCATAATGACCGGAAGAAAAAAGAAATAGGACACCATTAGTGTCCAGCGAACCTCCCCCCACTCGAGATGAATGAACACGGTTCCAGACAGACAGGAGTCAGTTACCCGTCCATTCTGTCTGCTTGAATTTCATCTAACCGGGCCTGTAACGGCGGCAGACCCTGTGTCCTCCACATCGACTGGGATCCGGCCCCCTCTTCGCCCCCCCACGCCCCCTCTGCCCTTCTCCCCCCTGCAGCAGGCCCCACTCCTGGGGAGCCCCGCCCTGCTGTGGGGTTATTTCTGTCCCGATCGCCCACCCTCTCCCCAGGAGGGAGTCTGGCTGCTGCATCATGGAGAGACAGAGAGACCAACACAGACACACCCAAAGAGGAAGGATGCTAACCTTTAAAAGAGCTGTATGTCACAGCTGTTAAAAAGAAACCTAAGTCATAGACACAAATAAGTGACCACAAAAAAACCCAAATGCAATGCAAATCCAGATTTCCAGATAGGAGAGAGAGGGAGGAGAGAGACTGGCGGGGCTGGGTGCTGTGTCTACAGTTCATATCTAAAATGAACAGAGAGGGGGCATTTTGATTGGAATGGCCTCCTATGAGAATGGCTCAGTCTTTGATTCCAGCATGCTTGCATTCGCAGGTGAAGAGTCTCCCTGCAGAACTTGCCGCCAGTATCAGTAAAACCAACATCACAGGCACCACCTTGCAGCCTGGGTTCAGGGACAGACTTGTTTGTGTGTGTGTAATGTGTCTATGGCCGTGTTTCCCAACCCTGCTCCTGGAGGCACACTGTCCTGCATATCTTCTATGTATCCTTCCTGCTTGACTAAATCAGGTGTGCTCAGCTAATCAAAAGTGCCACTGATGAGTTCAGTCAGGTAGGTAGAGCAGGGATAGATAGAAGATATGCAGGACGGTGTGCCTTCAGGAGCAGGGTTGGGAAACGCTGGTCTATGGGACAGCAGTGTAGCATAGTGGAAAGAAGCAGGGCTTGTAACCTAAAGGTTGCTGGTTCGATTCCCTGGTGAGGCACTGCTGCTGGACCCTCGGTCAAGGTACATAACCCACAATTTCCTCAGTAAATATCCAGCGGTATAAGTAGGTAAAATTATAACCTATTGCATGTAGGTTGCTCTGGATCAGAGCCTCTGCTCTGCATGTAATGTGACGTGACGTGACGTGACGTGACGATGTGACGTGACAATGTGACGTGACGTGACGATGTGACGTGACAATGTGACGTGACAATGTGACGTGACAATGTGACGTGACGTGACGTGAAGATGTGACGTGACGTGACGATGTGACGTGACGTGACGATGTGACGTGACGGTGTGACGTGACGTGACAATGTGACGTGACGATGTGACGTGTTTCGTTTCTCTGCAGTGCTGGGGAAGGTGCGCAGTGCGGTGGGCAGCGCTCAGCTCCTCATGTCCCAGAAGTTCCAGCAGTTCAGAGGGCTCTGCGAACAAAACTTGGTGAGTAATTAACACCCCCCCCCCCCCCCCCCCCCCACACCACGTCATCTGACCGGCCTCACCTAAAAAAGGCACTCTGTGCAGACAGTTCTGCTGAGGAAACTTGGGGCTCGGGAGAATGAACAGGCCTGTGCAGATTCGGTGTGTGTTCCCTGTTTTCCTAACTCAATCAGAGGAGGAGCAGGCAGTGTTAGAGTGTTACCCCCCAGGGTCGATAAAACTCCAGTTGAGCTGTCACCAGGGTAGCATGATGCCGTGATGCTTCTCATTAGATTTATGTTTTGAAAATTGTCCAGCAGATTTCTTTTGGCGTCCCTTAAGGCTAAATGTGCATTCGCAAAGTAAAACTGGCCTGACTTTGCCACGTGTCACAACCTTGTGGTCAAAACATGAATGAATAGATTAGAGGAATGTCTCGGAGCACTGTGGACTTTTAGGAGCCAGATGGCTGTCTGTCAGGAGGTACAGCTGGACGCAGACTGGACTGGACTTAGGGAGCTTATCTACAGGGGGTGACGAGGAAGATTAACAAAGACCCCCCCCAGCTGGCCATGATCCCTGACCCCTTCAGAGACTCCGCCCTGCCTGCCCCACCCCTCTGATTCGTTCCGGGTTTGGAATGAGCTGAAGGCTCCGTGTGAATCCGTTGCTCCGAGCAGTATGAATCAGCCTCAGCAGGCTAGCCCCACTGAAATGGGTTTCCTCATTTCTGCCTGTCATTGGTTCACTCCTCACTTATCTTTAAAATCTGCATAACCCTGTTGCCCAAGTGGTAGCTTCCACTGAACACACAGCATTAAATTACATTCCTTTAGCAGACGCTTTTATCCAGAGCGACTGCTGGCACAAAAGAAGAGAAGTGTATCCATTCAAGCTGAATGAACAACAGCATCAGACCAGGCCAACAATACTCCCAGACCAGGGAGCGTGAGCACAACACCATTCAAGCCCTATCACAAGTTAACCTGTGCAACCTAACTAGACAAGGGAAGCCAGGTACACTACCATACATCAGTCACTCGATCAGTGCCAAGTAAATCCGCTCCAGTCGAAAACCTCCATGCCGCCTTTTCCTTCTCCCCCCGCGGTTCTTGCTTTTGCAGCATTATGCGTGAGTGAGTCACGGCACGGTCCCAAGCGCGTGGACCGCTCTGCACTCCTGCAGATCTCTCATTCAAATGAGTGGCCCTGGATTCTCAATGGCCATTGTACCCTCGTCTGTGAAATGCAAATAAAAACGCGATTAGATTACGCAATCTTCTGCGGCAGACAGGGATGCTTCTGCTGTGACCGTGACCTCTGAGGCACCGTCAGCTACTTGGGGTCCACTGTAAACGGCTTTATGGAAGTGTGGGGCAGTGTAGCATAGTGGTTAAGGAGCAGGACTTGTAACCGAAAGGTTGCCAGTTTGATCCCCGCTGGCACATTACTGTACTCTTGGGCAAGGTACTTAACCCACAGTTGCCTCGGTATATATCCAGCTGCATGAATGAATAACATTGTTTAAAAAAAAAACAACAGATGTAAGTCACTCCGGATAAGAGCATCTGTTATATGCCGATAATGTACTGTAATGGAAGTTTGACCTTCATCTTCAACTCAGCCAGAGTGTGTACTGATGACAGCAGTGAAGGTCTCCCTGGAGCCACTCCTCAGACGTCCGCAGTGTATGTGCAACAGCATCAGGGAACTCAGAGAATGGAAGCGCACAGGAGCCTGTCTGGCCTGTGATGTTCTTGACAAGGGCATTAGCATAATAAGGGCTTCCTGTCTTCCTGGAGGTGTGTCAGGCCTTTGGACACGCCCTCCGTGGCTGTGTGAAGCCGGGTGGGGGCTGGGTCATACAGGCCAACGTAAGAGGACCCATAATGCCTTCCACAGCGGTATAATGAGGGCAGGTTTTTACGTATATATCATGTCATACAGCCTTACCTCATGTAAAGCAGCGCTTGTGCACCATAAATTATATGAGAAGTTCAGGAGATGAATCTTTGGAAGGCTTCTCCCATTACCTTTGATGTTTGACAGTGCTCTGCCTTTTGAACCCCTCCCTGCTGAGTACCAATGCACGGCGTTGTACGCTAACGGGAGTCTAGATGTGCAAATGAAGGAGAGCGGTGTCTTTACTCTATCGTTCTGCCTTAACCCTTAACCGGGTCATTTCCACCTGCACAGGTCTCTCCTCATTGCGCTGTTAACTCCGTGTTTCGGTGACATTGCTCTGTGTTACGGCTCGCCCTCTCGCTTCCACGTATTGAAAGGACACTGTGACACACATCCTGTTCAGAATTAAGCTGTGTGGGAGTGCCCTCTGGTGGTGAGGGTTGGCGGAACATGGTTAGGCCAGCCAAAGCTCCTGTAGACTTCAACAGATTTGTGTCCAGCGTTTCCCATGGTGACATAAAATTACGTGAATTAGTCCCTTTTACCTTTGGGAGGAAGCACACTCCCATATAAGCACATTAGCTTTTTTTCTGTTGCAATGCCTCTTTTTAACTCCCCCCAAAGGACGGACCAGCTTTTACACTAATATTTTCAGGATTTCTGGAGAGATTAAATCGTTCTTGTGTCTGACTTTAAAAAGGGCCGTTTTCTGCTGATCCCTTCCGTCCTTCCAGCCTAACCGTGTCCCCCTGCCCCCTCCCCCCAGAATGTGAACGCCAACCCGCGGCCCACCGCTCAGGACCTGGCCGGGTTCTGGGACCTGCTGCAGCTCTCCATCGAGGACATCAGCATGAAGTTCGACGAGCTCTACCACCTCAAGTCCAATGACTGGCAGCTGACGGAGTCCCCGGACAGGAAGGTACTGCCGCCTCCAGCCGCCCCTGGCCCGGGCTGGGGTAGGGAAACCCGCCGTTCTCGGCCCCTCGGTCCCCCCCAGCTTGGCAGGACGTCTCCCTCCCTCCCCACCCACGCTGCCGTAAAGGGGGGGCAGATGGGCCTCTCTTTACACATGCATGGCTACCCTCCCCCAAAAGGAGCCGAGCGCCGGCCCTTTGAGCATGCATGAGGCCGTGGCCCCCGCACGGGGGTCTCCACGCGCCCGCTGTTCTCACCGCCTCTCACTCTCTCTCGCGGATCGCGCCTGAAGCTGCAGAGCTCTGTAGCTGGATAGGCTGCATGCCTGACGCTGCTGTGATGACATCATTATGTGTGGCTGGAGAGATGTAGCCTGATTGGCTGGATAAGTCTTCAGAGGAAGCCTAAGGCTTCACTAGAGCTTTCATCTGCGCTCATTTCACACATAACGCAGGTCTGCGTGTAGCTTTCGTTTGTCTTAAATTAGATTTGCGATGTGCTGCAAGAGAAGACACAAATGTCTGTGGTAGTTTTAGGTATTGCTTGCGTAAAAAAAGCCCGCTTTCATGACGGCAGGGATTACTGTAAAGTAGGCATACTTCAGCTGTGCGCCTGCGCCTTATATGGGCACGCTAAGCCTCCATCGTGAGCTGCATTCTCTTCTTGTTCATCTGCTTCGTCCCCCCAGAGCATGCTGGGTAAAGCTGTGTGACTCTGTGCAATCGGACCGGCTGTGCCCACAGTCGCAGTGGTGCAGGTCTCTGTAATCCTGATGCACTCTAACCGCCTCTCTCACTCTGCGTCCCCCCGTTCTGTCGTCTCAGGAGGACAAGAAGCCGGCGCCCCCAGTGCCAAAGAAGCCGTCTAAGGCCAAGCCGGCGGCGGCAGCTCGGGAAAAGGCGGGAGGCGACGCGGACAAGCAGCGGCAGGAGGCCCGCAAGCGGCTAATGGCGGCCAAGCGGGCGGCGTCGGTGCGGCAGAACTCGGCCACGGAGAGCGCGGACAGCATCGAGATCTACGTACCCGAGGCCCAGACCCGGCTCTGAGAGAGGGAGAGGGGAGCCATGGGGGTCAGGGGTCGGAGGTCGGGGTGGGTGGGACAGTGGGGGTTCGCCCTCACCAAAGGCCGAAGGAACGCGGGGGTAGGCTGGTCCTTGTGGCAGCACACACGGAATGACTTTGGAGGGGGGGGACACACGAAAAAAGCACTCCTTTTTGCATAGCTGCCATGGAAAAACCTCAACAGACTTTGTTATTGCTATTAATAATAATAATGATAATAATAATGATATTATCTCCGTAACGATATCAGACTGTCTTTAAATGTCATAATATCTTGGATAAGAGATCTTCTACCGTGCGGACTGAAGCGTTGCCACGGCAGCCCCTTGCCCCGCCCTCTGCACGCCACTCCTCACATCCATTTGCAGACAGACAGACAGACAGACACACGCGTGTGCGTTCGCCCATCAACCTTCGTCTTCCTGCACTTTTTTTTTTTTTTTTTTTTTTTAGTTCTCTCTCTTTTTTCTGTTTCTTTTTCTTTTGGCATTAAGCCTTTGTGCGCGCCCTTTGCTCGCCTTCAGATCCAGGATCAGGTAGTTTCTTTACTAACTTTGGGAGTGGGGGTGAGAAGGGGAGGGGGTGGGAGGGTTTGGTACTTGTCCAAAAAAAAAAAAAAAAAACAATGAACCCGTAAACAAAGCGGAGGACCAGCAGCATTGGCAGAAGGACCACTGAGACCAAGACGCAGACACGGGAATCCATCACTCCTCTTTTTAGCCTTTTTTTGTACTTCTCCAAGGCCCAACCACCCTTAAGATAGTGTCTCCGTCTGAGTTTCTTTTTTATATATAAATATATTCCTTTTAGTTTTTTTCTTTATACTTATATCGGCTTTGTTAAGGAACTTCAATGCACATAAGGATGTGAGGTACTTCATGTAAAACTGACACACACACACACACTCACACGCATAAGCGTACTCATGTGTACTCATTGCACTGCAGGTGTGAGAGTGTAACGCTCCGTAGGGACAGTGTGACGGCCAGTCCTGTGTTTGAATGTACCCGTCAGCCACGAGCTCGTGGAGAGCGATGAACTCGGTCCCCCCTCAGTCTGCCTTTTCTCTGCTCCAGCGCGTTGAAGCTCAGCTGCGTCTGTCCCGTTACACAAGTCATTCCTTCTCCTGGAATTAAACAGGACGCTCCTTTAGAGGGGACATTCGTGCGTTCTCCAGCCCCGGGCTGACCAGGGGCAGGGACCGGGGACACATTCCATTGATCAGCAGTTCTGTATTGAAATGATCCATATTTCCTTATTCCAATTATGAATTTATTTAATCTTGCTGAAAATCGTCAGTATTGTCCTCAGTGGCCTCTCTTAGCCAGTTTGCCTAAGGTACCACCCAAGTAGCACAGCCACACAGTCACATATTCATAGTGTGCATCGAACCGTGTTGCGGTGATGCGGTGTAACGTTGCCGCGACGCCAGGTCAACGTTGTGACTACGCTGCCAGTCGGGCAGCCAGTCACGAAGCGTCAGATGCACGCATTCTCCTCTCTCGTTTCGTGGCGGTGCTGCTCGCTAAAAGAGTTCGGTTCTAATGAGCTGGAGAGAGAAAACTGCATTCAATGGGGACCAGACTATGGACCACCAATGTTGATTTTTTTTTTTTTAAACTAGGAGTCGTGTTCCAGCATCTGCCTGCATTGGCTTTGAATGCAGGATAGTTTAGGGGAAAGCGCTCTGCAGAAAGGGCTTCGGACACTACGCCCATGGGTAGGAGGAGGCTGTTCGCATGGCTGTTGTATGTCAGAGCAGAGAAGAGGACCTCGGTGTCCCCCCCCCCAATCACACACTGCACTCCAGAGTCTGTCACGTGACATCGCTGTCAGTCTTTTAATTAAAAATGAGTTTGATTAAATTTGACATCCCGTTACCGGATGAGCGCAAACCCCATTGACGCAGCGTTCAAAGCCCTTTAAAGCCAGCTCCCAGACATCACAGCCCACGTGGTGAAGCAGTCAAGCCACGTGGCTGTTTCGGTAGCTTGCACAGTAAGTGGTGTGAAACCTTGTTGACTGGTAGGATTATCCATGTCTGGCTAGTACGTTATGGAGGCCTGGGGGGCCAGGCCAGAGCAGGACTTTCTTCCAGGCCATATCTCAGATAGCAGCCTGGCCCCCAGGCCGACTGCAATGGTGCTCACTCATAGCAGCAGAACCGCGAAGTAGAAAGCAGAGTAGGGGGGCCTGCCTTACAGTACAGAAGCATCATGACTGAAGATGGACAGCCCTTGCAAAACCCTCTCTTTATCTGTACCCTGGTGGGTTGGAGCCTGGCCTGACTTGCTGCCAGCCAGGCTGAGATTTCTCCTGATATCACAGACCTCTAGGTCCCACCTTGACCCTGCTGTGAAGGCATTAAATGACTGAAGCCCGTGTCCCTCATGTGGCAAAAGGTGGAAGGTGATTGAAGTAAAATATTTTTAATGCACGGCAGCTGATAATGGCATGTAAACTGATTCTTAGTTTTTCCAGCCAAGTCAGTTCAGGTGAAAATAAAACACAAAGTGAAGGTAATGTATATGCTTATACGTGTATATTTATACCAGTAAAAAAAAATCCTTGTGTTTAGCCTATGCCAGCCATGGATAATCCTTCCCTGCACGAGTATTTAATTTTAAATTTGTATGAGAGGGTGAACATCCCCATACCTGACTGTTGGTGCAGACTCGATGTTGTGAATGGTAGTTTTGACCCCGTGTCGGGATGGAATTCCAGAAGAAGCGAGGGCTCCCCCCGCTGGCTCGTCTGAGCAGCTGCAGCTCACCTCCATTGTCTTGAAAGACTCAGTTGGCAGGACCTATTGAGCTATAACTGTGTGGTGGAGCAAAAAGTCAAAATGTTTGCAATGGGGGTGGGCGATGGGGGGGGGGGGGGGGGCATTCTGTAGTTGTGCCCAGTCTCCCATGTAGCTATTTTTTTTGTTTTTTTTTTTTTTCTTCCAGTCATTCATCAACCAGACTATTGCCATTTACCGTCCATTGTTAAAGAAATCATTAAACCTCCGTTATGCCACATGCTTTTGTCATCATTATTTTTTATGACCATTATCAGTCATGTATTCTGTAGCTTATGTATTACAGATGACACTCACAAATGATATGTAAATTAAATTTTATGGTGCTGCAGCACAATTCTGAAAAGGGTAAGCCTGGTTCACAGGCTAGAATTTTGATGAATATTAGCCTAACATGATGATGCTCATCTTCTCCCCCCCCCCGAATGGGATGCCTTCCTCATTTGAGAGCGGGTTGGAGGTGCAGATTGCGTTAGCCTCTCTGTGGTGCTGTGATGGAGCAGTGGGAAGGTGATCCAGGTCTGAGGGCCCCCCCCCCCTTCTCCTGTCCCTAACTGGGCTGTGGGAGGCTGGCATGAGCCCTGGGACCATAGGGTTTGTCTACAGGATGTCTTAGGGAATTTTCGGGGATGTGAATCACCTATGAATATTTTTGAAAGTTTTGGTTTGCAATTGGTATGAAACCTTCATTTTCTGACATAGGGGTGGGAGCTGAATATACAGGGTATTTGAGGACTTGTGCTTTATGCATTGAACACAGTTCCTTAATTTCTGAATATTTCTGATATCAAACATTAATTGAACTGGCAGCTAAATCAATGTTAAATCCCAGCCTGGGCTTTTATATCCTCATTTATTCTGTAATATTGGGAGCATGGGAGGTTTCAGTGCTCTTCTGGAGATTAGATGTCCCGTTCCTTTCTATATACTGGCACAGAATACGGAAAGAGCAGACTAAAGTCTGCTCAATTGATACATCAAATAATATAAAAGTCGTCTAGTAAAACAGCCAAAATGTAATGTATTGTATTCTATGTTATCTTGGATCGAAATCCTTGGTGAATCATGTTGAGAGTAGGACAGGTGTTCACCTGTACTAAAACTGAATATCTGAAAACATATTCATATAAAAATACATGGTGAAAAGTAGACTTGTTACATAGCTCATTCCTACACAGAACACACTCCCTTTCACAGCATAGAATATTAATGTCAAATAGTAATATATTGAAAATGACGCGGATTAAGTACAAGACTTATTTTAGATGTTTATAAAATGCATGATGTTACATAATGTAGGTTTGAAAGGGTTGTTTTAATATGCAGATTTGATTCATGGAACAGGCTAGAGGCTGCATACTCTTCAGTAGCACTTCAAATCCGCTGTGTTATTATATTCAAAAGCATCACACAGGACTTATGTTTGCACTCATCATTATGTTGTGTGCAGTTGTAGAGAATTCTGCTTGCAATATACAACAAGAATACAGTGCCTCAACACCTGTAAGTTAACAGCACTAAAAAAATTGCATAAACCATGTTGAATTACAATGAACGCATCACTTAAAATCTCAGTTCTTCAGGCCAGCTGCTCTCAGCTGTGTTCAAATAAAGCATTAATTGCATTAATGTTGAAATTCACTCTGTATATAGTATATTATTATATACTCAAAATATGCATGTCAGCTTCTATGGAAAACTTTCGAAACATGATTGTAGTCTTGCCATGGTTAAATTGCAGTAAGCATATAATTATTAAACACGCAGTGTAATTGTTTCTGCATTATTAAAGTACATGTAAAGCAAAGACTATGAAATATGTAGACATATGCAGACAGTGTTTCAGAATATTCAGCTCAATTTCAACCAGTGTTGCTCACATCTAGAATGTAGCTTTTTACAGCTTTATCACTGAAACCGCAGTTTGGAAACTGCTTTGGAACAGGTATAGGAGTACATTTTCAGTGCATTCAGGTATATCTAAATAACTCTGCAATAAGAATCAGTTATTCCATGCTAAAAACTAAGCACAACATGGGACTCAGTCACATGCAAGATCATGTTATTAAGGCTTGTGTGTACATGAATTAATGATCTGGTTTGGCACTTGCACGTAAGGATATCTCACAAAAGACAGTATGAGTAATAATTACAGGAATAGCAGGGGGGAGGAAACTAGCTCAGAAAAGGCGAAATGGCATTGTCCCAATGTCTATCTGCACACCAAGGCTCGAATTAGCCATGCGCCTCACCTTTCCACTGCTGACGGAACCCAGCGCTGAAATGAGGAAGGTGTCACCGCCAGGAGGGCTCCTTTTTGAATTGGCTGCTTGTGAAATGTTAAACGCGTTTGGTACAGGGTCTGTGTGGTAAAGGAGCCGGGTTTTAATCACCCGATAAAGGAGTTAACGTTTACAGCCCAGCATAGCCCAGGCTCCTTTGCTTTACTGGTAACGTTCCAACAAAGAGCTAAATTGGGTTACAGAGCAGACTGTGTGTGAAAATATTTTAATCTATATGACTGTTTAAAATTTGGAATATGGGGTGATTTCATTTTCTACATACATTCCATTGCTTTGCACCATGTCTCTCCTCCGTTGTGGACAGGGACCACACCACCTTCCAGGCGTTTTTCTTTGTTTTGCAGCTTAGCATCTTGTCAGAATTTGCATCCTGTCCTCCTGCGAGGAGTCATCACCTCATCTTCTTCCTGTTAAAATTCAAGGATGGATAGGTGCTGGATACCTCTTCTCAGCTGCCAAAGATCAGGCGGCTCACCCGTAGCCATCAAACATGACAAGATTAATCCGCTGACTCCACGGACTCACCTCTCTCACCCATTTCTCAGATTTTCTCGGTCCTCAAGGTCTGCTAATAGTAACACTATCCTGCTGATTGATTAATTGAGCAGATGCAGGCACAGTTCGGTCATCCGCAGTTCTTTTCCTCCCTTTTTAGTGGTTCAGTGGCAGGATGTCAGACTGAAGGTCTGTTTGCCATCAGTCTCTCGTTTCTGCAAGCCGTATGTAGCTCTGGAAGCAGGCTGCGTTTGCTGCATTCTGCAATAAATGCTCTGACATTCACCACATCTGTACTCTCCGTTAGTGCTGAAGCATCCAGTTTTTGTTTTGTGATTGCATGCGCGTTGATTACAATTTCATCGACATAAGGTAGGGTGGAAAATCTTTCTTTCACCGGTCAAATCGGCCAATCTCAATATTCGTGATTTTGACACTGTTTCAAGTGTTCATAGCCTAAATCTTGGTGAAATGCCAGGAGATATTTGTTCATTGGTCACTGTCACAGAATTGCATGGATCTTTTATTTTAGTACAGTTTGACCTCTGAACTCTGAGCATTGTTGATGATGGTGCAACTGCAGGTATAGGACCATATCAGGGAAGTCTGGCTTAAAAAAGAGCTATTTCCATCATAGCATCCCCTAGTGATGCTTATTGTGTAAAATTCTGTAATGATGGCTGGTAATCAATGTAGAACCTTGAATGTCCTTGCATGGATAGAATTGTGGTACAGTTCGTTATCCATTCAGAAACTGGTTACTTCAACAGAAGGAAAAGGACAAATGGAAACTCTGAACAAGTACACAGGAAATTCCTCAAATCAAGGCAGAGCACAGCAATTAAGGAGCTGTGCTTGCCTTTAAATGTTGAGCTATTTCACGCAGATGTCCTCCTGAAGTGACGCAGACAGATGGACATGTCAGCGCTGCCAACGGTACCGTGTACCTGAGCAGAATTTTAAATGCTTAATACGCTTCGGCACAGAGGCGCTCCGTCCTTGGAACACAAGTCGCGGATTGATCGACGCACGTGTCATTATATCGGTACAAGGCTGAGAATAAGTAAGTATCATTATCTCCTCTTCTGGAGTGGAGGGCAAGCTCACCTTATACATGCTAACCAGGCTCTATTAAAATTACAAAAGCACAATCGTCCCGAGACGCTTCGCTCCGGAGTCTGAGCTGAAACGTGTCACTCACCTGTGTTTTGACTAGTGTCAGCAGTCTGTTCAGACCACCTTCTCTTCTGCAGAAACACCGTGAAGCCTGCGTTTCATGCGCTCAACATTATGTGTCTGTAGCAGTACATGGATCAAGTAATTTTCTGTGTTACAAGGTTGCGAACTAAAGGTGCTCCAACAATGGGATCTTGCAGAGTCTGGGGTAACTTTTTAAATTCCATATCATACTTCATGTTCCTTCAGCCATTCAGAGGTACACGTCAGTATAGTCTCAAGCAAGAGGTTTCACACTTTCAAGTTGCACTTTTTCAATGAAATGTTTTAAATTTGAGGAGTAACCAATTTTAGCATAAATTCTGTTTGGTTTGGTCTGTTCACAAAATGAGGACTGTTGACCAAATAAATTTGTAAGTATTAAGTATTCACCTTTGTTCTTGTTTCCAAATGTAAGCCCATCATGTAAGTTATGATTCAATAGTCCAGCTGTGCTACATTTTCATCAAGGGAAACGTGCTTAGACAATTATAGATGATTGACAGACACTGCAGGTTGAATTCAGGATTTCTGTTTTGTGTAATGGTGTGGTCAGATTTTCCTGTACATTTAAGTTAAGGGCAACATGGAATGATGCAAATATAAATCAGTCACTGTCCTGTAAAGGAGAGGACTACAGATTCTTCCCTCAAAATGCATGAACTTTTTTCCACCTCAGTCATCCATGAAGGTGCATTTTGATCTGACACCTCTGGAACCTTCAAACCTAACCTTTGACTTACCTTCGGTAATAAAGGGCTCTAGTTGAGGTTGGGTTCTCAAACAGGCCAAAACAGTACTCGCAGTTGGTTCTGTCCTTTTTGGAAACATCGGGGGACAGTTTTTGAAGGAAAAAAAAAGAATGATAAAAAAGCCTCTATCTGTAGCATGTGGTTCCCATTTGGAGTACTGGACAAAAGGAAGGAGCCCTCAGCTCCACACTCTTCAGGTTGATACTGAACACAGGCAACATCATTGGATTGCAAAGAAATTTTTTTTCCCAGGCAGGAATCCGTTTGGCTGACCTACATTGCTCAAAAAGACTTGCTAAAGCAGGGGATCCCTGTTATTGCCGGCTCAAGGGAAACCTTTTAGTCCCATCTAAAAGCAGTCTTTAGCAGTACAGAGATATTTCCCTGCTGTCCTGGTCCAATGAACTCTTTCTGCCATTGCTGTCCTTCTCTGTAGGGTTTTTTTTTTTGCCACTGAGGCACAGTGAAGAAGCCAGTCTTACCACAAGAGTTAGTAGCAAAAAAAATTATTAATATTATCAATAATAACTATTTTATGAAACAAGCACATATTTTACTGACTAAAATTTGTCCTATATCTATAACGCTATACTATTTAGACTGTGTATGTCAGGGTTTTGCTGTTTAGTATGAAAATAAAAAAGTTAATAAAAAAATGAGTGGATGTTTTCTGGAAAGGTAAAAGGTGTACTGGGTGTCTTAAGTTTATTATTCTACTGTCACTAGTTTGTTTCACAGCCTTTTTTCTGTGATGCATTCTGCAAAGCATTCTATGGCAATAGCACAGCAAAAAGCATAATTCCAATAAACAGAATGTGGCTTGTTAACATTTGAAGACATAAACTACTAACTCACAAACCCATCCAGTAACACATGAGGATTATATAATATTTTTTTGTTCTTTCTGGTTGTGTACTTGTGAGGCATGCCTAATTGAGGACACCATCCCCTCAAAAAAGCAGTTTTGGAGAACATGCAGGGATTGATGTGTGGCAGTCTTTATGGTATCTGTAGATGGAGTAAAATGTTGTGGTGTTGATAATGTTTACCACAAAGGAGGTTTAACCAGCCTGGAACCACTTCACACTTGCAAACTGCAGTGTGTTGCACTGAGGTGAAGTGAGGAATGTCCCAGCTGATACTAGCATTCTAACCCCCAATCCAGTGCTTCAGTTCTGCCTCAAATGTGCTGGTTTTGTGACATCAAGACATTGTTTTCCATCAATCCCTCTGTGACCTTGTACTGCTAGTATATTTATATTTCAGTGCTTCACTTGGTTTTCTGGACAAAGCTAAGGATGTACAAAACATAATACTACAACCCAAATAAGAGGATGATATAGCATTTTTTCCTAATGACCTGCATACTTTAAAATTCTCTTTTAGCTACTTAATTCATTCATTTCACAACAAACAATGTTACACTGCTCTGTCAGTGTTTTAATACACGCCATGATTACTCCTAGATAATGAAAACAATGAATTGAAGTGTCTCCACTCAGCAGCAACATACTGGTGATGTTTTTGAAAGCTTAATTGTTGGACTCACCCTTATTATAAAAGTTTTCATACAGCCCCAGACATGAAATCCTTCTTTTTCAGTTATGTAAGATCCCTGCCTGTTCTACATCAGTCTCTGGACTTGTCACAATAAAACAGTTACTTCACGCATAATCCATGTTATGCCAGAAAACATAAGGGCCACATTTAACACCATAAGGATCCTTTAAATAAAAAGGCAAACCTCTTTCCACTGCAGTATCCATTATTAAAAGCTGTACAGTAGTGACCAGAAGGAAGACAGAAGTACATCTCAAAACCACATGCTCATAATCCAAAGGCAGCAGCTGGAGACCTCCCATGCAAACTGGCATCTACTGGATATCAACATGTCAAAAAGTGCCATTTGCCTTTAGCTGCGTGAATATGGCAATCATGGCTGGGTTGCAAGGAAGAAGCCTCATCTGAAGACATGCCACAAAAGGAGCCTGCCACAGTATGTCTAAATGACAGTTTGGAGTATGTCTTATGCTTAGATGAATTGAAAATGTAGCTTCTGGCATAAAAAGGTGAAGGAGTCATTTTGCATCTACTTGCATCTTGCCAAAAACTGGATTCCCTCTGCCAGCATGGAAATCTGCCATTACATCTTGACGATGATCCAAATCATCCATACAAATCTAAAAAAAAAAAAAAAAGGTTCATGTAGCACAAAATAAATAGTCTTAATTGGCTTTCTCATTGTCCAGACCTGAAGTACCTAAAGCAATTTTGCCTGGAGGTCAGCTTTGCTCTGTGCAATGACATTGAAATTAACATATAATATTTTTACCCATTTTTAGCAGGAAAAAACATTCATGCATATATATTTTCAGTTATATCATGTGCTTTGTTCCTGTTGAATCAGAGTTAATAAATAAATACAGAGGGCACCAATCATTGTAATTAAATTAATTATAATTTGATTACAATAATTGAATTGTTGGAGGGGTGTTTGCCTCAGGTGAGAAGCTTGTACTCCATGTGGTGATGCAGCTATGTGTCTGGGGGGTGGGGGGGTTAGGGGATGCAAGCTGTTATAAAGAGCAACTTTGTTCATGTTAAGGTACATATCAGCTGGTGTGGAACATGATAATTACAGCCCCCAAATGCTTTTATTTTTTAAATATCATGTTATTCTTTTTTTAATCATTTTTTGTCTTCCCCAGGGACTTCAGGTGCTTTGTCTTAAGTGCCACAAACAAATACACCATAATTTGCCACGATAATATATTTTGAATTCAGGAACATTGCTGAATAAAACAAATAGTGCAGCGGATACAATAGAGTGCATCATTTTCACGTAACTTTGCCTTACCATTTAACTTTAGCTTCTAGGTGAAACAATTTATTTATTTTGTATACCGTGTCTAAATCTCTCTGTATTGTGGATTATATTTTTATGGAGGCAGAGTGACAAATATTAATAAGTTGTTGTTTTTTTACAGTGGTGGTGCACACAGACCGAGGTATGTGTAGCAATTTACAATGCATCGCGTTAGGTTCCGTAACACATGTATGCGGCTTGATTTCCAGGGATGAGACGAGTAAATAAACACTTTACTTACGGGTTATGTTTAATCGCTACCGTCCAAAATTTAAATTTAAAAAAGCATACTTTGCTCGCCTGTTAAACAAATCGTCGTTGAACTCAATATTTCACGACTAATCTGCACAAAACAGTTCCAGACGAATTTAGGCCCCTCTTGACTTTTTGAATGAGGTGCTCTCTGTCAGTCACTCCGTGATGCCGTGGGGCGTGTCTAAGGCGAATCCGGAACGCTGATTGGACAGCGCGGGCACTGGAGGAGGGATTTTCCCAGCTGCGACTGTCAGATTGGCAACCCGAGCAACTAACTGCTTCTGCCGCACGCAGGTAGACAGCGCTGGGTTACACAATTGAAAAAGACGGGAAAATTATTTTTTAAAGGAAATTAAGGTTTAAAAATGGTAACCCACGCATGATATCGAGATCATAAGAAGAGCGCTTTTGGAGTGCTGAAAGCGGAAGACCGAAGCGGTGCAAGCGCATGCCATACCTTGTGCGCCTGGAAATTCCCGTTTGTCACTGAGCTATCTTGTTAGGGGGCACGCATTTTTTGTAAGGAACTTCGAAGATCGCAGTCGGACAGCAAAGGATCCCTCGACCTCGTCAAAGAATGAAACCCTTTAAGAGAGGTAGGGGAGGAATCTGGGTTTTTTTTATAAACATTTTTTTTGTTTTTGTTTCTGATTTTTTTCTGGCCGCGGTTTTGTGAGAACGGCGAAGTGCGGTCGGCTGTTGATTTTAAAAGGAATGCGGCTTTTTGTTGCGAGCAAATGCAGCGTGTGTTTGTGTTTGAATTTGGAGGGACAGTTATCTTGGGAGCAAGCATGGTGTCCATCTGGCGGAGTGAAGGAGAACAGTCCGGTTTGGGGAGGGCGTATGTTTGGAGGGCTGTTCTTTGTATTCGCTAGTTAGCAAACTAGCTAACGTTAGCTAAAGTAATCTGAGCTACATAACGTCACCCAGATAGCTTGCAAAGTTATGAATCAGAGGATTGCTTTGAAAGTCAGAATGTCGGTTTTTCGGTGCATGGTTTCATTTCTCTTTTCAGCTCATAAACACAGCCATTTAGCTCACTTGCTAATCCTAACCGACGGTACATAACTCAACTCCGTAGGTAGCTAAATAAGGGTTAGCAAGCCCGATAGCTGGCTAGTTCTGTCTCAATGTCCTATCCTCAATGCTCTTAACAAACGAAGTGCAGATGGCTCCAGTGTGCCGTTAAACTTTCACAACGGTCTGCTTTGTGTACCTGACCTGTCAGCTATTTTTGTGGTTTATTAAGCTGTTTAGCTCTCTGTATAAATATAGAGGTAGTTAGTGTTAGATATAGACGAATTCCACGATTATCTTGGACTCATCAAAAGCATGACGTTTAGCTAAGCTTGTTGGAATTCCAACCCAATTTTACGTTGGTGTTATACACCACGTTTGTCACTTTGGTACCGCTACCTAGGT
Organism: Megalops cyprinoides; assembly: GCF_013368585.1. Classification (NCBI taxonomy): domain Eukaryota; kingdom Metazoa; phylum Chordata; class Actinopteri; order Elopiformes; family Megalopidae; genus Megalops; species Megalops cyprinoides. The sequence goes on along the minus strand of NC_050588.1, from coordinate 35,963,198 downwards.
CGCAAGATAACCTGTAAGTTAGTTATTTTATTACGCGTTGTGCTTTCGTTAGAACTTTTCCAGTGCTTTTTGACAATTTCTGACCGAAGACCCCCCCAGTCTCTCTCTCTCTCTCTCTCTCTCTCTCTCTCTCTCTCTCTCTCTCTCTCTCTCTCAACACAGGCCATATGTCAGTTTTAATGGTAGTTAGCAACCAAGCTAGCTAGGCCTTTTAAATTTTCTTGGTTGGAAAATATATACACATTTGCATAATCAGTGCAGCCTTCAGGTTGCAACAAGAATGGATTTTAATAGGCCAGTGATGCGTTAGATAACAAAAGTTGTTGGGTCAGCATGGCTAGATCTTTTTCTGCAGTGTAAAACGCTGAGATTGACAAGGCAGGGAGGAATATATGAGGAAAGTGCGACCAGTTTATTCCTTTTTTTTCTTTTTAATATGTTGTTCAGCATTGATTCACTCTTATTTGTTGCACCCTTCGTTTCTTTTTTTTTTTACCTGCCTCGGGGCGAGGAGAAGTTGCGTCGTCGTGCGAGACGTGCACGCCACGGTTCCCTCGCCAGCAGAAATGTTGATGGGCATTGTCCCCCTTTGTCAGCAGAGAGGACGAAGGAATTCCCACAATCTTAACTGCTGCGAGAGATCGGATTGCACGGCGGGGAGGACGCATGGCTTTTCCGCGCACGGCGACCTGCGAAACGCTCTGTTTGCGAATGTCTGTTGCGCCCGAGATCATTGGCTTGGCTGTTATTTTTAACCATGGGAAGCATTTATGAAAGTACGAGGACTTACAATTCGACGTGCCTAATTCCCCTTCGCCCTGTAGATAGATTTAGATTTTTACTTGGACGCGCAGGCTTCAAATATCAATTCAAGCACAAAGCACAGGAAGTATATTGCCCTCTGACCTCCTAAGATGTCAATGGTCGCTATTTTTGCAGGCCATTAGGTCTAGACCCTTATTGTTTACGTCCAAGTCCAAACTCGAAAGGCTGTAGCAAGAGTTCGCTTGAAACTGAGTGTGTGTGGTGTGTCTCGAAAACCAGCTGATACTTTTTTTTTTCTCCTTGACCTTTTTTCGTTTTAAAAGTTTTCCCATGTCCGATTGAATTTTAGCCTTGAAATGGTGGCGTGCATCGCAGTTTCCACACACAGGCGATAACGCGGTTTACCGACGTGTGTTTTCTGTTCGGCTCAGCTTTAGAAGGGGACCCGGAGTTCTCGGCCATGTCGGACAGTGACCCGTGTGAGGACGACGGCGGCGGCTCCCCCCTCGACCTGTCGGGAGGCTCCGGGAAGCGCCGTCGCCGCGGCAACCTGCCGAAAGAAGCCGTGCAGGTGCTGCGCAGCTGGCTGTACGAGCACCGCTTCAATGCCTACCCCTCCGAGCAGGAAAAGCTGAGCCTCTCCGGACAGACCAGCCTCTCCGTGCTGCAGGTAAGACAACGTCTCCCGTCTAAAGTTAGTTACACTAAGCATAATTCTGGCATAGCATCTTATGAGTCATTAGGCCTGATTTTCACTCTGCGTGCTCCGAACTGTCTTAGATCCGGCATGCAAGTGCTTGTCCCTTCGTTACGTTGCATGCACCATGACAGGACATTCTCTGCCCCAGAGAGGTGCATTTCCTGCCCCCTTTATCATAAAAGAATTGTCACTGTGCTTTTGCTTGTCATGCAGTAGGGTAAAAAAAAAAAAAAAAAAAAATTACAAGTCTTGTACTGTGATTGCAGCATTGGGCCCATGAGGTTTATCCGTGGTATATATTGAGTGCCTTGGGTTCCATTCTTTCCTTTATTTAAGAACAGCTGTGCTAACCAGTGTATTCATCGCTGAATTGTTTGCCATGCAACAAGGCTCTGCTGTACGTATAGGTGGGTGTACAAATGATTCTGTTTGAAAAATTCAACTAAGATCATAGCTTTTTGGACGAGGACACGGGGTCAGGCTTGGTCAAGCTGTATTGCCCTTGTAAGTTTATCAAAGCATGTATGTTAATACCTTTTGTTTTCAGTAGGTATCATAATACATTGTAAGGGGCTGGTTGTGTCATGTAATGAAGTTGCATGAATGATGGCGTGTATGTGTGCTTTGTTTTGAACCCTTACTTTGTAAGTCTCTGTGGCTAAGAGTGTCAGCTAAATTACAAAATGTAGACATAAGAGCTCAGCAAATGTCGTCATTAAATGGGGCAGCCATGTTGAGCGGCTGACGGAGGATGTGAGGGTCTGAGAGTTCTGCGCATTTATGTGCATACCTCACAAGGCATGCGTTGTCACCCTTTGAGTGTAGTTTTCTATGGTCACGTCCTTGGCTTTGAGATATTAAAACCTGTGTTTGAATCGGCGAGTTGCTTTGTCGATGGGGTCGTTGTGGCCTTGATTGCTCTGCCGTGCATCGTCTCCCGCAGTTTGTGTGGTGGAATTCCTCAGTCTGGGCGTTTGCCTCCGTTGCTCAGCATTTCTGACCTGGGACTTCATTAATGCCAGCTGTCTGGGGGCCTCTCCGACAACTGCATGTGGGAGACGCTCCACTGGAGGGAGCTAAATTGTGACGCTTCACTGAGACTATGGATTGCGGGAGGAAGAGAATGTTACCCCCTTTTTTTTTTTACCTTACATAACATTTGACTGTGTCCAGAAAAGCTAACCCGATAAACAGTTTGTGTTAAGCATTACCAGATGGAAGGAGAGCTGACTGCACACCCAGTTTCTCTCCAGACTCCACTAAACAGTTGTTATGAAGTACATGTTATCTGTTGGGTTGCTGGCATTTATATATTCAAGGTTATATATTCAAAGTCTATATTCTTAAACTTATATTAACACTGTTTATAAAACTTATATACAAAGTTATTATACTTAAAGGTGCAGTCTGAGAGAACTCTGTCTGTGGTATGGTAAGTTATTTATGGTGAAGGCTGTTTCTCATGGTATTATTTGTCAGTTGTTTTCTTTAGTAATCTGGAGGTATATGTGTGGAGCTGAAATATAGTCAGCAGGCTCCAGAAGGTTGGGAACTGGTTAATGGAAATTTTCCCAATTTTTATGCTGTTGTCATTGTCCTTGTAGTGTCTCTGTAGTTCCAGACTGTTGTTCAGACAGCAGGGTGGAATAGTACTAAGGAGCAGGGCTTATAACCAAAATGTTTTTGGTTTGATTCCCCACTGGGGCGCTGCTGCTCTTGGGCTGGTTCGATTCCCCTTGGGCAAGGTACTTAACCCAGAATTGCCTCAGTAAATATCCAGCTGTACAAATAGATGATATGTAAAAATGAGAACCTATGCAAATCGGACTGGATAAGAGTGTTTGCTCAAATGACAGTAATGTTGTGTAATTTCTTGGGGGTGAGTGCTTTGATTTGACTTCTTTCTGCTGTTTTTTTTCCCCGTCCTGCAGATATGTAACTGGTTCATAAACGCCCGCAGACGGCTGCTGCCAGACCTGTTGCGCAAAGACGGCAAAGACCCCAACCAGTTCACCATCTCCAGGAGGGCAGGGAAGGGTGAGGGGCGGGGGTCTGCGGGAGGAGGAGGGAGAGCCAGCTCCCCGGAGAGCGCCCCGTCCCCTGTCCCCCTGCGGCGTCCCTCAGTCATCCGGCCCGCCCCGACTCTGGACCTCAGCCTGCTGGGCAGCACGGCCACCGCCATCCTGACCGGGGGTGTGTGCCAGATGGACGCTCAGAGCTCACTGAAGAGAGCTGCTCAGCCCGGCGCCAAGATCGAGGCCCCGCCCGCCACGAGGGGGGGCACAGTGAGCCCCACGGGGGGGCTGTTCAACACGCCACCCCCCACGCCGCCCGAGCTCTGCCTGCAGGACTTCAGCGACCTGCGCCTCCTGGTGGACGCTGCGCTGCAGCGGGCCGCCGAGCTGGAGCTCCAGCAGAGGGCGCTGAAGCAGCCGGCGGGGCCCGGTCCCGTCACCTTGGCCCCGGAGAGCAGCAGTGCCCCGGCAGGCCCTACTCCAGCGTCCTCCAGAGAGACGGACTCGCCTGACGGCCGAGACGCGGACCCCCGCCTCCCCGCGGAGGAGCGGACTGTCGAGCCCAGCAGCCCGGAGAGCGCCGCCGCTGGGAGCCCGCCCCCGGCCTGTGGTGCCTTTGAGCCCGCTGCCTGGACCAAGGCCGGGCAGGCCAGCGTGCCCCCAACCTCTATACCCCGTGTCTGGGGCCCCCAGCACACACTCTGCCCCCTGCCTGAGGCCGTCAACTAGAGCCAGGGCGCCGCTGGGACCGCTCCTGAAACGGCGGTCGCCGGCGTATCCTAGCATTGCCCTGTTGGGTATTTCCCTTTAAACGCAAGTCCACGCTCACGGACACGCCCTCGTTTTTTCCAAAGCGGTGCCGCTCACACTGCCGCCTGCAGTGGCTGGACGTTTTTACCTGGACTTTTTAGCCGTTGTTTTATTCACCGGGGGCGGGGGGGTTGGGGGAGTCACTCGGTCACTGTCTGTACGACCACATTCCAAAGGCGTTTAGCGCAGAAGCGGACGTCAGCGCTCGCCATGCTGTGAATCTGGATAGGAGCTTCACGTAGAACTCTTTGTACATTCCCGTTTCAGCTGGGAGTCGCTCCAGAACAGGTCTGTTCTACAAAAAAGGGTTCCTTTCTGGCCTTTAAGCGAGTACCAACAGAATTTGCCTTCACATCAGCAGAGCCACAACAGCTGAGTACGTTTGGTTTCACCCCGAGAGACATTTTCCAAGCTTCCTTCCACCCAGTGGCCTGATTGGTCAAAGGCGAAAATTCACTGGATCTGAAACTGTCCTTGCCTCAGCAGGCGACATTCAGCCTTGTGTGGCATATTCATACGCACTTTAAACAGCGCTGGTTAAAAAATATTATTTCATTTAGTCTCTGCGTCTGACCTGAGCATTCCATGGCTGACCTCAGCTCAGACTGCCCGGAGATATCGGAAGGGAAGGGAAATAGATGATATTGTGCGCATAGCTCTGCAATTACGGTGGCTTTCGCAACACTCCTTTCCTGCGGGCCGTTTCCCAACAGACGCGCAATTCCCTTCAGTATGAGACCCAGACGTTTGTGACCAGGGAAATCGGCTGGATGTATTGGCATGTTCTCTTGTTTTGTATTATCGAGTACATTTCCAAAGCGTTGTTGTGTTGGTTAACAGTGTTTGTTTAGATTTGAATAGCTGTTCTGTCTGCAGTCCTGTGTCTCGTGTTAGTTTATGTATTTTCCTTTACTGTTTCCCCAGAGTTCAGTCACATGATGGCTTGAAGGGGATGTGAAGGATGTAGAATCCCCTTCAGTTTTATGTCAAAACTGGTGATTTTCACATCAGTTCTACCACTTGTATCAATGGCTAATCTTCTAGTCAGTCTGACTGCAGTGTGACAGCTTGTGCTTGCAAATTTGTGTGTTGATTTTTGTCCTTTTTTTACACCACATGATCTGCAGCTGCTGAAATCATTTGGCTGTGTAACAAACAAAAAAATATGACATTTGCTTGAATTAGGAGTAAAAACTGCCAAAGTCTGATTAGAGGCTGCTGGTGAGTGCTGGAACAGGTGCCCTGTCCGCGCTGTGATGACTTCTGCTTTCTGAGGACTGTCTAGTCTGTTATTAACTAATCATCTCAAACATTCAGGGGCACCTCGAATTATTCTCTGGAGAAGTACAAAAATGTTTGACGGACCACACCTCGAATAGAATCTGTCTTGTGAGGGCCTTCTGCTTTAGATTTGTGTCCAGTCAGCTGCTTTCCCGGGCTGACCATTTCAAATAGTTATGGCCTTTTTTTCCTGAGAAAACCTCCCACTTTTCAAGCGTAGGTGTGGAATGACAAAAGTTCAGGTACCGACGCTTGGAGACCAGCCCTAGGTGTCTCGCCCCCTCTACCCCCACAGTATTCTCAGACTGGAGCTGGGGCTAACTTCTGTTACTCTTCTCTGAACAAGACTGTAGTTTCCATGAAACTGACCAAATTTATCTTTGAATATCACAGGTGATGCTGCTCCTTGGTTCTTTGATTTTCTCCTTGTTGTCTTAGCTCAGTTACAAATATGTGAGATGAAGGGATTTTTTTTTTGCCTGAAGGTAAAATAACTGGGTCTTTTCATATCTCTTGGTTATTGTTACAGAGTAAAGCAGGGGGAAAAAAAATCTTTCAAGTGATCATGAAATTGCATAATACTGAATATGATGTTGTTGACCTCAGCTTTCTCGTAACATTAGAAAGCAAGAGAGGGTGTCGCTTTATCACTTAGCCTACACGTTAGGGAGGAGTGCTCAGAATCTCCGTGTTCAGGAGGCAGGTGTGACAAACGCTGGTGCTAATGAATTTCCCCGCGGTCACATGCTCTTCCTGTGCGCGTAGCCGTGACGCCACAGCGTTTCTGATTTCCCACGAGAATGTCAGTGCGGCGTTCGTCTCGCAGGTAGAGACGTGCGTAAATATAGCTTTAGTCCTGGTTTCCACGGGGATTGGGGTGGGTGGGCAGTTGGAGCATCTGCTATATGAAGTGAATGTTGAGAAGCAGTCTGTGTTCTGATTGTACGTGCATGTACAGTGCCTGTCATGCTGTGAGACTGTTTCCCACCACTCAGCCCTATAAAGTGTAATCATGTTACTTGCTGTGATACTGGAATTTTATTTCCGTTATTTTTTTTGTTTTGTTTTGTTTTTTTGTTTTTCCCTCTCTAGATTGAAAACTATATTTCATTTGTAGCTGCTGAATGAATTTTGGATAATAGATGCCAATGTGAAACGCATGTATAATTTGTTCAGTTTTCTTGGCATGTACTGTGGCACAAATGAACTAGTGTAGCTGTTCTGTATGACCAAATGCATTATTATAAAGGTGTTTTAACATTTCACTTTAGCATGGGTGAATACTGACCATGAACTGGCTGTTGTGCCTTACCTGGGATCAAGAGGGGACATAGCTACCCTTTCTTCATGTAAACTTTTGGATAGTCTGTGCAATATATGGGGAGAAGTCTTTCAAACCTTTCATTTGTAGCCTTAATGTGTTTTGTACAAGCATTTCAGAGAATAAAAGTTCAATTTTCATATCTCTTTAATGTATTTATTCGCTGTATTGCTGTTTGCTTTCTGGTGTGTAGAATCATTCCCTTTCCACAGGATTAGAAAGTATAGATTGAGCTTTTAGTGTTCTGTGTTTAGGAGTAATACCTGAACTCAGGTGTCTTAGCAAATAATGCCTGCAAGCTCTTTGCTTGTCGCCCAAAACTAATAATGTGATCTGGCTTAGCTTCAGTAAAATGAGTACTCAAAGTCAAAAGATGCACTGCATTGGTTAGCTGTGAAAAGCGTTTCCACTCCTGGAGCATGAGAAAACAAGGGTACACTTGTGTGACTCAATGTAAGAAAAATGCTAATAAGCCTTTGGCTTGTGAAGTCTGCCTCCTTGTTGTTCATATGAAGCTGCACAAAGCCAGGCTTTTCTGAAGTTGCGTTATACCCCTCAATAATGATAAAACGCGACCTTTCTCTGAGGTTACATTGTGTTGAGTACAAGCAAGAATCATCTATGGGAATACTTTATTTCTTTCCAATACAGAATAAAACAGGTAAACTGCACAGTATACAGAGGTACAATCATTCCTTCATGTTGTATAAATGTGGCAGCTCAACATATGTGTTTGTTGAAAAGGCTGGTCCTTCAATGGCTGAGAGATTTTCAAATCCATGGGTACCCGATGTGGAATCCCTGGAGTGTGGTGTATGATGACTACAGTAATGGTTATGGTTATGCAGACTCAAAGGCTATCCCAGTCTGTGTTGCTGTTACTTGCATTCCTTTAAAATGAAATGGCTGCTATCCCTTGTGAAAGGCAATTGATCTGTACATGTAGAGGTTTAGATATTAAATTGTGACTGCTGAGTTTCTTCATTTTTATATAAATTGCAGTCTTCCTTCATGTTGCTTCTAAGGACATCTGACATGTTCTGATGCAGCATACAGCATCTATCAGCATCTGTCGCGATGGAAGCCGCTCTGGATAAGAGCGCCTGATAAATGCATGTAATGTGATGTAATGTATCAAGCCAAGTGTGTTAAGCCAAAACCCTTTGGATTCTGGGAGAGTAAGAGTAATGCTGGGTGTGTTCAGAGGAATGGCAGGGAGTAAGGGGAGTAGTATTAAATGAGCATAGAGAACATTTTGGAGTAGGGAGTAGTTCTGAAGGGTGAGGTTGGCAGAGGAATGGGAGGGAGTGTAGTAGTATTGGGTTAGTACAGAGGATATTTGTAGTAAGTGGCGTGGTGGTCCTTGAGTACACAGGACATTTCGTTTAAGTGGAGCGGTACTGGGTGAGTAGAGGAACTGGAAGGAGTACATGGAATGGTGTGGTATACACAACCTCTGAAATAAGACCTCAGCAGAGTCATTACTGTAATCATAGGGTGCAAATTGAGGGGAAGAAATCTGGATGGGCTGCACTGAATAACAGTCATCAGGATCGAGGGTTGCTGGGAGAGCAAGGGTTTTTGAAGGCACAGCTTGTCGGTGGTTTCGGCTGCCGACGCGGGCAAGAGGAAGGGAGAGGTACAAATGGGCAAGAGGGTTTTTTGTGCTCTAGGGAGGACATCAGGTCAGATAGGAGTCTTTAAATATCGTCCTTGTCCTTGGCGCCGTGCTTGAGAATGCGGGTGAACTCGGCGTAGTTGAAGTTGCCCTTCTTGTCAATGGGTGCCTCGCGGAACAGTTCGTCCACCTCCTCATCGGTGAAGCGGTCGCCCATGGTGGTCAGCAGCTCCCGTAGGTGGTCCTCGTGGATCACGCCTGCACAGGGACACATCGGATAGTTACTTCACCAGCAGACAACTATGAACCAGGACACTGCATCTACATGTTCAGCTGTGTAGCATAGTGGTAAGGAGCAGAGCTCATAACCAAAAGGTTGCTAGTTCAATTCCCTGCTGCGACACTGCTGCTGTGTCCTTGGGCAAAGGTACTTAACCCACAATTGTCTTAGTAAATATCACACTGTATAAATGGATAATGTGAAAACTGTAACCTATATGAGTCACTTTGGATAAGAGCATCTGCTAAATGACAACAATGTAATAGCCATGCCCATTTGAGCATTCTATTTTGCTCCTATATGACGATGCTACTGCCTTTGAATGTATCATCAGGTGCCTAGTGCAATACACACTTTCTTTCATTTCCAGTTTTTTTTGGTTGAGCCAATTCCTGAAAAGACGGTTTGTTGAATACAGGTGCATCTGTAAGAGCGGCTCAGATAAACCTCAGATTGTACCAGGACCTATTCTTTCATTTCTCATTTTTCTCATTAAGCCGATTCCTGACAGGACAGTTAGTTGAATACAGGTGCGTCTGTAAGAGAGTGGCTCCGCTGAACCTGTGATCTTACCGGATCCTTCCTCGTCAAAGCAGGCGAAGGCGTTGCGGATGACGTCCTCTGGGTCTGTGCCGTTGAGACGCTCCCCGAACATGGTGAGGAACATGGTGAAGTTGATGGGGCCCGGAGCCTCACTCATCATGCCCTCCAGGTAATCATCTGACGGGTTCTTACCTGGAAATGGGGTTATTAAATGTACATCATTTCAACTTCTCTTTAATGATTCAAATTACAGAGAAGTCCAAATTCACCTCCTAAAGCACAGTTTAGCCATCACTGCACAGGGGTATTGGAGTTACTTCCAGATTGAAGCGTGCACCCTACTGGCCCACAAGGAAACTTGACACAGAGTTGTTTTTGTGCGTGGCTTTGCGTTTCATCCAAGATCTTTGATCTTGGATCAAATGCAAAACTATGTGGGTTTAGTCATTAGGCATGAGAGGACTACAGGCTGCCATGACCGTTAAATTAGGACTGGGGAGCGGGTCAAAGATTTTGTTTGGTCAGAAGATTTAACAACTGATATATTTCCTGTTGCAAATTCTTTGCGTACCATTGCAGAACTGACTATTACTTCACCTCACCTCCATAGCAGTGGAACTTCCTAACTCCCTAACAACATCAAAACCCTTTTCCTGAAACATGTGGAGTCGGTCTGGCTTCCCAAGGGTCTGATTCATTGTTGGTTTTCTCTTTCGTTCCGGGTCTTACCCAGCGAGGCCAGCATGTCGTGCAGGTCCTCCTTGTCGATGAAGCCGTCGCGGTTCTGGTCAATCATGTTGAAGGCCTCCTTGAACTCCTGGATCTGGGACTGGTCGAACATGGCGAAGACGTTGGAAGTCGCCCTCTGGGGGCGCTTCTTCGTGGTCTTCCCCTTGGCACGTTTGCTGGACATGGCGGCGGTTTCCCCTGAACCCTGAATGAGAGACAGGCCCGGAGGTCAAGAATGACATGGCAGGGCCACTAGGGCTGAGGACTGCACCAGGCGATGCTACAGAAAGCTCGGTGAAAAAAAGCTCCCTATAAACATCAGAAGGTACAACAGAGAAGCACGGGAACAAACAAAAAAAAGACGACAACGCTGAGAAGTCTGTAATTGCTCTGCTGGTGCCTCTCAGACACACACACCGCTCAGCTGAAATGTCATCCTGCCGCAGGACTTCCTTTGACAGGTGTGTGCATTGCAGAGAACAAAGCCCTTTTATTGTTCCGCGGGCCCGCCCCTGTGAGACCCATCTGTCAGACCCAGCCGTGGGAGACAGCTGCCGTGCGTCACCGAGGAAGCCAGGATGTGCCCCGATGCAGCTGGGTGGCGACTCGAACCACAGTTTCTGCTAATTGCTCTCGCAGGAGGGAATATGTCATTTAAACTCTAAAGACAGACATTTGATGCTTACGGACCAGTGTAATTGCCAGTGCAAAGGAATGAAAATGAACAGGCTTTTTTTTCACCTCTGTGTGATGCCTTAGCAGCCACTTCCACACCGATGTTGTGTATCACATCGTTAAAACAACACGTGCCTTGCATAACTTGCCATCATTTTTAATGCACTCTCAGCATATTGAGCAAATTCATAAAGGGGTCTGCAGATAAATAACAAGCAAAATACACCTTGAACAGTACAGGGCATGTCTGCTTCAGTGCTTAATTCCTCATCTTACTACTACACCACTCAGGTAGCAATGATGTAGTGGTAAGGTAGGAGCAAGGCTCATAACTGAAAGGTTACTGGGTCTTTTTCCCTGCTGGGAAGCTACTGTTAAGATAAGATAATTATAATGCTAAGATACTTAACCCAGAATTGCCAGCAAATATCCAGCTGTAGCCAGCTGGATAAAAGTGAAACCTTGGTAAGTTACTCTGGATAAGAGCATCTGCCTAATGGCAATAATGTAATTCGCACAATTTGTTTTAGGACAATATTGCGGAAACATGACAGAAAGCTAAAAAAGGACTGCTTCACTGGAAAAAAATGCCTGCAGAAAAGGCCTTCCTGTTATGAAATGAAAGGGCAATTTGAACAGGCTGGTAACAATTCCTCTGACTCGTAGGAAACCTCAGTTCCCCCAGGACAGAGTCAGTGATGGGGAAGCAGTAGGGACCCTTGTTTCAGTATCATCCAGCAGATCAGGACTGGCCTTTGAGCTCATCCCACCCCTTGCGGTCACAGCGCTTAAAACCGTTGAGAGAGGACATTTTGCATGGGATCCAGCGCGCTATATGTTCCCAAGACATTTTTCATACACACAAACCCTGGTGAAAATGCACTGTCCCTTGGTAATCCATTTCAACAGGGTTCTTTATGCACTCAGTGACAAAGGGTAGCCTGATAAAGGCTTTTTTTCCTATCTTCACCTGCTTTCATGCCCTTATCAAGAATACAGAAGCCCGCTGTTTCTCAGTATCTCCCGTAGGCTGGATAATAAACAAAACAAACTGACTCTAGTGTGTGCAATATATGTGTAACCGCGTTCCCACAAAGACCTAGAAACTGATGCAATTCCTGTGCTCGCTGCAAAGCAAAGTAAGGTGCAGTACTACCTTGTCACCCTCCAAGGTAGTCAAAGGTGATTTTCACACTCTAAACTAGCTGCTCAGAGACTCACACTCTATAAACTGGCTGCTCAGAGAGCATTGCACTCCCTCTGGAATAATCGAGACATCTCAATATGGCACTACTGCTGTATACGCTTCGTCTCTCTAAGCCTGCTATGAATGTGTTTGGCAATGCATCAAAAGAAATACAGGGGAACCTGTAGGCATTGATCTTTTTTTATGGCTGCTTCTAAGCAGATTATATTTTTACTGTTATCATTTCCTTTATTTATTTTTTTCTTTATTATTTTGTTTTAATTTTGGCTGGTGAGCCCATCAGGATCTAAAGACTTGTGCTGGCAAGTTGCCTGTTCATTCTCTCAAAGGCAGCCTGACACGGTAATTGAGGAAGCCAACAACAAAACAATGTCCAGCTCTTTTCAGTGATAAGGAATTCTGAGCTGATTACAATTTTAGCCCAGGGCCCAACGCTTACAGATACTTCTGAGAGTTTGTTCCCAGGGGCTATAAAAATCCCCTTCTCTGATGTCAGTCATTATGGGAGCACAGTCATTGTGGCACCGCCATGTTCACAGAGGCTGTAAACACGGAGTTGCCACTCTGAATGCCATGTTGTCTTTCTCATTCCAGTTCATTTCCAATGGGGCAAAGACTGGCCCCTTTGTCTTCTGAAGGCAGCTGGTGGCTAACTCGAAGCAATTAACGCTTCATTGAAACCTCCTCTCTAACCTGAAACCTCTTCACTAACTGGAACTGTTTATTCACAGCGGCCTGTACCACACTGTGGATCCATATTCGCAACTAAGAGCCCAAAACCGTGTACACGTTTAGACGGATGCATATGTTTGTACGTAAATATAACAACTCCATACAAATAATCCACTTTTATTTACACATACACAGCTGTGCAGAGCGGTTACTCTAGATAGTTTGGTTATGGTGCAGTTAAAGTGGATGTCAGACATTTTCCTTTACAACTGAAGTATTAATGCTCCCAGACTGTTCTATCACTGCCGCATCCTTTGCTGTGCTAGGCCCCAGTGTACTCCCCTCTGGCCACTGATCAGCTTGCTGCTCAGTCCTTTCTGTTAATCACAGATCTCCACAGATAATACCAAGACCAAGGATCTTCTGCCAAACCGGCACTGCTTACTGGACTACACTGTAGTGTTCAGTGTCGAACAATCAACTGGTGAGGACCCATATAGTTGTGGTTGTGACAAAGCTTTGAATCTCAGCGAGCCAAATTGGATCAAAAAGCTGGAAAATTGAGTCAAGCATCACCTGAAGTAAGCCTTCATGTCCATCAGTTGTGAAACGTATGGGGCCTCACGCAACCAACAAAAAGATGTACATAATGATGTTGTTCTGCTCTCCCTTGCCGCTCCCTAGGTCCCACCTTTTCCGTTGACTGGTATGTAAGGGTTACTCATTCACTTCAGCTCTTTACTCCACCCTCAGTGCGGACAGATTTCACCGGGAAATGATACTGCCCTTAGCTACAGATATGCAATGAGCTAGTTTTCCCTGCAGGCAACACCAAGAAAAAGAAATAAAATAAAACCTACCTTAGTTTTTCAGGTGGCAATTATTTTAGAACCCTCTCCGCTTTTGTCTTCTTCTGCTCCCAAGGAAGGCAGTCAGGTCACTAATGAAAAAGTTTGTTTAAAGTATCAGCCTTGCGCCACACACCCTCCCTTTTTCCTCCCAGCCAATCAACAGCTGGGCCTCCTCCAAACAGAGACGGCCCACCTCGGGGATTTAGCCATACAAGGAAAAAGAATGTGCAGGCAGTGGCCTGCCGCCACCACAGCGGGTTTTGGGATGTTTGGGAGTAGCACAGAAATTGCAGGACCTCAGATAAGTCAGCCTTATTTAGTTTTGTTTTGGTGGTTTACATCTGGCTGAGGGTGAAACAGGGGGGCAGTGTCTACTCCGCTCTTTCACTCGAGAAAGAACAGATGAAATTGTTTCTAAGGCCAGGGACTCCTTAATAAGGCAGTGGCTTCACCCTCCTCTAAATCTATGGGGAGATACTGTATAATGTCATTGCTGTTGCACCTTTTATTTAACTTACAGATATAATTAGCCAAGGAAAGACTTCAAAAGAGTGGGTTATATGCCGTTGAACTTCAAGAAAGGAAAAAACATTTTTTGAGATTTTGTACATAACATTTGATGTTTCTCATATGAAATATTGGTTGAAAAAATGTGGGTGCAGGACTTGCATATGTTTTTTTTCCTGAATGAAATCTGTTATTTGATATTATTCTGAAGAGTTTTTTTTATTACTCTCTGAGAGTGAAATCTCAGTATGCAGACACAGAATACATTTTCATCGTTCATACTGTATAAATTTACATAATCCTCGTGTCTTAACAATTCTACCATCTTTTTGAAAGAAAGGAAATGTGTGGCTCATGAAAGTGCTGAACAAAATGAATAACGGCTGTCATTTTGAATGCATTTTGAATCTCCAAACATTTTTATCTGTCCCAGTATTCAGGTGTCATTCCGCTGCCTTTGTTGTTTCTTCACTCGAATGTGACAACAGTGCTGTAGCAGAAAGAAAGATATCACCATGGATACTGATTCACCCACCAACTGTTTCCAAAAGAATGATTGCATCTTTAGGAAACTGACACCGACTGCAACCCAGAAGGAAAGATTGAAAAAAAAGATAATCTTACCTTTACAGTGGGCTGAAACAGGGCCAAATATGGCTCCAGAGGAAGTTGCCCTGAGTAGTTAGTTGAAAAGCAAGATACATTATGTACTGTGTGTCGCATATGAATTTGGTTTTGACGCCTGGCCAAATATTGTAATAAAAGGCCTGCTTCCAAACTGGGACAATATGTGGAAGGTCTGGAGAAGTCAAGATTTATTTTCATCTCTGATTTTCACCTTTAAGACACAATTGCTTTCTAATCACTAGAATACCTGTAAATGTTGTTGTATCCTGTTTACTTGTCTGAATTGAATTCAATCCACTTTTGATTTAAAATGTATTTCAGTACTTTCCAAATTACCTAGTTACTGACTGGAATAATCATCCTGAATCCAGATATTAAACGGATCAATTCATTCTGAAGGAAACATCACATGCTGTGAACAAACTTAATGTCTACTTATTGGAAGCCTAAAAATCAACAAAATGTGATACACTGTTTTGAAAACAGTGTGCATAGTGTAATTCATAATTCCATGCACAGATCTTATAGCTAATCATAAAGATACCAGTGTGATAGCTTTTGCTAACTATGAAAGTAACAACACTAGTAATGTGCTCTGTTTGTAGACTGTGGATGTCCTCTAGTGGCAATGTCTGGTCCTTAACAATACTTGTGCGATGCCGGAATGCCAGATGGCTCTTGACCTTTTGATTGTTCTGAACATGTAAGTATGTTATCACACAGTGAATAACTTGGCTTTAAACATTTTGGTACCATTTTTATTTTACTTTATTTTGTTTTGTTTGTAATCACAAATAATATGGACAAAGGCATGGCCCATGGTGATAAAAGTTCCTTTTTTATTTCTCTGATAAGATCACTTACTTACTATTTACTTACTTTGGCCTTCATATAGAAAAATAGTACACTTATCATGTTCACTTTTATGGAGTCTCAAGCAAAACAAAACAAACGCAACATAAAATCAAACGCAAAGGAGACATGTCAGTAAAAAATAGTTAATCTTTTAAAAAACTGAACATTTTAATTATTATATTTATATTAATGTGAGTGTGAGGGGGTTCTATCATATACCCTCCACCGCGTCCAAGCATCTGCCACACGCAATGTTCTGTCTTTTTGACATATTTTGTTCAAATTTTAAATAATCCAAATATTTTGTGATACTCTGTTACAATGCGGTATATTACACACTATCAATAGACTAATCCTGGAAAATGCTCTATAAAATAATATATTTTGACAGTTATTGTGGTCGCTACTTCTGTATTTTGGCAACAATGAAGAAACATTATTCTTACATTTCTCATGTCGTTTTTAAAGAAGCATGTCAGGAAAACATCTTCAATAGGCAATTACATAATTTACGCATTCCCAAAGATATTAAATAAGCACTTTAAAATGATGCAGTCTATTTTAATTTGGAAATTCCTTTCCAGCTTTGTCAACTGTAAATATTCTTAGCGGAACCTTCGCTTTCCGCCGTTTCAACTTAACCGGAACTTCTTATTTTAAACAGGAAAACGCCCAGATTAGCTAAATTTCCAGGTTATAGTCTGAATTGGAGCGTTTCAGCGCAGATGGTCGGTTTGCGCAGGCGCCAAAAAGTAGGAAGCGTCGGCAAGGCGCATCACAACAATGCCCTGGAGAGTGTGAGGCTGCTGATAATGTAAGCTAAAATGTTGTTGATCGGAACATTTTCAATGAAAGTGCTTGTAAGCCATTAGTTATATCGTGGTATATAACTAGTAACTGGCTAGTTAAATGCAGTATTCTGTATAAATTTGAGGCTGGTGGATTGAAACAAATAGCAGTATAAAATGGGTGTGGGTTTAGTAACGTTATCTAGCTAGCTCTCATTTAAATGGTGTCTATAGGCAGCTAGCCTTGTTTGAAATACAGTTTCCACAACTATGTATCTAACTGCATCGGCATACGAGTCTGTTGGATATCAGTACCTAGCTACAGCACTAACTCCCGCGCTAAGTAACTACAATGCTGTTAGCTTCTAGTTAGCGAGCGAGCAAGCTAAAAGCTGACGAGTCCAGCTAGGTAGGTAACAGTAGGTAACTTTAGAGCACTCAATCTAACTAAACAGCTGGCGGTTACATACGGTCAATATCTCGATTAACGGCACTAGTTACCTTGCTGTGTTTTTTTTCCTTTCCAAACACAGAGTGAAACTTTGTGATTGATTTATGATTCATGGGTGATCCTGCACCGCGCTAAACGCCACGTCGAAGTTAGGTTACTCCAGGCTACTGAGATTGCTGGCTTGCCAGCTACCCAGCTGCTGTGTCACCGTGTGAAGACAGCTCACTCAAAAGTGTCATAACCATATTTTGAAGAAACTAGATCGGGCGAGAGAAAGTGAGCTTAGGATGCTTTTTAACTAGTTACCGCCAAGACTGGTTAGTGGACTTGCACGAGTGACAATTACATTTAAAGGCAAAACTGTCGGCGAGTTGGGTAGCATACTTAGTAAGACTAGTATGTATCAAGTCAACTAGCTATGGATCATATAAAAATACTAATTAGCTAATCAAGTAAAATGTAAATGTAGGTGCATACCTAGTAAGAAAGCTGGAATAAGTGCGTTTTTTTTATTTTAAACGCAGCATTATACCAGCTCGCTTGTGAATTCTTGTTTATTATTGTTGGCTTGCTGATTATTTTGCTAAAGGCGTTAGCCTAAGATGAAAATCATGGGGTACTTTGTACATTGAAACATTGCGATCTGGGGTAACGCAAAGGTGTTTCCTGCTTACTAACAGAGTATTGGAGGCCAGGCTTTTTTCTGTCAGCGAAACTAAACTAAACAGGGCCATAGAAATACTGCATTCCTTTGTTTTAAAGGAGGCCAACCAAGCAAGTCTTGTGTCCCGGACAAAACGCGGGCGTTGTCTGTCATTGTGCTCACGTTACATTACATTATTGCCATTTAGCAGATGCTCATGTCCAGAGCGAGGTTACGGTTTTATCCATTAATATACAGCTGGATATTTACTGAGGCATTTGTGGGTTAGGTACCTTGCCCAACGGTACAACAACAGCGCCCCATAAGGGAATCGAACCGACAACCTTTTGGTTTTCAGTCCTGCTCCTTACCACTACACCTCAATGCTCCCCACCCACGTCAAGCTGCTCTGTTGGGTTAAGTTAGGCGGATCAATGCAAAAGATGTTTGTGGTCTCGTACCACACAGGATAGACGCATTGCTTAGAACAGCAGCGTCTGCCGGAAAGGAAATGGATACACTATCTTCACTGCAGTAATGCAAATCAATCACATGACTGCCAGATGAACTCACCCGGTAAGTCGGGCGTGAAACAGGTTTTGTTTCCTCAGCGGGGTTCACGTTCGGGGACGTTTCAGGTCTCAATACTTTAAGACTTCCCATAAGAAGGAAGGCCACGGCTAATGCAAAAAAAGTCCACATGCTTTCAGCGTGCTTATGAAGTTTTGGTAAGATTTCTTACTACTTACCGATAAAATAGATCTACTATATGGTTGTTGACATTCCGTGAATAAGCAATGGAAGCTTCTTGCGGCATTCAAAGTTAAGTTTAACAAAAAGACAAAATATGTCATGTTCACATGAATTTTAAAAAACACACACACACACAATTACATAATGTAATAACTTCGTGAACACTTGAGGGCCAGTCATTATTCCTTTGCTTTCACACGCCAAATTGTCGGAGTTCCTGAGGGCTGGCTCGGTCTTGCCCGGGGCTTTCCCGGCGTCTCCCCTCGCTCCATTCCCCTCACAGCGTCCCGGTCCCGCAGCTGACCCTGTGCGTTTGGGGCTTTGTCGCCGGGCTCCGAAACTGCTGGCCATTGCAGATCCTTTTGCGAAATCATGTATCAGAAAAAAAAAACCACAACCAGAAACTCCTGACAGAGCAACTAGGACAAACAATCGGCATCATCCCATGCCGGGACCTTTCCAGCGAGCTGCTAGCAGTCACTCTCACATCCCCTTTCCAGAATGCTGCTTTTTTTCCATTATTATTATTATAATATACATTATTATTATCATTATCCATGTCACGCAACCTGCCTGCTGCCACCGTCCATCAGCTTACCGCTGTGTTTATGCCTGTGTTCTTAACATTATCAGTAAGAGGTCCTCTCGGGACCCCTAGCAGTTTCTTTCTGGTTGAGGTGCCATGAGGTGGGTTTTGGTTTTTCCAGTGTGGCTGATGGACTGGTCCCCAGTGTTCACGGCGGAAAGGAGTGACCCGGTCGAGCTCTCGCTGGAGACGAACGTGCCCGGACTGCCCCCGCTCACAGCGGTCGTTTGCGGAGCCGTGTGAAGCCCATGTGAGTGCCGTGTAACGGGAGCAGCCAGTCTGCTCAGAAACTGCTGGCTTGCACAAGTACTGCCCTACTGTCATGTGCCGCTGTGCAAAAGGAAGTGTGTGTGTGTGTGTGTGTGTGTGTGTGTGTGAGTGAGTGAATGAAAGAGGTGGGTTGGGATTGTGTGTGTGTGTGTGAGTGTGAATGAAAGAGGTGGGTTTGGATTTGTGTGTGTGTGTGTGTGTGTGTATGTATGTGTGTGTGTGTGAGTGAGAATGTGGAAGAAAGAGGTGGGTTGGGATTGTGGGTGGATGAATGTACTGGGACTCTCTCATACACAGCAGCTGATTTAATACTGCACAAGGGTTAGACAAACTGGGGCTAACAAGTGTGTTTGAGAAGGCTGCTGTGGGCAGCACATATAGGCAGGGCACAGAGGCAGGAGGTGACACCGCACTGCCCATGGGGCACGGACAGAGGGACGTGACCTGCAGAGGAGGGGTGTGGATTTAGGGTCCAGAGAAAAGACGACTTGGGAAGAGGGACAGGACACCCCCTTGGGAGAGCTAAGTTTGGGGGATGCTGGGAGTATTGGGGTCTGATGGCTGCTCGGGGGTCCAGGAGACAGGGTTTAGTGGGGAAGGGCCACCTCCACCCTTCTCTTTGGGTAAGCATTTAAACAGCTTACTTTCCCATTGGTTCAAGTTTTGATTTTTTTTTTTTTTTGTCTCAATCCTGCCTGAGTTTAGTATTAATTACAGATTATAGATGATTTTACATCTTTAATCCTGTTTTAGTTTGGATGATGGTTCATCATTGTATAATCCAATTTATTTTAGCTTTCAAGGGATTTTTTTTTTTTACTTTCTGTTACAGTAATTTCTGCTGTGAAGGGAAGTTATCAGCAGAAACAAGGACTGTCTCAGCAGATGTTGGCCTGTTCATTATGAAACTAGGAAACAGTGCAGCGTCTGCATATATTAGATAGTGTTTTGTGGTTGCTGTAAGACTAAAAATGTATTATGCTCTAATGTATTATACATCTCGTCGAACCCGCTCAATCAATCGATATATGGCACCACTTGTGCCTGAGGTTTGTAGAAGCATAGAATAGAGAATAAATGGGAAAAATTAGTGAAGGCCAGGGCTGTTGGTCCTGAGTGACTCAGTCGGTGAGGCGTTCATTCAGTGTGCTGGCTGGGCCCTGCGGCCTGGAACTTTTAACTTTTGAATCATCGGCCAGATAAAGGCCTTTTTTTGGTATGTTCAGGTTTTGCCAGCAAGCAGACATCTCTTGGCAACTGTGGCTCTTTTTGAGCAAGCAGCTTGTTTCAGAGCACCTGGGCTAGCGTGTTCAGACCTGCTGAATATACTCATTATGAAAACTGTTATGCTTTGACTTCGTCTACCTCATTCTTCGCACTGAAATGACAGAAGTGAGACTGAGATCCATTCTGTTTGAAGTTTACACCTGGACCAGTGTAAATCATACGGAACATTTATGATTTGCCCCCAGACGCTGTTTTTTTGCTGTTATAGCTGCTTGGTGAAGTTAAGCTAGTGCTGGCATTGCTGTTAGTGGTTACACTGCTTTGAATGGCTGGCAGATGTGGTTATACCACAGGACACATATTTCATATTATATTTTCCCATCATTTATTGTAGGTATCATGGGCATTGCAAAGAGGAACTGTTTAAAAATGAAGTGCAGTGAAGGTGTTCAGTGGGAAACGCCAATGATGTCCTATGATGTTCTGCCTGTTCATTTCCATATATTTTCCTATCATTTATTCATTGTAGTTCAACCTAAAGTGCCGCATTTAAACTTTATACATGCTTCTCATTTAGTTTTTGTAACACCTCAGTGTCAGTGATTACACCTCAAAGGCTGAAAAGACTGATGTGAATGTAGATTCATCTGGATTCCTGTCCAATACGGATTTCAGGAACTCCATATATGGTATGGCTGTGCGTCATTTGCGCCTATAGGATATGACATCATCCAGGCCTGTTTGCTGTTTGGTGGTAAACTGTAGATAAGTGTTAGACCTTCACCTGTGAAGCCATGGCAGCTGCTTATGATTTGGTGTGACTCCAAAGGTTAGACGCTTGCTCAGACTAACGTGTCTGGGCACTGTAATAAAGGTTTGAGAGCACTTAAGGACGTCTAGCTGAGAAAAATGTATGTGTGCCATCTTCGTTCTTTTACCTGCTAGTATTATCTTTAATCCTATTGTACATTATTCTGTTTTCACTGATTTTATTTAGTTGTGTTGGGTCAGGCGTTTCATTTTTGCATAGTTGACATGAGGAGTAGCAAACCTTTTGTTCAGTAACCTGTCGCGTAGAGTTTTTTCACATTGAATATTATTCTTTAACCGCTGCTTTACCATTGCAGTGTCTCTGAGTAAATATGGCCTTTGTGCTGTGTGTTTTTTCTGGCTGTTTTATAAGAGATATGAGTGCTTGTTGTTGTACGGTAGTTATACTGTAGAGCAACTACAGAACACTAAGTAATTTGAAGTTGTTACATTTTGGCCATTTTTGGCCTCGCTTTGTGTACTATGCTCAATTTTTTTATTTATTTCAGATAGTGCTAGGTGCGTTTGCCTTCACTTTAATGTGAATGTTAAGCACATTAACATGAAGTAATTTGAACTTGTTACATTTTGGCCATTTTTGGCCTCGTTTTGTGAATATATGTACCATGTTCATGGTTTATTTCTTTCAGATAGTGCGAGGTGTGTTTACCTGCACTTTAACATAAAGATATTATCCTTATGTTTAATTTACTTGATGGATGTGTCCTGACTAAGAGCACTGCTTGGAACCCAAGACATTATAATGGTGTTCTGTTTCTGTTGTCATAATGCTGCATATTTGGTAGTACAATGTGTGTATTCAATATTTTTAATGCGTAAAAGATTCTGCTGATAGTTGTCAGCTGAAAGTGTGAATAATGTGTTACCCTGCGGTTGTGGCAGCCGTCAGGGTCGTGCTGTCATTGTGTTGTGGTGGTGTAAACACTGCCTTCTACGTTCACAGCTTGTCACATTACACCACCTCTCAGCATCTGGTGAGCAAATCTGGACTCCTGCTGCACAGGTGTGTCATTCCTCACCCCTCTCGTCTCTCTCTCTGTCCCCCCCCCCCCCCCCCCCCCGCAGTCCCAAACCATGAACTACGTGGGGCAGCTGGCGGAGACGGTGTTTGTGACGGTGAAGGAGCTGTACCGAGGCCTGAACCCGGCCACTCTCACGGGGGGCATCGACGTGATCGTGGTGCGGCAGCCCGACGGGTCCCTGCAGTGCTCCCCCTTCCACGTGCGCTTCGGGAAGCTGGGGGTGCTGCGCTCCAAGGAGAAAGTGGTGAGTGCCGGCGATGCAGGCTGCTGGTGCTGTCTCACGCCGCAGGAGTCCCGGGGACACAGGCCAAAGTCACTGTCTCACTCTTTACAGGAGTTACAGAGACACAGGCCAAGGTCACTGTCTCACTCTCTACAGGAGTCTCAGGGACACAGGCCAAAGTCACTGTCTCACTCTTTACAGGAGTTACAGAGACACAGGCCAAGGTCACTGTCTCACTCTCTACAGGAGTCCTGGGGACCCAGGCCAAAGTCACTGTCTCACTCTCTACAGGAGTCTCAGGGACACAGGCCAAAGTCACTGTCTCACTCTCTACAGGAGTCACAGGGACACAGGCCAAAGTCACTGTCTCTCTCTCTACAGGAGTCTCAGGGACACAGGCCAAAGTCACTGTCTCACTCTCTACAGGAGTCACAGGGACACAGGCCAAGGTCACTGTCTCTCTCTCTACAGGAGTCTCAGGGACACAGGCCAAAGTCACTGTCTCTCTCTCTTCAAGAGTCTCAGGGATACTGTCTCACTCAAAGGGACAGTCCCGTTCACCTGCGTTTGTATTACAGGTGGACATTGAGATCAATGGCGAACCCGTGGAGCTTCACATGAAGCTGGGGGACAATGGAGAGGCCTTCTTCGTGGAGGAGAGCGAGGATCTGGAGGTCAGTATCTGCTGGGACGGGGGCCACACCTGGTGGGGCTGTGGTTATGGATGATGCTCAGAGATCTAAGCACAGAGGTAATCTAATTTTGGAGGTGGTTGTATGCCATCTCTGCATTGTGAGTGATGGTGCTTTTTAATGTTTGGACGGGAAACTTTTGAGATTTTTAATGGTCATGCTTGTTTCTGTGCTCCTGGGCTTGCCTCAGCAGCTGTAGCTAATACCAAGGTGAATTAAATCTCTGTTTTTTTGTTTTAGTGTACACCACCCTTCTAATTATTAGTTACGGAAGAAATTAACTAAATCTGATTGTTAGTTATGGAAAAAAATTGTATTGAAGCAGTGGGCCGTTTCTCTCCTACAATTTATAACAAGATATTACTTGCTTTGAATTACCTGCTTTTTATGGAACATCTCAGTGTGTTTTGGATTCTGTGATCTGGTGACTGTGATGTATGGTAGTCTGTGTACTTGGCTTGCCTTAGTTTCTAGGCTATCTAGTTTCAGGTTAGCACAAGTTAACTTGTGGTAACGCTTGAACAGTATTATGCTTTCACTCACTGGTCTGGGAGTGTTGTTAACCTAGTCTGACACTGTTACTCAATCAACTTGGATGGATACACTTCTGTAGTGTTGTGCTGGAAGTTGCTCTGGATAAGAATGTATGCTAATGTAATTCAATGCAGATAGCAAATTACTACAGTTTGTAACATGCTAATGAGTTAGCGGAGGGAGGTTGGTTGGTCCGCTCACGCTGTGATTGGCTGCCACTCACGTGAGCGTGTTGTCCTCCCCCAGGAGAGGGTCCCGGCGCACCTCTGCACCTCCCCCATCCCCATCGAGGTCCCGGAGATCTGCGAGGCGTCCGAGGCACCCCCCAGCACCGCGTCCCGCCGGAAGAAACGGCGCCGCAAGCGGGTGCGCTTGGACACCTACCTGAGGGAGGAGGGGAGCTCGTCCTCGGACGAGAGGGACCCCGGGGAGACGGAGGCGCTCAGGGAGGACCCGCTGTCTCCCATGCTGGCCAGGTTTGCGTTTCCAAAACGTTGTCAGGAATGTTAGTGAATCCTTGGGGTAAAGGCGTTCTGCCTTTATACACACTGTAACATTTGTTCTGAAGGGTTTTCTCTTTTCCTTGTCATGCCCAGATTTTTCCTCCTGACACTCCGCTTTATATGAAATGTAATATTCTGTTGTATTTAAATGTCTGTCCTTATGCAGTGAAGATAATTTGGTAGTTGACACTCTGAGAGCGGTCACTGAAAGGGCTTCCTCCTCTTTTTGTTTGGGACAGCAAGTCTGTGTACTACTCCCTTACAGAGGAGCCGTTTGAAGAGATGGGGAGCACCCCGTCCCGAGACGTCCACCCCCACTCTGACGGAGAGTGGTCCCCCTCGGAGAGGTAACGGTGAAAGGCTCTTTACTACATTACTTTACATTACAATACATTATATTACATTACGTCATTTAGCAGCCGCTCTTAATTTCCCACTGGGATTAATAAAGTACATATCTATCTATCTATCTATCTATCTTACCCAGAGCGACTTCCAAATAAATGCATCACAATGCTAAGAGTAGTTATCAAAAAGTAGAGGTCAGTAAGATACTGAGTTAAGTGCTAAACTAGCCTAGAGTGCTTTTTTAATAGAATACAGGGATAGATAGGATAGATAGAGAGGAAGGTAGACTGGAGATGAAGCTTGAAGAGATGAATTTTCAGCTTTCTGTTGAAGGCACGTCGGGAGCCTCTTGCTCTTACGCTCGCAGTGTGTGAAAGGGTGTGGTGGCGGGTGCGTTTCACGCTGCGTGATCAGGCTGACGCCTGGGCCTGTGTGTCTCTGTGTGTTCCAGCGTGTTCTACAGCCGCCCCTCCTCCCCGAAGAGTGACTCGGAGCTGCTGGTGAAGCCCCAGGAGGCGCTGGGCCCCCAGATGCAATGGAACTGGGGGGGCTTTCCAAAAGTAAGGACAGGACGCCCAGGGAAACTCCCGTTCTCAGGCCTCATAGAAGCATTTACACATCCTGCTCTATCTCGATGTATTTTCTCATGTTTTTGTTATGTTTGCTCCTGATGAATTATCAAACAGCAGTAAGCAGGGTTCTTTGCTGCTGCCGACATGGGTTTTGAGCACTGAAAACATTTGGAAGTAGAGCAGTGTGTGGGTGTGCACTGTAATGCATAATAACTTTTACTTTCTTTCCCGCTGTTGCATGTATGTTCTAATTTGCTTTTGCCATTCAAAGCATCATTCTCATATCCCCCCAGATCTTAGGGTATGTTTCATAAGAGATCCACTGCAGTGCTGAGATATTTGTTTTGGTCTAGATCATGCTACTCTCTGAAATGTCTCAACAGGATTTGGTGGTGGGATTTTGGCAGATTTTGGAGTGACCGTTTGAGGATCAGAGATACACGTTTTAGGGTGTAACCCGTTGTCCTCCTCCGACAGGTTTGTCAAAGCGAGAGGACGCTGGTGGAGGTGCAGCGGGGGTCTCCTCTCCACCCCTCTGAGAAGACACACTTCCGCACCATCCAGCGGCAGGACTCTTTCGACATGGGCTCGGATCCCGGGGTGAGCGCTGGCCGGGGGGTCAGCGTGACCGTTCTGAGGCCCGAACCCAGGCCCGGGACCGCCGAAATTCTGCCCCCAGAGGACAGCCTGCCGCTGGAGGAGCCGCAGTGCACCTCCCACTCCACCCCGAATCAGTCCCCGCTGCCCCTGCAAGCACAGACCCCCCCGGAGTTGCGGGGCGCAGAGCCGGAGGTGGAGACCCTGCAGGCAGAGGAGACCGCCTCCCCCGAACAGAGCCCTACCTCAGAGCAGGCCGAGGGGCATCACGCGCCACGCCCAGAGAGGCCGGCCAATATGGGGGCCTCGCCGGAGCCCGAGGAGCGGGAGGTGGCGGAGGGAGCCGATCAGGGGCGCAGGGACTGCGCGGGGGGAGCGGAGGAGGAGGTGCTGACGGAGACAGCAGCAGAGAGCTCCCAGAGGGGACAGGCCACAGAGGGCACCAAGTTGACGGACGGTGCTGAGGCCGAGAGCCAGAGCGGCTCCTCAGAGGCAGCAGCCAAGGCAGATGCACAGGAGAGAAAGAGAGGTGAGTGGGGCTCGCTGTAGGATTAGCATGACCACTCCAATCGCTCTTCCTTTACAGGGGCATGACCACTCCAATCGCTCATCGTTTACCAGGGCATGACCACCCCAATCGCTCTTCCTTTACAGGGGCATGACCACTCCAATCGCTCATCGTTTACCAGGGCATGACCACCCCAATCGCTCGTCCTTTACCAGGGCATGACCACTCCAATCGCTCATCGTTTACCAGGGCATGACCACTCCAATCTCTCGTCCTTTACCAGGGCATGACCACTCCAATCGCTCATCGTTTACCAGGGCATGACCACTCCAATCTCTCGTCCTTTACCAGGGCATGACCACTCCAATCGCTCATCGTTTACCAGGGCATGACCACTCCAATCGCTCGTCCTTTACCAGGGCATGACCACTCCAATCGCTCATCCTTTACCAGGGCATGACCACTCCAATCACTCAGTCTTTACCAGGGCATGCTGTATGCTGAATGCTGTTGCCTTTATTTCAGCCTACACTTCCGCCTTGAAATTCTGTCTTCTGTGTTGCTCTCTGATGCAGGTAAAAGAAGTCAGCATCTGGGGCCCTCAGACATCTACCTGGATGATCTGTCCAACCTGGACCCTGAAGTTGCAGCCCTCTACTTCCCTAAAAGGTACAGCTGGTCTCCATTTCCTGTCCAAGTACAACCCTGGCCAAATTCTGAGAACTGTCTGGTTGGAATGCATGTGACACTGAAAATCACACCATTTTCATGCCAAAGATAAATTTAGGCAAATAATGGCAACTAGTAGTCAAAACCTGTTTTGGGATGTCATCTTGTGTGTCCAAAGTTAGTAGAGATTACAGTTTACATAGGTTACAGTTTTTTTTTACAATGTTATCCATTTATACAGCTGGATATTTACTGAGATAATTGTGGGTTAAGTACCGTGCCCAGGGGTACAGCAGCAGTGCCCCAGTGGGAAATCGAACCGGCAACCTTTTGGTTACAAGTCCTGTACCTTAGCAACTATGCCAAAGTGTAGCAAATGTGTTTAATACACATTTGCTGAAAGACAAAACTGCACTCAAACTGAGGGTTCTGAACTGACGCCCAATGACACACATCACTTCCTGTTTCCCTCCTGCAGCGAGACTGAGTCGGGGTCGCGGATGGGGGCGGAGGCGGGTTCTCAGTCGGGAAACCAGTCCCCCCAGTCGGTGGGCAGCGGGGCGATGGACAGCGGCACCGACTACCTGTCCGACTCCACGGCGGACCTGCTGGACGTCACCATGTCCCTCTGTGGCGGGGCGGTGGACACCAGCCACATCAATAAAGGTAACGGGGCAGGTCACAGAACACGGCTCTGCTTTTTCATTCTGGAAAAACGACGAGCCTCATCTTTCCTCTCTCCTTTTTCAGAGAAGTTTCTGGAGCACATCGTCAGCTTCCAGGATTTCGTCAAGAACCCCGGGATCATCGAGGACCCCAACCTGGTCATCTGCATCAACTCAAAGTCAGTTCTCCTCCTTTGGTCTGTGTGGTTGGGAGTGTTTAGAGGACAGGGAAAATAAACCTTCATATGTGGAAAAGATCAGTATCTATTAAGGGTGCACTTGAATGATACAATTGATTTATTAGTTTAAATACTTGCATTTAAATTCATTTCCTGCTTCAGCTATTCATTATCAGATTACTCTGAACTGAAAGATTATGTGAGAGGAGGAAAATGTGTCAGTCACACTATATGACAGGATAATTTGCATTGACATAATTTTCTAAATCTCCTCTAATCATACTTTTTTGGTTGACCATTTCTAAGTTTCATACTCGGTCTATTTCACATTGCGCAGCAAGTGTTCCATTTGAATTATCCCCATTTTTCCTTTTCTTCATGTCCCTTTCAAGTCCTTTCTCCTCGTCAATCCTTCACCCATTCCTCGTCATTTTTACTCTGTGCTGTTGACGTTGCCTCCTTTTCGTATATGAAGTCACTGATATTTGCCGTCTGTCTAGCAGCACTGCTCCCAAAGCCAGGCCCCCCATCATCAGCTGACTTTGTCTTTACTGTCTTGTCTGAAGTTGGTAATTCTGTGCTCTGTGCTGTAATTCCATTTCATCTCCTGTATTTCCTCTTACATTATAACATCTCTTATTTAACGTGGTTTCCTTGCTTCTGTTAAATTGGCCTGCGTTACACCTCATTAAAAACACCGTTATCGATCACCCGGATCTAAAATGCTATCCATCAGTGTCGTTCCTCCCCTGTTTTCCTGAAACCCTACAGCAAACAGCTTGATGGACAGCACCAGCTCTGCTCTCTTTATCCCTTCCGGTCTGTCCTGCTCCTCTCTCTAAACGCTAACTGCTCTTCTGCCTGTCACTTAATCGTATAACAGCATTATAAATGTTTCAAATCACGTCTTCTAAATTAGTTCTGGCTTGTGAAGTGGAACACCATTTTCCTCTATAGCTCATGTTACAGTACTCCTGTGAAGCCAATGTTCAGCTAATGTGTGCTGTCCATTACCATCTGATTGAGGTAATAATCGATTTTTTTCTTGTTACTGTGTGTCTTCCAGATATTATAACTGGGCTGTAGCTGCCCCAATGATCCTGTCAATGCAAGCCTTTCAGAAGAATCTGCCAAAGGTATTATTATTATTATTATTATTATTATTATTATTATTATTGTTGTTGTTGTTACTCAGCTGATTATGAACCTGGTGGTGATTATTAGTGACTGTTAGTGAGGTTAGTTGTAGGCCTACAATGCAGTGATGAACCTTGGTTCCCTCTCTGTAGAGCAGCATAGAGCAGCTGGTGAAGGACAGGATGCCCAAAAAATCCGGGCGCTGGTGGTTCTCCTGGAGACGGAAGGACATGGACACTAAACAGGTGCGGTCGGTCAGGAGGCTACATTGCATAAAAGAATTTAAAATTGGAGCAAAACAAGTGAGCAGTCAGAATTCTTCACTCAGTCCTACTCAGTCCTACTCCTGGAGTCCCTTCTGTCCCCATCTGTCCTTGCTCCAAACCACCTGATTGAAATTAGTGCTCTTGATCTTGATTAAATCAGGTGTGCTCAGCTAGTCAAAAGTGCCACTGATGAGTTCAGTCAGGTAGGTAGAGCAGGGAAAGATGGAAAACTTGCAGAGTAGGGGGCCCCAGGAGCAGGACTGAGAATCAGTGCTACAGAGAAACAGCTCTGTTACGTGCAACCCCTGGCTGAACAAAAGCAGTTATTGATTTAATTTAACTCATGCCTCATTTGAAGTCTTGTTAACTGGCAGATGTCATCTCAGTTTCAGTTTTACATCTATAGACTTATGGAGCTCTTTGCTTGTATTTATAGAAAGAGATACAGCCCTCTGCTCTTGTCTGATCTTATTTCTAATTTCCTGAATTATGATGAGTCATTTTTCAGAGGCCTTAAACTTTGCAGACTGAATGTAGCTTTAGCATGTTTTGTGTTAGAATGGGCTGGTATTTGCTGTGTGTAGCTTGTTTCAGTTTGGAGGTGCAGCTCTCATTTTTGTCCCAAACTGCAGCAGGCAAATTCCAAGCTTGACCAGGAGGGTGCCCCGATGGGAGCTTCTGCATCGGACCAGGGAGCCTCCAGCTTACAGTAAGCAGGGATTCCTCTGTGTCCTTCCTTCTGCCAGCTTTCCATCAGCAGTCTTTAGGCTTGTCAGGAAATACAGTACCAGTCAAAAGTTTGGACACACCTGATTAAGATAAAGGGAAACGCGCATTCAAAGGTATTTTGATCGAAAGACTTAAATGTTTGAAATTTGTTTCTTAGGCATGAGTTTCACAATTTATATTTGTCTATGTATGAATTTCTTTCCAAAAAATTTAATTTAAAGAAATATTTTTGGCTACTTTGAAGAAGCTGTAATATAAGAGTTTTGATTTGTTTAACACTTTTTTGATAGGTGCATATTTCCATTTGTGTTGTTTCATAGTTTTTTGTCTTTGCTATTTTCTTTACTGCTTTTTTCAATAGAAGCTTATGTTTTCATTAATGCAAATGACTATCCTTGTGTGACTGTTATATTTTTCAGCTGTGCATTAGTTTTTGCCTAAGGAGCTGTGGGGTTAATTGTTTTCCAAAAAGTCTTTCGGGAGGAAATCAGTGTTTCCTCTAAAGCGCATGCCACAGTGGCGCCTCCCTGTGGTGACCCGAGTGAATTGCGTCTGTCGTCCTCAGGGAGAAGCGGGGCGAGACGTCCAGCGACGATGACGACTCGGGGAGAGCGCGGGAGGGAAGCTTGTCCGAGGCCCTGTCCACGTCGCAGTGTCTCAGCCAGATGTACCGCAAGTCTCTGCGCCTCACCTCCGAGCAGATCGTAGGCCACCGCTCTCTCTACGTTACATTGCATTCATTTAGCAGACTCTCGTATCCAGGCTGGCTTACACAGCTTGTATGTTTTACATGTTATCCATTTACACAGCTGGATATTTACTGAGACAATTGCGTGTTAAGTACCTTTCCCAAATGTGCAGCAGCGGTGCCCCGGTGAGGAATCGAACCAGCAACCTTTCAGTTACAAGTCCTGCTCCTTACCACTAAGCTACACTGCTACCCCCAGCTCATAGACTGTCTGATCTGTAGGTCTTTAGTGCTGGCCAGGTGTGGGCAGCTCCAGAAATAGAGGGCCAGAGTCTGGAAGGTTTTAGTTGCCTTTTTTAGCCACCGTCCAGCCCTGTTGCCCGCTGCTGTCTTAGATTGGAAGAGACTGATTCATCCACGTGTTCCCCTCTCCCCAGGAGCGCCTGAACCTTCGCGAGGGGGCTAACAAGGTGGTGTTCAGCGTCACCACTCAGTACCAGGGCACCTGTCGCTGCGAGGCGGCCATCTACCTGTGGAACTGGGACGACAAGGTCATCATCTCCGACATCGACGGCACCATCACCAAGTGAGTGCCGGCCCATCTCCAGTATCACCTGTGAGAGAAAGACCGGTCCATTTACATGGGCGTGGAGAGCGTTTCAGGTGCGCTGAGGTGCTGCTACATATGTGAACATTCTGGTGGCTCTCCACAGGTCAGACGCCCTGGGACACATCCTGCCACAGCTCGGGAAAGACTGGACTCATCACGGCATCGCCAGGCTCTACCACAAAATCCACCAGTACGTGCCAGTCTCATATAGCATGAGTACTCAGCATTTAACTTTCATCAGAGTATGTATCAGTCCCTTCTGTATAACATAAGATTACATGCATAAGTCCCCTAGTTTGCATGGTTTAAGTCGATCCCCTGTTGAAACAAGCTCTGCAAAAAGAGTAGAAATGTACTTGTGAATTAGCTACTCCGTTTTTACTGCCGTCGAAAGGATAATGATCATTTTAAGAAAAGTATTACCTATGTATTTATATTACACCTTTCAGTCATATTCCCAAAGTGCATCATATTCAGTAAGAAAACTGCATAAAACAAGGCCAATTCAAAAGTGAAACCTCATTTACGGGAACAGCAGAGAGGAGGAGAGGTAATAATATGAGCAGTTAATGAGATGTTGACTAAAGCCAGACAAACAGGCAGTGCAAGATAAGACCAGACAGTCAGACGGAGACTGCAGAGCTGAGGGTGTGTATAGCAGCTCATCGGGATGACTTTTGCCTTTGAGTTTGCCTTTGAGGCAGTAATTTTTCAGCAAAGGTGTGACAGGGGACAGTCTCAAAAAGAGAAATTGCCTCTTTGTTTTTTGATGGCTGGTTGATTAGGCTGGCGATCCACGGGGGTTTGTGCGAGTGTTGAGTTGCATCTTGAGTTGTTGTCTCTGTTAGGAACGGCTACAAGTTCCTGTACTGCTCGGCGCGGGCCATCGGCATGGCTGACATCACTAAGGGCTACCTGCAGTGGGTGAACGACAAGGGCACTGTGCTGCCCAAAGGCCCCGTGCTGCTGGCCCCCAGCAGCCTCTTCTCCGCCCTGCACAGGTGTGTCTCGCGAAAACCCCCCCCCATCACAGCGGTCTCCAATGTGCCCATCACACAGTTAAGGTCATTCAGCAGCACGCTGACGCTAAGTTTTACCGCTCTCTTCTTTGTTGCAGGGAGGTGATTGAGAAGAAGCCTGAGGTGTTCAAGATCGCCTGTCTCACTGACATCCGGGACCTCTTTAACCCACGGAGGCAGCCCTTCTACGCAGCCTTTGGGAACCGGACCAATGTAAGAGCCCGGCCTCTCGTTCAGCAGTGTGTGTGTATTTAACCTCATTTCTGCATTGATTAGCACAAGCCTTTTGTCAGCAGTTGTTGAAGCATCTACATTTTTGGTCTGTCTCATCTGTCAGGGAATGTAATGTTTGAAGAGCCCAATGTGGAATTTTCAACAATGAAGTAACCTAAATACACAACTCAGTCTAACAGAGATAATATATAGGATGTGGTTGTAGGTCAAGACTTGTCAGTCACTTCCATTTTTGCATCGTACTTCATACTTCATCTTCAAACTTCACCACCTGTTGAGCTTCACACTTAAGTTCCCAAGCTCACTTATGACTTTATCTCATTTTTGGGCCTTTCCATCTGCCATACTTGTTATTGCAAGATATTAAAATGCATTTGAAAGGCCTGGTTGATACACTTCATGCTTTATGCCCCTGGGGCTGGAGGGCTAACACTGAAAACTTTGAATTAGACAGAACAGTTATTTTTAATTATGACACAGATTTGTATTCCTCCTTTGTAACTCCTTAAGACTACCGATCAGCAATCCAAGTATTTTGCTAATTCTTGCCATTCCAGACAAACCATGCCATTTGAATCTTCCAGTGCCAGTTATGTTAGAGATTTTATGGAGCAACTCGATTAAAAATAGTTTTCCTTCATAGCTTAGATGAAAAGATGCATATAGTTAGATTTTCCTACATTTTGTTACCTGTTGTGCTCTGAACGAAGCAGGTTTCAGTACAAAATTTCCCTCTCCTTGCAGGACGCATATGCCTACAAGCAGGTGGGAGTGTCGGAGACGCGGATCTTCACTGTTAACCCCAAAGGGGAGCTCATCCAAGAGAAAACCAAGGGGAACAAGTCATCGTAAGTAACGAACTACAGGGGCCTGTGTGAGCAGAACCGGCAGACACGCTTCTAGAGCGGCTCATATGTCAACCTGCACATGTTTTAATGGTGTCTCTTGCATGTCCCCAGTTTGCATCGATTTAGTCAATCCCCTGTTTGAAACAAGTTCAGCAAAACATTAGAAATGTACTTGTGAATTAGTTACTTTTTTACTGGGCTTGAAAGGATAATAATGATAATATTAAAGAATGTGTTACCTTCATATTTATATTACACCTTTCAACGATCTTCCCAAAGTGCATCACATTCAGTAAGAAAAGTGCATAAAACAAGTCCGATTCAATAGTGAAATTTCATTTGCAGGATCAGTATTTAAAGAGCAGAGCGGATGAAAGTTGATATATGAGCAGCATATAGGATATTGACTGAAGTGGCTCTGTGGCAGGTACTCTCGGCTGAGCGAGTTGGTGGAGCACGTCTTCCCCCTCATCGTGAGGGGCCGGACTTCCTCCTTCGACTACCCAGAATTCAGTCACTTCTCGTACTGGAGAGACCCCCTGCCAGAAGTGGACCTCAACGCCCTGCTGTAGCTGCCCTCTCATGTGCCTGATTGTATTTTCTACCCCTTCTCTTTCCCCCCCTCTCTCACTCCCCCATCCTCCTAAGTCTTCCTCTTCCTCTCCGACAAAACTCGGGAGAAAGAGTTCAGTTGTAACATTGTGACAGGGAGCTCCTGGCCTCTCTGGTTTTTAACCCTCTTTTAGCAGTTGTGACTCTGTTTTGCTACAATGACTGACCAAAGATGAAACAGAGGACATAACTAATGAAGAGCATCCATCCGGTCTTCTGCAAAACCTGATCCACGTCGCAAACCGAGACCAAAGTGCAGCCAATGATTGTAAACGTCGGTGCACAGAGAGAAAGTGCTCAATGTTAGGTTCTGAATGCCACATACTGTAGCTCTGACTATGCCTTCTCCCTAGCACTGAAACGATGCAAGGGTTATGCCTTTTTGCACTTAATATTGGCATTTTCTCACAATGTTCATAATAAGGGCTATCGTGGTAATGTTTTAAAGAGAGCTGTAGCATTATCAGGGACCGTCACCTAAATGACCTAGTGGAGAAACCAGACAGAAAATTGCTTTTGTATTACAGTGTCGTCGTGGGATTCTTTTTAAACAGGTTATATTATATAAATTAAGTTAAGCCTCATTTCAGTTTGTTATTGTGTAGCGTATAGTAAATTGTGTATTTATTTGCAACATTGAAATGTCGCCAAATAATTCAGCTATAAGCCTGGCCAACAACATAAATAAAACAAGTCTTTTTAGCCTTTATTCTAAAAGGTGACTAAACCTGATGAGGTACAACATAGCCTGAACTTCTTCAAAGATTGGAATCTTTGATGTTGTTGTCCATTAACTTAGTTTGAAAGCATTATTGATCTGGGCAAAGTCACCAGAATGATTCTTTTCTTCTAGACTTATTTCAATGCCTGTTTGAAATGGACGTTTGCAGTGACGCAAACTATTGACAGGAGGAAAAAAAAAACAAAACCAAAAAGAATTTACTATAGCAGTGGTGATAATTAGCTCATGCATTTATATATCTGTATAAATTATTCCCTGTAAAGAAGTACTGTGTGTATCCTTTCACCTAATATACTGTTTTATACTTTAGCAAACCCCTTTGCTACCTTTAAGTTTCAGACCTGAATGTGAGAAGTCCACTGTTGGCATGCAGTGGCATTGTAAACACTACAGGGGGCGCCATAGACCCGTGTGACTGATACAGATCAGTTTTGTGGATTGTTGATAGACTTGCGAAAGTGAGACAATTCGTGCAGATTACTGTTTTAAATTGTCACAACACTTGGCTCCCCATCACCCTCCATATTGTAGTCTGTCAGAGATAAGTTTCTTCTGTGTAACGAGAGACTATGGGGAAAAAATAAAATGCATAACAGGGTTGAATAAATTGACTCTTGAGGAAGGAAACTAGCGTCTGATGGTTATTAAATGTGCTTGCATATGTGCTAATCCGATATGTTTTAAACATTTCAACTAATTTCCTTTATGCCCAATTAATACAAATGGACAGGCAATATTTAATTACAAGGGTTACTGGGTTGGATAAATGCCTATTATTTTATAGTTCCCATATTTCTGCCAGAGATACTTCAGATCAGTCTAATAATACAATTTACACTTCAGTTCAGCTATCAGTCCCACTGTGGTATAATTCACAGTCAAGACTGTGTTATTATGTGAGTAATATGTTTCTGTTTGAACTATTCAATATCTCAGGGCAGAAGTGTCTGTTTTCTTCCTCAGTCAAATCAAGGTCAGCACTGTGTGGTGTGACATCACCAGCTGTATACAGAATCTGTCCTATTAAACATGATGCTAAAGAAGACCCTTTCTAGCGGCATATATATGATGGAATGTCTTAGACATTTTCTGTCCAAGTTTTAGTTCTAAACTCTGGATGAGTTCATCATTTGAAAAGTGAATATGCATGAGTTAAGTTTTTTAAGCTTCAGACTTTTTCCCCCCCAATGAGAACCAGCATTCTATATGGCATGGCGACCACAACAGCAACAACCTGCAGACACAAGGAACCACGTGCAGCTGTGATTGGTAAGGCGGATGTAAAGCTATTTGTATGTAATGTGTTCTGCTTTCTGTGAATTGTGTAATTTAATAAGTGGCAGCACAGAGTGATATAAAAAAGTATTGACATTTAATAATGATTTCACAAGTTGAAAGACCAGACATCCGTCCAGACCAAGGCAGTGTAGAGTGCAGAGCTCTTTTATCTAGTCATCAAACAATATACCCCTACAGCATTCTATATACAGAGTCTACAAAAACTGCCCTCTGCATTGCATGTTTATACATAAAAACATATGTGCTACCTTTACTGAGCACCGTTCATGCACAAAGGGCTAAGGCATTTTGCACAGAGTGGGCACTTAAAATGTATCAACAGCCAATTAATTGCCCATTGATTTAAGTTAAAACACTTTAGTTAGAACCTTCCCAACAGTAAAATATTTTCCCCCACATCGTTAATCACTTTTCACTACAGGCATATTTTTCCAAGATGGTTCAACTTTTGCAACATTTCGACAGCTTTGGGGTCCAGTTAAGAAATGTATCGGTAGGATACTATAAAGGAATGCATTTACACCACTTCATACAGAAACAACATAAGTACTATTTATTTTTGTTAAATATTAAAAGCGATAATATTTTTTATAATACATTAATTGTGGAGAACACGAAAAGGTACAGTTCTGGGTAAATTCCTTGGGAATGTAATGCTTACATTCACCTTTAAATAAAAATGGGGAAAAAAGTCTAAATTAAACCTGAAATGATCATCTAAAACAAATATCAGAAAAAGAACAAAAATGCTGAATTGAAAGGCAAGACCAGAGCCAAGGGCAGGCAAAGAGTTAAACATTTTGTGGGGCAAAATTAAAAAGTTTCACATTTTCAAATGCAATAAAATAAATGGATTAATTGGTGTTTTAACCTTACTTCCAGTTAGTCTGACAAAAATACATTGTAAGCACTCATATTAAAAAAATGATTTATTTGCTGGCCTGGAAGCATGTTTGGTTACGTATACAGCATACATTGTACCTATTTGAACATGTTTACTGAAGCAATAGCAATTCAGTATCTTACACCAGTTTGAGGAGCCTGTGCTATTGATTGAACCCAACAACCCTCAGGGCACAAGGTCCTCCTCTGTGCCACACTCATAGCACACTCAAGACTCATACCAATACATTTGCTATGCTTTTCTGGTGTAGTTGTGAGTATATTAATGTGACTAGCTAATAATAGAGCAAAATGGTTTTGCATCACTTCCAACGTACTTTTAACATAATCATTGTTGTATTTGCATTTATTCCCTTCATTATATTAAACAGTCCTGAGTAAAATACAACAGTGGGAATAAAGCCATAAAAATAATTTGTTTAGGTTACATCTGATCTGTGGGGAATCTGATCTGATGTTTGTAGGAAAAACAGAAGCAATGAGTTGTAGTGAGGAGCTACTCTTCTACTCAAGTCTTTGTATTAACCAGTTATCTCTAAGAAAAGAATCAAACAGGATCAACAGTTCATAGACTGAAAAAATCCAGCCTTAGATGCATGTATCTACTTCACTTATGTATCAGAAATGCACACACACACACATACACACTGCTGTGCAAAAGTCTCCAATGAATTTTTAGTCTGTTTAGTCCTAAAACTTTAAAAACGTGAAGTAAAACTTTTAAAATAGTGAGTTATCTCAATGTTTTTTTCCCATTTTTATGTAGTAACAACTCGGTAGTGTACTTCTTATCCATGTAAGAACATACACACATTCATGGAATGGAACTCCTGAATGTGTTTAAGACTTTTGCACATCAGTCTATATACAAGTATATATTTTGCAACCGTTTTTACCCTGCACCCTGTACAACAATTCTATCATAAGTTATTTGCACAGCAGTAAGCCGTGCCCAGTTACAGAGGAAACCTGAAAGAGCAGCGGAGGCTGGAAGAAGGTGTTGCTGGGACAGTCACATGGCCTCCTGTTTGGTGATGGTGGGCTGAGGGATGGAGGTGGGTTGTTTGGGTACCATGGCGATAACTCCCGGGGCCAGTTTGTAATGCTCCGAGCTGGAGCTGGCCGGGGGGGACGGGAGCGGAGTTTCGGGAGTGGCTGCGGGAGAGAACATCACAGCATCCACCTGATCATCATCTTCCACTAATCACATCTTCAGCAATCGGTGAGTAAAAATCGCAACACCAAAATTATTGATCTCATCATATTTGTAAAATATTGTGAAAAATTAAAAAAAAAAAACATGTAAAAGAAACAAAGTACAGAGATAGCATTTGGCTGGATATGGCCAGCATTTGTAAATCTGATATTTAAGGTCCATTTGTCTGTGTATGTGATTTGTACAACTAAAAACTTCCTTGGGGTTCACTTTCTCTAAAGATCATACCACATAAGACTATCAAACAGCTATAAGAGCCTTTTCAAGAAAGTACAACAGATTTTATGAGACCTATAAGCCAGATTTGTCGCTCTGCTGGTAAAAGTGAATTGTTCAGCTCAATTTTCTTTCCAGCAACTTTAATATATTGTATTTAATGCCCATACAATGTGTGCTGCTTTTAACAGCTGTTTCTTAATGTTACATGGGCAGATACTCACAGAGCTGACCGTTGTGGATTGGAGTCGGCATGTTGTTGCTAACGATGATGTTGTTGCTGAGGTGGTCCTGGACCAGGTGTGGATGCAGAGAGTGAGGGGTGTGGTGTGTTTCATGAGTAGAACCTGAAATAGCCATGCACAGGTACACATTCAAGATCCATGTCTCAACAGCGCCCTCTGTCAAGCATGTAGGCAGATGCAGGTGTGACAGGCAGGGAGAGAAAGCATACAGAGCACACGCTCAGGCTCAGCGGGTTTTCTGTAGCTCCAGAGAATGCACTTCAGCGTTCAAGAATATTTTATCTTTTACTCTTCCTTTGCCCAGATTCATTTTGGTCTGAAATACTGTCGTACACCATTCAAAAAACAATGGGAGCACACAAATAAATTGCTATGAATGTTCTCACAATTTGCATGCCACTTGCTGACATGTCCATTACCCCTGCACTTCCTAAAATCAGGGTGTAATTATCTGATTTCTTGATTTCTTTTGAGTGATTTTCTTTTCGTTTTTGCCTCGACAGAGACATTCTTTCTTGAAATGAATAAAAAGCATTATGGATTCAAAGCCTAGTCTGGCACAGGTCTGGATTATGATTCTTTTCACATTTTTGGGTCAGTCTTTCAGGGTCTCGGCCCAGAGCCTCACCCCCCAGCAGCATCTCCTGCAGCAGGTTGTCTATCTTGGCCAGGCCGAAGAGCTTGACGAACTGGATCTGCTCGATCATCTGCCAGGTGATGCTCTGCAGGGTGGGCAGCAGCAGCAGCAGCTCGCCAAAGCGCCCCCGCGAGTCGTACTGCCGGTCATTGATGTAGTCCTCCAGGCTCACCTGCACCTGGTAGCGCATGCGCTTGATCTTGCCCGGGTCGCTCAGGCCTTTGGCGTCTGGTGGAGGAAGGTGAGGAGCGGGGTCAAAAAACTCTCTGAAGATAGAACCTTTCAGCCACCTCAAATTACGTTAAACCATCCTCATCTACTAAAAGGCACTAGGGTGGTTATGTGATGAAATAAAACCTGCCATACCTCTAGTCCAGGGTGATGGTGTATATTTGCTATGCCCAACTAAGCACTTTCCCTGAGGTAAATTATCAAATACAGTACCTACAGACATTAAAGTCAACTGCAAGTGATTAATAATCGTTAATTGTAAGGCTGTATGCCAAGGTGCCCTGTAATTATATTGCCAGTATTGTACCAAGCAGTAAAAACTGAACCTCAAATGGTGGTGTTACATGACAGTGTATTTTCTGCCAAACCCTACTAAATAACCATTCAACAGTAATACCCTGTCATATTATGACACCATTTATATCTAGTGGCATTCTTTGAGAGAGAGAGACAGCCATTGAAAGTTTTACCATCCTAACATGCTGTTTTCATGTTGATGTGAAATAGTTTGAGGTGTCAGTTATCACCGTACCTGGGTCGAAGAAAACGATGGCCTTCAGACAGGCATATTCGTTGTCGTCTATCTGAAGCTCCTGAAATGGCAGGACCAGCTCGTCCAGGATCCTCACTGCCACTCGACTCACTTCTAGCTCAGGGCAGTTACGGGGAATTATGTGGTCATTTCCTGCATTACAGAGCAAGAACAACAGCTTGGCGCTCAGGAAGAACTGTCACTGACAGTCACTCACATACAGGCAAATACATTTTTGTAAGTATTTCATTTTTATTATGCTAAATATTACAATTCTATGCAAGATATTGTTTTATTTGTATTCAAATGTCGGCTTAGGCTTTCTCGCCGCCTCCAAACTCTTCTCAAGACACAGGGTACAGGGTTTGATAGGACTACAGCGGTGTAGTGATGAGGTCATTTGGCTTGCTGCCAGAGGGTTCCTTGTTGAAGCCCTGGTATGACACTTGAGATAATCTGATTTGGATTGGTAAATGATTCACGCATGTATATGGATTGTGCATCAGATTTCAGCTGTTTAAACCACTCTGAATAAAGGTGACTGCGGAACAGTAAAAGTAATACTTTAATTGATGTTCTCTTACCCAACAACAGCAGGTCTTTGAACAGCACTGACCGCTTCGCTACTCCTAGGAGGAGATGTTCACCTGCATGAGCACGCAGTAATGCCACCTGAAAGAAAGAACACCTGGTTCAATTCCCAAAACTGCATTGTTACATAGACCAGGTAAAGTACCTGTCAAATGTTTACCTTCAACATAATATTAATTAACCATAATATTTATAAAAATAATGAAGTGGAATAAAATAACTCATCACGCACAAGTTATTTGAAAGCCTATTGAAAGTTTGAAAGTTATTTGTGCTCCTAGGGAATCAGTATGAAAACATGCTTTCTGCTTGCGTTGCCTCTGCCTGCTGTTACTGAGGCACCGCAGTGCCAGCTGTAGGGAAGATTTACTGAATGTAAAGCACAGCTGCTCTTTGAGACTGAAAGGGGAAAATAGGAGGTTTGGTAACCCAGAGGTTCTCCCAGAGGATCCACCTGTTTTTGCCTCAATTAACTCGGCATCCACGAATCAGTTACCAAGCCCTGTTTATCAAGACGTTAATGATTCTGGACATTCCCGGGAAAGACTTAACCACAAACCAGCTCAGCGTTTTCTGAAGGGAAACACCAAAATACATTAACTACACAGGATGGGGACTGGCAGACACGGGGCCACCCTCCCATAAACAGGCCCTTTCCATGCAAACTCTTTCCATGGATGCTAATTCATTCAATGAAGGCCTCTTGCTCAGAAGCTGAGGACTATTCAACTATTCACTTCCATTTCAGTCCATTTAGCTTGAAATGTCATAGGACAAATGAGGTGCAGTAATTTTGCCAAATTTATTGCGCTTCTAAATGCCGCTTAGTTTAAATCTACAGCATAGTGCTGTAATGACAGAACGGTGACAGAGGACTGCTTGAGGAAGTTCAGACGGGTTGGGGACTGCTTATCTCTGGGTGCAGATTAGATGTATTCAAGAGATGTCTTCTGCGCAAAACCATTGTATTCATTTGTCCATTCACTGTACTCACACCCGCAGTTCTCACTGTTTGATGAGTCCGGAAACCGCAGCGTGGCTAATGTTATGTTGCAACACTGTGGTATAGCAGTGAGGCAAAGGGCTACTAACCAAGGGGTTGCTGGTTCGATTCCCCACTGGGCCACTGCTGCTGTGCTTGGGCAAGGTACCTAACCCAGAATTGCCTCAATAAATATCCAGCTGTATAAATGGATAATGTGAAGTTGTAACCTATGTAAGTTGGTCTGGATAAGGGTGTTTGTTTGTTTCTAAATATCAAAAAAGGGAAAGCAATGTAATTACAGGTAATTAAGCCACAGTTTTCTCAGTAAATATCCAGCTGGATAAAATAGTAATCCGTGTAAGTCACTCTGAATAGGAGTATCTGCTAAATGACAATAATGTAATGTAATGCTTGCTGAACTCTGGTACCACACAGTGCAATATGGGTATGAATGGGAGCCCTTCTGTTTAAAGGTACTGTCTGCCTTTAAACAAAAGGGGGGCGGCAGTGTAGCATAGTGGTTAAGGGGCAGGACTCAAAACCGACAGGCTGCTGGTTTGATTTGATTTTGATTCCTCACAGGGGCACTGCTGTTGTACCCTTGGGCAAGGTGCTTAACCCACAGCTGCCTCAGTAAATAACCAGCTGTATAAAGGGATAACATTGCAAAAAAAAACCTGTAACTGATGTAACCAGATAAGAGCATTTGCTAGATGCTAATAATGTAATGTAATTCCCTGATTGGCTGCATTGCAGTGGCTCGCCTCACCTGGTCGTCCAATGGGAGCTCACAGAAGGCAGGGATGTACTTGGCCCACTCCACCAGCACCAGCAGCTGCTGCTTCATGGACTCGCACACGTCTGTGATGGCCGCCATCTTCTTCGCTCGGATGTCGCCGTTCAGGATGGGTACTGGTGAGGTTATCTGCAGTTCCACAGACATCAAAAACAACGGCTGGGTCGCTCAAAGAGCTGAAAGACTCAAACCTAATGCCTGATTCCAGTACATCAATGCTAATGTTCATGATAAGGATTTGTTTAGGAAATGCTGATTATTGGGATATTGGCATGTGGAGAACATGTTAGACATGTGACATTGTCCTCTCAGGATTGACCACGGAAAGCCTGGTTGACATCTGGCATATTAAATATGTGCAGTAGAATCACTAATCTTCAGGGTTTCTGTCTTCAGCAAGAAGAACAAAAAGGGTTGATACAACAAAGCTAAAGCTAAGAAGCTAAAGCAATACACAGACTGTTGCTAGCCTTTAAAGCTAGCTGCAAAGTTAGCATGTTGAGCGCATTAAAAGAGATATCCTCATCATCATCTTGTTGGACAGTAGACGTGTCTGGTATGTCCGTGTGTCCTCTCATAAGGATTGACAGTTTACCTGTCTGGACAGAGCTTCTGCCTGGATGAGGGCATTGATGGAGGGCAGACTGCTGTCTTCATAACTGGATCTTCTGGTGCTGATTCTGTCTCTCTCGTTCTGCACAGCTGAAGGGGGGAAATGGAGCAATTTGTTAAATTCAAATTCAAATCCACATCCAAATTCAAATTCAAATGCATGGTGCATCGTACACAATGTCATTGTCTTGAAATGACCTATTAACATGATATTTACAACAGAAAAGGGGTGGTTTACATTAACTTTCCAAGGTTGTGGTGTTTTGGCCTATTAGGGTTTCATGCTGTTATGATGCTTCAGAAATGTTTGTTCAGCAGCAGCCAGTCACAGACCTTAACATGCTCTTCATCGAACATTAACTAAGTGCTACCCGCTGCCATCATAGCTAGGACAGCGCTTTCAATCAACTCTGCTCCTAACTCACACACGTTTTGACTGAATTAAAACCCAGAGTCCTTGTATGTGCAGACAGACAGATTGATAGATGACCTTCTTTTTTCATGCCTGCTCGGAAACATTTCTTCAGTCTGCAGTATCGGCACTGATTCCGCTTGTCTTTGTCCACAATACACTGTCGGTTAAACCTGGAAATAAAACAGAAGGCAATGTACTGCATGTACAGAAAAGCAAATTTGTAAAACCAAAACGTCAAATTAAGTTAGACCTGAAATACGTTTGTGTTGTGACACTGTAAAGTACAAGGCTGAATTCAGGTAATGGGAAAAAAACATGCAAAGGAATCAGAAGTTTAATTTATTCCAGTCAGCAAAAATGTATCTTTGATCAAGCATTGAGGTCAGAGCTCACAAACTTCTGGAACTGGTCGCTCTATCTCTAGCCTAAGCTGGTTTGGGAACACACAGGCGCCGCTGATCTCAGGTCAGTAAAGGAGACCTGTCGGGCCCTCACCTGCAGGAGTAGACGTGGTTTTTGCGGACGCTGCGGCGGAAGAAGCCCTTGCAGCCGTCGCAGCTGGACGCCCCATAGTGCTTCCCCGTGGCCCGGTCTCCACAGATGGCGCACAGGCCTCCTGCCGCCAGGTGACCACCAGCATTCAGGCTGACACTCTCCGCAGGTGAGGAATC
This sequence comes from Megalops cyprinoides, assembly GCF_013368585.1. NCBI lineage: Eukaryota > Metazoa > Chordata > Actinopteri > Elopiformes > Megalopidae > Megalops > Megalops cyprinoides. Next base: position 35,919,447 of record NC_050588.1, on the reverse strand, counting down.
TGAAACCACAACCAGGAGGAGCCGCACATCAGGCCACAAGAATGTTCCGCGAAACAGAATTCATTCAGGAAAAATTCCTAATCCACTCACAAACATATTCTCTAATCACGTTAAGTGCAGCTCACTGACAAGGGGACACTCTGAAAGTAATGCATCCCCTTTTTAGTTGATCATTCCCGAAGTTAATCCATTGTAAAAAAAAAAAAAAAAAAAATACAAGTCCCAATAACATGGTGAAATTTAGAGAAATTGTTTTCGTTGAAGAAAAACCCATGTATAATGTTTAACGCACTTTATTTGGTGTTGAGGGAGTGAGGTGCAACACTCCCAGTAAAGGTAGGGGAGTGAGTGTGGGAGACAGATCAAAGCAGATAGGAACTATACCTTGCAATATTTATATTGGTTCAAAAATTTCACTCATCAGATTGCAGACCTTTTAGTTTCAACCAAGTATTGATGATTGCACCATTTAGAAGCAAGTAACTCTCAGTGAGGCATGCAAGCTTACTGTTATGGCAGGAGAAATTTGTTTATCTCACAGAGACAAATTTCCTCTGTGGCAAGTTCTGACTTTTTGAGGACCGTGTGTCCTACCCTTAATTAGTGTACATAAGATACCCCAATTTGCTGTGTTATTTAACCTTGATAGCATTGAAATTGCCTGGTATTTCTTTGCCACAGCTCAAGACCAAGAACACCTCGCAATTTTGCTTGATAGAACAAAGAAGGCATTCCTTTGAATTGTTAAGTAAAATTTTGTATTTTCTGAAGATAATTCACAAAGTAGTGAAGAAATGAGAGTGACAAAATTAACTCAGAAAGTACAAGGCTGTACGTATGTGATGAGATGTTAAAGCTTTGCACCAAACTATTTTTGTCAACTATCAAGGGATTCACCCATTACTTGCTTGTCCTCTTAAGCTTCTGGAATTTTCATGAAATAAGAAGATAATTATTTTACCACAATTGACTTTCTCTGGTCAAACAACTGAGTTCACACTCTATTCATTTCAATTTTTAATGGTGGAGAGGTGAGCTTCAACAATGGCAACTGTGATTGCATTAATTGATAAGATGATTACATTCAGGATGATCAAAGGGAAAAGCAAATCAACATATTTAAGCTACAGCCAATTGGCACCAATGCTAAGAAATTTCAATGCATGCTTTGCTTTTGAGACAAGATTGTATCAATTTGAGCTACCTTGACACAGGCAAAATGCATAACATGCTTTGGGTATTTGTTTAATGAATTATGTAACTTTTAAGACAATCAGTCAGACAGTCAAGTTAGTCAGTCAACAAGACCGTCTTCTCTTGTTCAGTCATTATTTTCCAGGGTTAATTACTATTCATTTTCATGTAGTAATGGTCCTAACTAGTTCCACGTTATTCACCAGTAGATTTTTTTCCCTCATAAAAATAATTTAACAGTTAAGCATTACACTGTTAGAGCTGACAATAACAATAATTGAAGTAAATAACATGATGCTTGGTAGATTTTACAGGTTCCAATTTTATAACCTAACATGCACTGAATGGAAATAACATTAGGGTAATATGAGCATAGAATCCATTGAACACTGAAGTTACTCTCTTTGAGCTGGACCCTGGAGTTGGACGTATGGGAAAAGCTTTTACATTCCCAAAAACTTGGCATCCTCTATCAAGGAACTATGGGACTGGAAGTCTATATGTACGTTTTTTTTTATTTTGAAAAAGAAGTATCTTATACTATGATATATTGTTATATCTGTAAGCAAAAAAAATCTGAATACTAAATATTTTCTTTTTTAAAAACTGTCCCCACAAAATATAAAATCCAAAGATGCGACACACGAATGAAGAATATCAAGCTGAGTGAACCATAGTGTTTTTTGCATTTTGCTAAATTGTGTCACGGATGTAAGCACTTTACTTTGTAGCCCTATTAATATTTGAAGTGATAACAAATAATAAAAAAAAACAATAACCCACAGGCAACCAAACTTCCAATCACCAAAACCATGCCAAAGTTCAGAGCTGAGCTCCCCCAGCAAATGACTCACCCGCACCCATAGTGAGCACTTGCATGTTTTCAAACTCCAGAGTGGTATAGGCCGGGTCCAGGGCCTCGCTGTAGTCTGCCATGTCCATGTCTGCCAGCACTTTTGACAAACGCATTCTCAGCGCCCCGACGCTGGGCAAAAAGACTTGTCTGTGGGGATGCGTGTGACACCCCCCCCCCCCCCCTTTCTCACCAGCCCCTCCCTCCCCGCTGGTGAACACCTCTCTGTGAGGTTGGTGTCCTCCGGTGAGCAGGGGAGTGGAGCCCACTAGTGACTGGTGGAATGGGCCTCCTCCCTGGCCTCTCTTCCTCAGAGGTGGGGAGCCTTGAGTGGGTTAATGTTTAGTCCACAGCCCCCGGTGGTGAGTCAGGACTGTGTATCTGTGAGATAGCAGAACTGAGATTTCCCTCTGTGTCCCTCTCTCTCTTCTCTTTGATAATGATAATCATACAGTTTCAAACCACTGTTATATCACTACGTGCTGGTCGTGCAGCCTGTTTTTTTTTTTTTTTTTTTACCCGTTGTCATTGTCTGAGTGAAAAGTGTTTTTCTGCTCAAACATTCTTTGCAGTAGACTCCTGAGATCAGGTAGAAGCCAGGCTGAACATGTTTGATATGAACAGCATCTTACTACACTTCATACACTATACTTTCCTATTGCTCAGCAATGAGAAAGAGCTGCTTATTTGTCTGTATGATTAATATTATTATATCATGATAACACAACTAGGAAATGATATTGAAATGCTACCTTAATAATCATCTTGAATTGAAAGAATGAGTCTAGACATGGCGGAGGCGATTTCATCTGAGACAAAAGTATGACTATGATATCTCTATCATTGAAAAAACTCAGTATGTTAACCAAAACAATGCTTATCATAAAATTTCTTCAATTCTGCATATGAAAATCTAACAAAAAAAATCTAACAACTTCACTGTGCAAGTAGAGGAGGCATAGCAAAAAAAAAAAAAAAAACCTGGCAAACATTCTCTCTTTTATTTAAAGAAGGGAGAGAGACTGTACAAAGTGATAGGTCAATGATCTTTGGTGCACAGAGACCTCAGAGCTGTAAAGCCAGGCTGGTGAATTTGATTGCTTTGATATCGGCAAATAGATACCGGTCCATTTTGACCTGGTGAGGCTGGAAGAATTTCAAGTGCAAGGAGCCAATATTTCAGCTTGATCACCATCAATAAAATCCAGGGCGGCCAAAACTGGTTGATGAAACAAACACCGTAATCATAGAAATTCCCACTGGTGGGATCCAAAAAAAATACGCTACAGCTGGGTAGCAATATAGAAATTGAGGTAATGTTGCTAGTCTTTATTAATGGGTTTAAACCATAACTGTCCTGATGAAACCTTTGAGGTAAATTGTTGTCATTTAGCAGATGTTCTTATCCAGGGTGACTTACAGTTAATATTTATTTATTTTTTACAATTTTTACATGTTATCCATTTATACAGCTGGACATTTACTGAGGCAATTCTCTGTTAAGTACCTTGCCCAAGGGTACAACAGCAGTGCCGCTGTGGGGAACCAAACCAGCAACCTTTTGGTTACGAGCCCTACGAACCCTATCCTAGACTGCCACCCCCGTTGTTACATGAAGAGAATTCTCCTTCTCCATGTCAGATAGCAGTACAGCTAATAACATGCATGAGTGTTTAAGACATTTTGTTAGCTTATGTCATAACATCAGTCAAAGCAGATACTGTTTCCACGGTTGTTTTTTTTTTTTTGCTATTGATAACTTAGTCAATAGTCTTCACATTGATACAAAGGTAAAATGATGAATGTGTTAACTCCTTCCTGCCTCAGCGGCCTCACACCCTTTAGGTGCAATAAAATCCTACACCACAGGCCCTGCTAAAGCTGATAAATAAGTGGAAACTGTAAGCGTAGGATTGCCCATGCCTATTCTCTACTATATCGCTGCCCATAGCTCCTATCTACCTGAAGGACTAGAATCTTAGAATCTGAAGAACAGCAATGAGGGGGAATGACTCTCCTTCACGGAGTATATCTTATCTTTCATGTCATTAAATACCCTATCGTCCCACACATCTTAATTTTGCTCTGAAGTCATGAGAACAGCAATACGCAGCTCAATAAAATGCAATCTGCAAGGTTAAGGCTGTGGCTAACTATAAAAAGGATAACGCGTCCTGATAGCTGCTCTCTGATTGTAATGGGAGACATTAACTCACCAGCTCCTGGACATAAATAAAGGGACAGTGCTTCTCTGAGCATCTCTTCAGTACATTGTGTGTTTTGAAAATAAAAACGAATTAATTTACATTACTATTATATACCAGACACAGAGTGACTTACATAGGTTACAGGGTTTTTGACAATTTATCCATTTATACAGCTGGATATTTACTGAGGCAATTGTAGGTTAAGTACCTTTCCCAAGGGTACAACAGCACTGACCTAGCAGGGAATCAAACCAGCAACCTTGCTACACTGCTGCCCCTTTTCTTACAATTTGTTACAATTGTATGCATATCTTCATCAAAACAATCAACTCCAACTGATTATCACCCCTTTTGCATTGTCCCACAGGTATCCAAATTTGTGAGCTGAGCACAATTCTAATCAAAGTGTTGAGTTAGGTATGCAGTGCCCTACAACCACTCTTGTCCCAATTATTTTGAAAATGAAGATAAAATTAAAATACAATTTACCAAACTTCATTATTTTCAACTATGTGTTTAAAAAAAAGAGAGTTTGAGGTAAAAGACGGAAAAAAACGGAAACTACCGTATACTAAATCATTCCCACAGTATACTAAATTCCATCACATAGTTATAGAAAAGAACTTAACTCCTCTTCGCCTTAAAGCAGAGTTAGTTATTTTCTTTTACAGGGGGGCTCTCTTAACCAATATGTGGGTCACCAGTGTGCTGTGTCATTAATGTGAAAGTTCACTTAACTTCTTTGTGTCTAATATGATTTTGTTATAATGTATCATATCATGAAAGTGATCTGTGGGCCTCATACACCAAAAGACATAAATTAAAGGTTAGGTTATGAATCTGTACAGTAGCTGTGTTTCTCTGCCCACTCTGAAAGCTGCTGATGTTTAAGAGCCTCTCAGCTTCCATGTATGATTATCTGAGTAACAAAGCCAGTGGATGCAGGGTTTAGTGCGGTTTATGGCTCTGGCTCTAGGTTCCCGGGTTCACAAGCCATATTTAACATGACATCACTGTCTTAGCATGCTGCAGATGCAAAATGCACACACTGCAACATGCCTGTAGGAGTGTATGCGACTCATTTTCACAGCCTCCATTTTCATGTTGTCAATAGATTTTATTCTGATGTCCAGCTGCTGGGGAGGTAACCCTTTCCCATGATGCATTTGGGGGGCAGCAGTGGAGCATAGTGGTTAAGGAGCAGGACTCGTAACCGAAAGGTTGCTGGTTCGATTCCCCACCGGGGCACTGTTGGTGTACCCCTAGGCAAGGTACCTAACCCACAACTGCTTCAGTAAATATCCCACTGTATAAATGGATAACATTGTAAAAAAAAACTAACTGATGTAAGTTGCTCTGGATAAGCGTGTCTGCTGAATGTACTGCATTTTTGCAGAATTGGTTTTAAAGTTGTTGTTTTTTTTGCCACTTTAGCCTGTGAGTATTTTGTGCCACATAAACCAGTGGTAACATGGTCCATACTCTAAGGATCCACTTCCACTGGATCTTTGTCATGTACTGACACACACTTTGTCCCTTAGCCACATGGCACATCCATTAGTTTGGGGGGTTTGATTAGTAGACGTTGTCTAAAAGCTCAAAAATTCTGTTGATAGGACTGCCTTTATTATTTTTTATCATATTGAAAATGTTACAAATGTGGGACAAAATTGGGTTGTGCTAGAGTGTGAGGCTGATGGTCATAGCTCGGATGATGCAACATTTCCCTCAGTTTCTGGAAGTCAACAGCTTTATTCTGCACAGGTTGTTCCTTAACTCTAAGACATGTTTCACTGCTCTGTGGAAATACTTACAATTTCTCATTTGGATGAGAAAACAGAATACTCTCCTCCCTCCTCAGTCAGAACCTGACCACCCAAAAGGAGAGAGGGAAAACTAAGCTGTCAGGCTCTGCATGATTTTTCTTTTTTTTTTTTTTTTTTGGTCAAGAAATACATGAATACAGGTCAAAGAAAAGGATTTGTGCATGGGTAGACATAAATGCTCTCTGTACATAAAAGAGACAGAGACATATATGAAAGTAACAGTTTCTTTTGGAACAAATCCTCAGCTCTTAAGCAGATATTTATTTATATCATTATATTACATTATTGTCATTTTTGCAGATGCTTTTATCCAGAGCGAATTACAATTTTGTCCATTCATACAGAAGGGTATTTACTGAGGCAATTGTGGGTTATGTACCTTGCCCAAGGATGCAACAGCAGTACCCCAGCAGGGATTCAAACCAGCAACCTTTTGGTTATGAGCCCGGCTCCTCAGCACTACACCACACTGCTGTCCTGATCATTTTATTTTCTAGCCGAAGTACATATACATGTAATTTAAAGCAAATTTTACACTTTATTCAGAGACGGATAACTCTTTTGTGATATATAAATATCAAAAGTAATAGTTGCATAATTTAACTGATTTGGTAACTCAAACATAAGGACATAATGCCAGAGTGGTTAGACTGTTTCTCCTGGTCTCATTCCATATGCAACTCATGTCACTCGGCGGACAAGTTCTGTCCTAGGATCATTCATCCACTTTGCCCGGGGCTAAAAGTCAACAATAAAGGCCTCTATTTCCCCTTCTGAAAATTCAAACTCCAGTTTGTGAACAAAGTCCTGTCTATCTTATGCATAGGAATCTCCGACCACTGACCAAACTCCATTTCAAACCACAGCCTATTTGTACTTTCCCCTGAAAGATACCTTTTCATTTCGGAGGCATGATCAGGCTGGAAGGTGGAAGAACCGCAAACTAAAAAACGAGTCAGAGGGAACGACCTCGGAGATTGAGCGGGCCTCTCGGGGGACTACCGAATATGGAATACATTAAGGACTGCTATTCCTCTCAGAAGGAGCCCGTCTAAAGCAAAACAATCCATTTTATGGCTTGGATGTGTTTGAATATTGATAAGAGAGAAAGAAGCACAGGGACAATATGCTTGCCGCAGCATATTTGGAACCAGTAAAAAGCCTGCGCAGCCTAGCTCTGGTAGATGGCGGAGATACGTGAGTATGTCACGGAGCAAGACCTTGTCAACAGATAACTATCTACAACGCCATTCAGCTTGTGCAAGCCCAGCTTGGCTGCTGCGAGAATGTCAGCGCGATACAGGTTTTCTGCTGGAAATATTAATCTGCCCATTTAATCTCTTCTCATATTTGAATCTGTTCAGTTCTGTCTTTCGCAACCGTCGCAGGGCTGTATGAGAGCCCTCTCTTTGTGCAAGAAGGCTTCCAGAACATGAAATAAATGGTGTGTGTTGAGAGAGTCCAAATAAATTTAACATGCGAAGCCGCTCCCTGCGCAGTCAAGTGTGTGTCCACCCTGCCAAGGTCTCACTGTGATCACGGATTCGATTTTGAGTAAATCAGTCAGAGGGAGAGCACTGTCTGCTAGGAATGTCTCAGAGGAGACAATGCAGTAGAGAGCACAAACTCTGAGGCACTGTGCACTGTTTTGTAGATAAATGGGGAAATGTGTTGCTTTGAGCCCAAGTCAAGCTTTGGAAAGCCATGTTTGTGCTGTTTTTTATTGGTCTATGACTTAGCAGAAGAAAGTGAAAGTACTGTGTCACAAAGGAATAAATCAATCCTTACTCTTTCCATCATAAAACTGTAATTTGTCTACTATATTTGTCATGGTAAGATATCTAAAAGCTGATATAACGATTAGATGTAGGAAAACCCAAATTTAATTGGTCAGTTTAATGTGTGACCAAGATCTGGAATTCTTGACCATCCCACAGAGCTATAACAGGTGAAATTATAACTGTATTAAGAAACTGGGGGTATCAAGTCATTGCCTCTGTGCTGACTTCTCTAGATCAGTAATTTGTATTACCTTCAGGTTTATATAATCCGGAATGATTATTTTGGTTTTCTTTTTTGTTTTTCGGGGGAAAACTATCCTGTTAATACTCACTGGGCCATTCTTATGGAGATGGTTAATTAAGGGGAAAGGTTCCAAGAAAAAGCATCCCAAGGATATCAAATTTGTTTAACCTCTTTTCATTGTTTATCAATCAACCGCATTTACATGCAGATCATAATACACAAATATTACAGAGGCCTGTTCCTTCCACCATACTGTGCTGTTGGGTAACTGTGTGCTGGGGGCTATGCTGGAGCTGTGCCTTCCAGCTCATAGGGTCAGAGCTCCAGACCAAAACACGAAACAGCGGCATGATCTGGTACCCAGAGGGCAGGTCACCAGGCTCACAGTGCCAGGCAAGAGTGTAGGGTATGATTCGGCTGGGGATTGAACCCACAATGTTATGATTCACAGTGAATACTTTGATCACAAGGACACTGAACCAGTTGTATCCATTTTCGTGGTCTTGGAGCTAGAGTGGCTGCCTGTCATGTAACGCACACTGTATGAATCATTTGGAAAAATAAATCCCAGTGCCAGCTCACAAAGTTTTTCCATGTAGGTATTTGGCCAATAAGTAGAATACAGTGTGACACATCTCCTTGTGGACCTATTGTTGCTACAATATATTATCATTAGTAGTGGGGGTAGTGTTAGTGCTAATACAGGAATTGTAGTATTGATCATATTATTTGAATTTGCCGACTGTGTTGTTTTAGCCCAGACGCCTCTAAAACATAGACAATTTTAATTTTTGACCAAATGTGTATATTTCTACACATCCTCTGTTCCTGCCATAAACTAATAAAACCTCAAGTAGCCTTTTGTACACTAAATGAGTAAACAATTGCGTCAATAAACTCTTGGATCAATGTGTTCTGTAAATCAATCATACAGCGTGATAACGCTCCCGTAATGATTAACTGCTGTTTTTGCTGAGAATTAATGTAGACTGCAGGCCAGCTCTCATCTCTGCCTGAGGGTTATGGACAGCTAACCGGGCTCTCCCCCGTGAGTCCCTCAGCAAATTAACGGAGGTTACTTCAGCCAAAATAGACCTATTTTTTGAGTCTGTCCTGAGGAATTCAAGAGAATAACCAACACAACCCTCTCTCAGATCTTTACTCTTTCAAATATTTAATCTTTACATTCATAAATTCATCCAGGTGTGGTGAGAGACAGAGATGTGTAGTTTTACTGGTTATTTAGCAGTTGGACCTTGTAAGACAGGCTGATAGCACATTTGTGAAGTTCCCCACAAAATCTAAAATCAATACCACCCCAAAAACGTTACACATAGTACAGCAAACTTAGTAACTCACAAACATTTGACCATGTGACACAAGCTGTCATGGTGTTTGATATTCAGTGGATACTCTGATTCCAAGTGTCATGTTCCAAATATGAAATTCGGCAAAAGTTCATATCTAACCCTGTAAATGTTTTCTTTACCTTGTCTTACTCTGGCTAATTACTCCTAGCCTTTAAGGTAGTTCTGCCTCATGGGCCTGCAAATCAATATTTTTTTGCTTTAATTTTAAAACTCTCAGAAAATACAATAATAGCCTTGTACACCAGTTGCATTAAATTGAGTTATTAAAATCATTGTGTTGATACAGTAAAACTGCTGAACTATAAAGATGGTCTGTCAGTGTATCTAATATAATAGTAATATTAAATGAATACATGAAGGCTTGGGAGGGTTTACAACATTGATAAATAGCGCCACCTTGTGGACATGAAACACGTGACATGCAAAACGGAAATACTCATGGTTACAAGTCACTTTTGATTGTGTTGATCATGTAGCACAACTGGAATGTGTTAGACAATAAATTAACATGTGTAAACTAATACATTAATGACAAAGATTAATCACTGAAAACACGGGATATTGGTTCTTACTTGAGCTTTACAATAGTTCTAAAGTGGGATTTTCTATCACATTCATAAATGAACATTTCTTTTTTTCCCCCCTGCATGAGCACACCCTTATTTCTGACATGCCAAATTCACTCTTAGTTGCTGATTTCACTTAACTTGAGCTTCCATGTATTAGTTATGATGTTCTTTTGCCATCTTGCTGTTTACCTAGGACCCAGGGCATGTGATATTATGATGCTTTAGGCATGCAAATAAGCATCATCTATTCAACCAAAGAAAATGACATGAAACCTCTCATGGAGCTATGCAGGGCAAAAAATACCTGTCACCAAAATTACATCAGAATCAATTAGAAATAGTCCAAAAGAAGTCTCAACAGCTGCTGCTTCGAGTTGCTTAAGCTTCCCAGCTCTCTTTCTCAAAAAACTATTCCAATACATTATTCCATCCCCCTGATAAAAAGGTTTGTGTTCACACACTGAAAATAATAGGAACTCAAACCTGATTTGCATATTCCACATTTACTTTGTGTGAACCTAATAAAATCAACAGTATCAAATGGTTGGCATGAGAAAGCTTCGCTCTCTGACACAGATTTGTTGTAACACTATGAGTCATAAGCAAAGAGACATTTTCCATTGTTCACTCATACCTGTTAAAGTGTGCAATTCCAGCTAACAATATCAGTAGTATGAGCAACAACGCCTGTCATTGTTGTGATACTCATTACTGGGAGTGCAAAAGTGCAAAACTGACCGAGGGCAAAATCAAACATGCAATCTGGGGGAAAAAAAAGATTTATTATAAGTGGCATGCGTCTGGCTTTGTGGTGGTGATGACACATGTGTTGGCTTGTTTGCATTAGTTGAGGGAAGGACCTGTTATTGACACTAGCTGCTGTCCATTCATGCCCCGTCCTAATTACAGCACTGACGCCAGCGTAGGTTATCGGTGGAATGTTCAGCCATTGAGACTCTGCTGTGGAATCATTCAGTGTTCTGCACAAACAGAAAGGTTCCAGCTCTGTTTCCACTCCCCCCCAAGAGATCTCCACAGTCTCTTTACCGTACCTGTGAGGTCTGATTACTGTACACCAATTAACCCTCATAAATACAGCAAACGGAAACAGAAGGCCTTTTCTGATGAAGGGCACCTGTGCGATTACAATGAGAAAATAAAACCCAGGAAAGGTGCTTGGATGAACAAACCCAAGTGTCTGTAAATCTGCCTGTGAAATGCGCTGTTACTCAATGTGTGCTTAGGATTGTGTGCACTTGCACTCCTGGTTCTTCTTTCAAATACCTTCAGATTTTCTCCAGTTAGTTATTCACGTCACGTCAAACGGTTCATGTAAAAGCAACTTCTGATAAATTTTGCATAATACAGGTCCTTCTCAAAAAATTAGCATATTGTGATAAAGTTCACTATTTTCTGTTATGTAATGATAAACATTAGACTTTCATATATTTTAGATTCATTACACACAACTGAAGTAGTTCAAGCCTTTTATTGTTTTAATATTGATGATTTTGGCAAAAAAGTAAAGAAAAACCAAAAATCCCTATCTCAAAAAATTAGCATATGTCATCCGACCAATAAAAAAAAAGTGTTTTTAATACAAAAAAAGTCAACCTTCAAATAATTATGTTCAGTTATGCACTCAATACTTGGTCGGGAATCCTTTTGCAGAAATGACTGCTTCAATGCGGCGTGGCATGGAGGCAATCAGCCGGTGGCACTGCTGAGGTGTTATGGAGGCCCAGGATGCTTCGATAGCGGCCTTAAGCTCATCCACAGTGTTGGGTCTGGTGTCTCTCAACTTCCTCTTCACAATATCCCACAGATTCTCGATGGGGTTCAGGTCAGGAGAGTTGGCAGGCCAGTTGAGCACAGTAATACCATGGTCAGTAAACCATTTACCAGTGGTTTTGGCACTGTGAGCAGGTGCCAGGTCGTGCTGAAAAATGAAATCTTCATCTCCATAAAGCTTTTCAGCAGATGGAAGCATGAAGTGCTCCAAAATCTCCTGATAACTAGCTGCATTGACCCTGCCCTTGATAAAACACAGTGGACCAACACCAGCAGCTGACATGGCACCCCAGAGCATCACTGACTGTGGGTACTTGACACTGGACTTCAGGCATTTTGGCATTTCCTTCTCACCAGTCTTCCTCCAGACTCTGGCACCTTGATTTCCGAATGACATGCAAAATTTGCTTTCATCCGAAAAAAGTACTTTGGACCACTGAGCAACAGTCCAGTGCTGCTTCTCTGTAGCCCAGGTCAGGCGCTTCTGCTGTTTCTGGTTCAAAAGTGGCTTGACCTGGGGAATGCGGCACCTGTAGCCCATTTCCTGCACACGCCTGTGCACGGTGGCTCTGGATGTTTCTACTCCAGACTCAGTCCACTGCTTCCACAGCTCCCCCAAGGTCTGGAATCGGCCCTTCTCCACAATCTTCCTCAGGGTCCGGTCACCTCTTCTGGTTGTGCAGCGTTTTCTGCCACACTTTTTCCTTCCCACAGACGTCCCACTGAGGTGCCTTGATACAGCACTCTGGGAACAGCCTATTCGATCAGAGATTTCTTTCTGTGTCTTACCCTCTTGCTTGAGGGTGTCAATGATGGCCTTCTGGACAGCAGTCAGGTCGGCAGTCTTACCCATGATTGCGGTTTTGAGTAATGAATCAGGCTGGGAGTCTTTAAAAGCCTCAGGAATCTTTTGCAGGTGTTTAGAGTTAATTCGTTGATTGAGATGATTAGGTTAATAGCGTGTTTAGAGTACCTTTTCATGATATGCTAATTTTCTGAGATAGGAATTTTGGGTTTTCATGAGCTGTATGCCAAAATCATCAGTATTAAAACAATAAAACACCTGAAATATTTCAGTTGGTGTGCAATGAATCTAAAATATATGAAAGTTTAATTTTTATCATTACATTATGGAAAATAGTGAACTTTATCACTATATGCTAATTTTTTGAGAAGGACCTGTATATGTGGCTGAGGTTCTATCAATGATGACTGGGAGTCCACAGTGGTGGAACAAACTAGTTTTGATCCCCTGGGGATGAGATGGGTAGGTTGGCCAGGTTTGTCCATCTTATTATACACCAGCGACCCCTGCTGGTTAATCACATACCCACAGTATAAAGCTGTACATGAAGTGTCTTCCTCCAATTTATGGCAGTGCAAGCTTGGCATGAGGACTGGAATGTGAGAATAAGCGTGTGTGTGCGCGGGCGTTTTATTCAAAAAAATGTTAAGGCTTAACCCATAAATGTTGTCAAAAAGAAAAGCTTTTGTTTGTAGTTCCATTTCAATGGGCAATTTTAGCCTAGTAGTCCATGTTAAAACATGCCTCACAGGCATGACAGACACCTCTTGTGGGTACCAAAATGTCCGTGAGGTTGTCTTTGAGGACCACTGATGCAGATTATGGCTGTGAGAGTTAAATAGCTCAGTCTCAGCATTGGTAATGAAATTACTCTTCTTTATAGTAGACATTTCAACAGATCCTATATTTAGGTCCTATATTTAAAATGCATGTGTAATTTTTAATGTTTGTAAAGCACTTTTTAAATTTTCAGCTCTTTCTTGTTTATATATACTTGAAGATAGTTCATAGTAATGTTAACTATTTAGTTACTGATTTTTCATTAGGTGCAAATTTTGTAGTCCGTTCCTTTATCTAGTTAGTTGGCAACTGGGTTGATGGTTTGTTTGCGTAGGTTAAAAAAAAGAGTTAAACACAGATTACAAGAAAAACAGCATTGTAACATATAATCGACAAAAGGGCTCAACCTGAAGATAAACAATACAAATCAACTCAAGCCAGTCAGTTTACACAGAAGTGCTTATCAGGACATGTGAGATCAGAGCTGGAGGCCAGATTTACGATATGGTAAGAGGAAAGGTCTGCATGAGGAGCAGTGAGGAGCAGTCTAAGGGGATCGGTCCCCAGAGGCCAGGGGAACATGACTGGGCAGAGCAGTGGGCAGGCTCTTGTAATGCAGAGACCTCATAGAGAAGCAGTGAGGTGTAGTGATGAGGAGCAGGGCTCCTAATCCAAAAGGTTGCTGGTTCTAATCCCTGCTGGCCTACTACTATTGTACCCTTGGGCAAGGTATTTCACCTACAGTTGCCTCAGTAAATATCCAGCTATACAAATGGATAACATAAAAACTGTAACCTATTTAAGTCACTCTGGATTAGAGTGAATGCTAAATAACAATAATGTAATGTAATGTAGTAATCCACACACCGGAACACACTCGTTAAGATGCTTTAGACCAATCAGCCTTTACGCATACAGTATCTCAGTTCAGAGCAAAGTTGTCGCCAGGAGTGTTATGGTGGGTACTGTAAGTGAGGCTGCCACAGATTTGGGGCACACCTACAGTGGGGTGCAGATCTTGGGCTGGGGACTCTGGAAATGGTGGAGCCTGAGGGTGCATGGATTAGGGGTACTATATTTAGGCGCACAGCGCACCACATTTTTAAACCAAACGTGGCCTTACCTCAGTATCCAGGGAATGGACACGAGGTCACTGTAAGTGTCTGAGACAACATGACAGGTCGATACTCTCTCTGCCTTCTGTCAACAAGGTCCTGTTTGTTGACCATGCTAGCGAGAAGTTTCTATGGTACTTGTCTGCAATAAAAGCTATGTGAAGGGCCAGTGCTGTATAACTTGGTCATAAATAACAGGGTTTTTCAATAATGTGATGGACAATTAAATTTGAATTATCTAATGACAATAAGAAGGAGGAGAAGAAGGAAAAGAATATCATATTGTTAGATATGTTTCCCAGGGTGCAGGTTTGACCGTTATCGATTTGTGAAGTTTTAAAATATAAAAAAACTCCAGGGTTTTCAGCTTTGCCATTTTTGCGGTTATAAATGTAAATCTCTAAAGGCATAGCCAGGATTCAAGCTGAATCTTTTAAAAATAGTGCCGCTGTGGCCCAACAGAGATAGACGACGCCAGGAATCGGGGGTTTCAGCCATAGGCTGTAATGTGGGATACCTGTGCATATGCAGAGACGTTTAGGCCCATAATTACAAATGCATGGTTGTGACAATTCAACCACAAATTCTTTCCAGCAACATACAGTATATCAGTTACCCCTCTAAGATGTGTGGGAGGACTGAATGATGCTTAAAAACTATAAATCTATCATGGTGCTGGTGGCAGGCCACCTATTTACATCGGAGATGTAAATTTTTACCTGTAAAATGACAGCATGGACTCCAACACTGTAAAGACCTGCACATTTGTTTAGTCATTCAAGTCCATTTACTGTTACTGTGAGAGCTCAACATGTGTCTTTTAATGAGTAGTTACCCACATCGTACAATGACCTGAGGCATACACAGACTGCACAGATAAGTAGCAGCAGGCTAAAGACAGTCTTGCACATTGACTCCAACGATTGGGGAGAATTTAAAGCATGCGACTGTTGACAATATCAGGGAGGAAGTGTGACTGTTATGTCATAGAGCTCTCTCACTTTTGGGATCTGATGCAACTACTACGTCACAAGTCTCTCTCACTTTTGGGATTTGAATTCAACCCTTTCGCCCTCTCCTGCTCCACCTGGGCATGACACACCACTCCAGATTTCAACGGCAGCACATTGGTGGTGGGGAAATGAATAGAGAAAGGGGAACTACAGAAGCGTCGTTTCTCAAACAGCCATAGCTTCACTACTGACGGATTTATTGGAGGATCATAAATGTACCTTGCCACGAATAGAGAGGAGTGTGGAGAACAGTACTTTCTGCTCAGAATGTGTTCGCTACAGAATGCGTTTGCCAATCTGATCAGGAGAGGGGCTGCAATCAAATCCCTCTGATTGGCTCTGGTCTCATGTTAGCCTTGGTAAATGCTTCTGATTGGTTGTGGTTTCACATTAGCCCCAGCAAAATGCCTCTGATGGCACAGGTATGACATTAGCCCCAATGTCCTCCTTCTTGACACTAATAATCATTTCAGTGCTTTTGGTATGAGTGAAAGGCCTCTTGATGCCTTTGCCAAGATATGAATCAATTGGAAATGCTACACATGCAAAAAATATGCAGTAAATCCCTTTCCCCAGCCAAAGGAATGCAAACAAATTTTATACCATGATGATACAATATACAGCAAAATGAATTACTTTCTGTCTGTGATTTTTAATTAACACAAAGGAAAAACACATCAGTTTTTTATGTACTTCCCAATGCTGAGATTCGCTTTGAGACTCTGTGTCACTGTATTAATACATAAAATGGAACATAGGTCTAGAGCAGGCAATGATACTTAAAGCAACTGAAAAATGGGATATCCTACACATTTCAAATTAGTTTGATAGGAGTGATGTTGAAACTTAAATTCTGTTTTACATGGATAGAGCTGCTGTTTTGTTTTGAATGAATATAATACACACCTTCCCTAACATCCTAACAATCAAATGTGTTGTTTCACTGGTGACAATTCCGTTTGCATCATTCCATTTTTTATATTTGATATTGTCTAGTGAATATTTTACAGACGCCAATTTCATTTAGCTCATATTATTTTAGAGATGGTTGATTCTGTACTGTAATTCAGTTATTTTACTTGTGCATTAAACATGATGGAAACCCAAAAAAAACCAAGAGAGAAAAAATAAACTAAGAAAATATGTATATGGCAAACGAAATACACTGGGAAGAGTTTTATTTAATTGTAGGAAATAATAACAACAATAACAATAAAATGTTAATTGCTTTAAAGGCAGTACTCAGAATTTTGTGCTTTTTGGGGGTCTTTCTTTCAAGATTTTTTTTTTTTAATTTTCACTGTCCCTTCACTTTTTCCTGTCATCACAATGGTAATGTTTACTTTGCATCATCTGATTCCTTTCTCAACATTATTGCTAACACCTTATCTTTTACTCATCCAAGCCATCATCCCAGAATCACTTTAATAAGCTGAATTCTTCAAAGTCTTATGCAGCATTTTCAATCCGAATTACATTATATAAACACAGAGACAAACCGAAAAACCGTCCCTGGTGGGATAACGTGAAAGTAAATGAGGCCTCAAAACACTTTTTTTTTAATGCAGAAAGATTGTTATATCTGACAATATTGTATTGGTGTATTTATAACACGGTGACTGCATCATATTATGTCTCTGTGTTTTGGGAATATTTGAATATTATCTGGACAACAGGGGTAATAAAAGAAAACTAGGCTCCAGTGACAGGTTTGTCGTGGCTCAGAAACAGTACACATACATTTGTTATTCACACAATTTACATACACTCCAACTGGCATTGTATGTCATTTAATAAGCACCTACACTTTGAGAGTCTGGTCTTCTAAACTAATACTATAAACGTTTTTACAAATCATCTTGTTTGGTCTTCTGCTGTCTCCCAGATCTCCCCTTCACACTCATGTGGATGGAGTATCCCCAGCTTCCATTGTGGTTACGTGTTTTTTGGTTACATAGTGCGCTTTGTAATAGCTTTAACCTCTCCTAAATTGATGATGATGATGTGTCTAACACCCACAAACATGGATGCAGTGTTTTCTCCACCAGGTGGACAGCCGAAGACAAACAAATGCTCCTCTCCCATCTGCACAAGTTCCTAAAACATCAGACTCCTCAACACAAAGCTAAAAGCTAAAATGTAAGTATTTTTTTTTTTTTTACAGAACAACCCGTTCCAAAGTCTCTTTCTTTTCAATCCAGCTCAGCGCAAAAAAAAATAATTCAACACAGCAAAAACTCACCATATGGAGTGTCCATACTCGTGTTGACCTGTGAGTTAACATTGACCATATCTTTTCGCCTCTTCTTCGAAACTGGGGTTTGTCTTTGGCGTACTTTTTAAACGCTGTAATGTGTGAAATGTAGCAGTTTGGCCCAGCTTGCTTTGCTTTGTGGAAGGTGTTGTTGGCGCAAGGTAAGGCCCGCTCTCCTGCTGTTATCTTATTGATTTTCCTGATCTGTACAAATGTGGGTGGAGAGGTTAAACAGTAACCAGGCTCTTATGGAGACCAATCTATATGGCAGCCGTAGCTATAGCAACAAGAGAATTAACATACAAATATACTTTTACTGTCATTTGTTTTTTTTTTTTGCTTTGGTCTTCATAATTTGTTCACATTTATTCACATAAAAGACAGGGGTTTCAACACACTCTTTGGGATATAACCCACACCACGAGTAATCCTATTTCTTCCCCTGCTACACTCATTAGCCTGATAAAGGGTGACGTTTGCGAGTGAGTTTCACTTTTGGTTTTTCTGTTTAATTCTGTGGGTGCCGAATATTTAAACCACAGCGGACTTCACACTAACAAATTTCCCGGGGAAATATACATAAAACTGGCGCTGAAAAAGGTTCAGATAGGCGCATACACAATCTCTCGTTCTGAGGTCTGCAACTTGAGTGTAACTTACACTAACTGGCCTTTCCATTTGTTAAAATATGGTACCACTTTACATTCAGCATTTCCGTCAAGTTAGATGCTCCTAAGACGTTCATCAGCACAACATATATAATATAAAATATTTATAATCAAGGTCTTGCGTGAAGCAGTGCATCGTTTCGTGCTGAATGCTGTGGATCGTTAGCAGAAGTTCTGCATTGTCTGGCCTACAACTGCTCGGTGTGCAAAGACTTCTCTTTATAAAGAGCGCGTTGTGGTCCCAGCCAGTGCCTGCATTCCGTTGGCTTACACTCTGAAGAACTGAGAGTTTTGCTGCTTTCGCTGTAAGACGTGAGGATAAACATGGAAAGTACACAAAAAGATGAATGAATCAGAAGACAAGTGAATGCAGATAATAGAAGGGCCAAGCCTCGCTTGGACAAAGCACAGAGACTGAACACAGACAAGCCTGAAAAACAGTTAATGTTTATGGGCTTTCCAGATTTAAATATATCAGCATGGTCCAAAATAAAATATCCAGATACAGTACCAATAATACTTATGTAATGCTTGTAATAATCCTTAATTTTTCAGCCACACTTGTGCACTTACCTCTCATAAATGAAATTGCATTGCTTATTGCCTTGTTGATTGAAGCTTGTAGCAGTGCAGGCTTGGTGGCTGAAATGTGATGTTTCTCACAACTGCGATGGCACTAATGATTCAGTATCTATACTAAGCATCTGTCAAATTAATAAACATAAATGTAAATGTATTTATTACATAGCAGCCGTGTGTAAGTATACATAAACCTTTCTATATTCCCTTCTACAGCCTACAGAAATTAATGAAATATCTGGATTTAATGTCTTTTAAGTGTAGAGGTGTGTAACGTGAAAATATTGATTCAGGAAATTGGCTTATAACCAGAGGACTGCTGTTTTGAGCCCCAGAAAAGGCACAGCTCTTGTTTACTTGCACAGGGTTCTTTGGATTTCTTGTGTTAAATATCCATTTGTATGAAGGGGTACAATTTAAGCTAAAAGCTTTGTAAGTTGCTATGAGGAAGGGCAGTCAACTGTATCCAGGATTATTAAGGCTGTTCCTAGCACAATCGACCCCCGAAAACAGGCTTAACCCAATTACAAGCTCTCCAAATTTCATTTATTTCCACATAGCCATTTATTAATAAAGCAAAACAAGCACCTTTGTGTTATTTCTTATAAGTTAACAATCAGTCAATCATTCAATAATCAAAGGTTTCCTTAGGATACCCTAAGCTTACTTGTCTAAAAACCTGTCCTTGGGTTAAGTCACAGGAACTTCATCAGACCATATAGTGGTGAAAAACAGTTTTTATCAGCTTTTTATGGCTTAAAAGCATTTTAAATGAGACAATTTTACAACATAAATGCCCCGGAAAGACTTGACTGAGGAGTTGATGAGGCGTTAAAACTAGTCGCTCCACATCAGTCTATTCTCAGCTTGTCAGGCAGAAACAATGAGGCTCTCTGAGCTGACCGCACGCGCTGCTAATTCTCTCTATACCTTACCTTTAACAAGACGTACCTCCTGCATCTTAGTAATTGTCAAAAGCTGTTTGCGGAGACATAATATTTTTTATTTAATGCTGTGGTCATAATGGCCACGGTAAAAAGAGCACCTGGGTGACGTGACATCAGGTATCCAATGAATTCTGACTGTAACTTCTGTTCATTTATGTTATTTTCCTTTAGATCCTTCATTCTATAATAGGAATGTAACCAAGACTGTCTATCTAATCTTGGAACACCCCATCCAAATGCACACTTAATTTAACTCAGGATGGAAAAGCCACAACTATTCATTTTTGTTTTTGGTGCAAACTTTTTTTGTCCAGGTTGTATTGGAAAATGTTCCGTTTTCCACTTAACTTGTATGTCAACAAATGTCTGGGTTATTAATTATCACATTATCTTTGGAAAATATGAAGGCACCTGATTTTTCAGTGCATTGTATTTTGCAGTGTTAAAATGTAATATGATATAATCTGTGTGACTTTCCTGTGAACTTCATTCACAGTGTATTTTTTTTTTTACTTACATATGAACTGGGGGAACGGCCAAAAGCTTATCTAGAGGTTTAAAGCCGTGAGCAAATATTACACTGTGGAGCACTTTTTTGGAAGCTGTCCTGGAGAAGTCTTGATTGTATGGGTAAGAGCTCACTTTTCTCCCAAAGGATGAAATTTGGACAAACTCAGTTCCCCCTTTACACTGGCCTGAGAACCTGCAGTTTTCCTAGGTTTGCTTTTAGCCCAAACCAGCTCTTCCCAGAATACCGGACCTGGGAGGCTTTCCCGGCTCTGGTAAAATTCCCAGGTCTGTTTTAATGTAAAAGTGGATCCCATGATTCATTATTTGCATACATTCCACTTCTCACTTTCTGATCCACATGTCTATAACCGTAGAAAACCAACATAGAATAGAAACCCAGCTTCAGCCTGGGGTAGAATGCTTGGGTTTTCAGATCAATTCATACAGTCCCTATACTTTCACAGATCTTGCCTGTTTTGCAAGAAATCACTAGAGCTGGCCAATGATCATATCATTTCTAACAATAATGAAAGATGTCAGATAAAGAGAGATAATAGATAAAACAATAAACCAAATTAAACATAAAACACAGAATATTACCGTGAGAAAGAGAAAACAGACCACAGAGCGTGATGGAAAAATATTTCCCAGTTCCCAGTTCTTCAATGGTCTCTACATCTAAAATGAATTCATATTAACTCCTAATGGTTCTTAATGAGTCATAATATAATATTACAAATACCTTATCTACAAGTGAGGTAAAACAAAAGGATAGTGTTCAGCCATTCTTCATACCTTACAGTCGAGTGCCAGTATGATGGTATGGGTTCAGAGAGCAGGACAGCAGTGGTTGGCATGTTGGAGTAAAACCTTTGGAAATCGGAACACAGGGGATCTCATTGTTCCACCACACCACACCCCCAAACATTCACCATTCAAATCAGAGTAAACACAAGTATATAATAGCCATAAATTCTGCATCTCATTTTATTGTTTTCATTAGTAATGTACTGTAAATAGTCACATTTAGAGATCTTTGTACATAATTTTCAAAAAATTGTGCGACTCCCAGCAATGAAATAAAAAAAAAAGGTTTAACCACAGCTGAATTTTTTCATTTTATTGGCATTATTCTCAAAATAATTTATTTAAGGCTCATGAATAAATATTAAATATAAACCACCATAAATAAATGCTTATAAAAATAAACAGGTACAGATACAAGTACAAATAAAAATACAATTATGAAACATAGTACCTACTAAAAACAACTATGATTTTAGATCACTAATCACACACTACTGATATGACATTTGGTATGCTTAGAGGTACCCCAAAATTTCCATCTTTGAAGTTAAAGGGGTTCTGGTTACAATTAAATATTGCAGACAAAGTTTAGATAACTAAGCTCTCAGGTCTGCTGGGCATAGATATTATGCTCATTGTAAACTACTTCATCATTCTGCATATGTTTATGACCTGATATGTGATTTAAATTTGAGTACTGAATTTTTGCAGATCTTATTTTTTTCACTCCTTACACATCATTAAGGGTACCACTTGATGAATCAAAAATGTGAAATACACAAAACATGATAACACATATTCAGATTTGTTTCTCAAAATGACAAAAAGTGCTGTCATTAGATTGGGTAGCGAACTAATTTTAATCTTAGTGTCTTTGTAATTGATGTGACGGTCTTGGAATCCACGCCATTATGAAAACACAACACATAATTTACACGAGAAACAAATACACTGACACATATGTTAGCTGTTGCTCATTCTTATTCACTGAATGAGTAAATTGATTCCTTTTTCATTCCTGTCAATATGTGTTCACACAGTATTGTACCAGCCGGTGTAGTTTTCACACAAAATCAGCATCTAAATATTGCCACAATAGGGAAATTTCCGTAAAGGGTTAGTCACTCTTTTGGTTTCTTGGTAATAACTGTCACAAGCTCTGTAGATCAATATAATATGAATCAGATTCATAAAGGCTCAAACATCATGTCATACACCAGTATTCTAATCACAATTTTGCAATATGAAATTATCACTATCTACATACCAAAACAATATTTTGAAATTTCCTTGAAGTTTCATGTCAGAGGAATATGGCAGAAGTCAACCCCAAAAGCTGTTAGTATTCCCTGTTAACTCATTTCTCATCAAAGACACTTAAGTCTTTGGATACTTAAGTCCATGATGCTTCTAAGGTAAGTCATGTCATCAGTAGGAAGCATGTTTAAAAGAAAAACTACTGTGCCAATTAGGAATTCATTTCAAATTAAATGAGCCAGTAAAACTATTATTATTATTATTATTATTATTTTATTTTATCTGTGTGTTAAAATTCCAACAAGTTTCTGGGTCTTTTGTAACATATGAAGGGTTTATGTGCATATCAGCAGGCATGGAACATCATTTAGACTGTGCGAACATCATTTGTTGTGAGGGGAGAGCAAAACTTACAGAAGCAAGACATTTTGTTATATAAAAAAGAGGGGGACCTAGAGTGCAAGTCTATGAGGCCTGACATCACTGTGGTTATTGACATCAAAGGTATTCTAGGTATTCTTTAGAGGCTGTTCAAACAGTTGTCTCAGTGCACATTGTTGTAAGGAGTGGTTATATTTTGTTGCATGCATTAATGAGTACTGAGTGCACTTAGGTCACAGTGTTATGTTAAAAACGCTCATTTTGGATTGTATCGGTACACTCAATACACCTACACTTAAAGGGCTGTTAAATGCTCCTGGTTTACTGTTTGTCCTTGACTTTGATTAATTAATTCCAGCAATTTTTTTTCCTACATTATGAGTTCAGTGGTCACAGTGATAATAGAATATTTGTAAGAATGAATAAAGAAAACTTCAATTTGTAAGTCGAAAGTAAAGACAAACTGTGAGCATTGAACAGATTCCATAATGATGTCTGGCAGTATTATCTGGCAGCTGGAAAAACAGTACAAATTAAAATGGTCTTGTTAACTGACAGTTTACAAAGGGGAAAAATAACCTAAAGTCACCTGTACCAATATCAAAAGACATGACTTTCCATGGCTAGCACTCAATATCTAAAATGGAAAACAATGAGGAAAGACTACTAGCATGTTTCAAAGTTGTTTCAGCAAGGCATCCAACTTTGCCATGTATAACAACTACATTCATGCTACCATTTTTCATTAAAGGGTGATTCTTCAACTACTGCAAATATAATGCAACACTGAGAAAATAATCATGTAAAAAATCATAAACTAAATTAATTTAAACTAATAATGGAGAACAAAAATAGTGCCAGTAGTAAATGTAAGTAAACTAAAATATGATTTTACTTAAAATAAAATATAATCTATATAATCGTTTTTCTCTGTAGATATATGCATTTTACCATCTAGACTAAATATATTTTTTCTTTAATTTGACTTAACAATTTATACTGCATTCTAAAAAAATAACTGTTATAAAAGATAGGCTTATGATTGCACATTTGATGTGATGGTAATGACAGACGAATTGCAATAATGGCAGTCATTTTCACCTGTACACCTTAACTATGTACTTCTGTTTTCTTTAAGGCTCCAAAATGTATATTCACGGGGTGCCACGCAAAAGTAAAATGTGAAACAACGCTAAATTCATTACCATCTGTTCATACTAACATTCAGGTGTGTTACACACTGAGTGACACTTCATTTGCTAAAATGTATACCGAATGCAAGACAAGAGTGCGCAAATGAAAGCATTGCAGGGCAAAACCAAAATTACGTCAGAATGTGTCATATTCTAAATCCGAATGCTCTTTGTGGACGTTACCGTTTCACGCAGCTGAAGAACCGCCCCATGGACTGAAAGACTTCATGCATCCCTCCACAACGAGGGGATACCAGTGGAAGTCCCTGACAAACCAAAAGGTACGAATGTCTTCAACCACCAGAATGTTAGCCGTTGATTCCGTGTGCGGAAATGCTCTTATTTTCACCCTGGTACCTGCATGCTTGCCTTTATCTTACTTACTTCACAATTAGCACACGATGTCCTCAAACATCACTGCATATATGTTGAAGCAACAAACAAGTGCACTGACACTGAATGCTGCTGCACATCGTTTGCTATATGTACTTCTTCTTTAAAAACCAGTAGGCGAAATATCCCATCCCTCCCAGGGAGCCCATGAGGAACGAGGCCCCGAAAAAGGACGGGGGCTTCTTCTTCACCATCCGGAACGCGTTGGGGAGCACCGCGGAGAGGAGCGTGGTGTGGACGTCCCCCAGGACCTTGCGGAAGGCGTAGCGTCTCTGCACCTTCTCAAAAAACGACCGCAGGTTGGGCCGGCTCCCATCCTCCCAGTACTTCTTCGAGAGTCCTAAGAATTTCAGGCGGTGCAACGTGGCTCCCAGGCAAATATCGGCTAAGGTGAAAGTAGGTCCACAAAGCCAAAGCTCGCATTTTTGACCTGGAGTAACAACAACAACAACAACAGATTTACAGCTCATGCAAAGAAGGTGCATGTCCCTAATCACTTCCATTAATAATTAATCCACATTTTGAGAGAATTTCAGTTCCGCCAACCTTCTAAAGACTACTTAATTTCATTCATGCTAGATACACTGTAGGACAAAGATTTTTTGAGAAGTTACTTACATACAAACAACAGACATACTGTACAGAACAACATGCGAATATCATGAATGTATACTGATCTTTATGTCCAATAGAGAAAGCCAGATGCAGAATGTATTAACTATAGCATAATTAGAAGTAGTAGGGTGATTATCAGCAGTGACTAGCCAAATTAGATGAGCTAATCTCACATGAACACCCTCCATTTTCTTACTTAGCATTGCGCTCAAATCCAATAATATCAGGTATCATGTGTGTTTACCTAAATTTGCCATCTACAGGCAGTGAAATACACCCCTTTTCAGCTAGTTAGCAGTTATGATATAGGGAGTAATGAGACAACATTCTGTTTAGGCACAGCAGCAACCGACCTTGATATTCCAGTTTCCTTTTTTCTAGCTCAGCTTCCACTTGATCCAACACCATTGCCAGCTCCCCAAGGATCTTATTCAAGTAGTTTACATTGTCATGGTCCAGCATCTTTGCCTGCAGGGAACAGCATTTATGACCTCCCAGTCAAGGAAACAACCTGATATGATGCAAAGCCAATTTCAATTTTACAGCCCATTCCCCCTCAGACCCTTGGGGCTGAAGGCAGTTGAATGACTTTTCTGGTCTCTGTTAACAAGTGACACACTTCAGTCTTGGTATTAGGCCTGTGGTGCATCAAGCATTTTGGGAATCTCTGAGGCAATCTCATCCCCCTGTCTGTTTATGTGACACCTCACACAAACAGACACATACATGCACATGCACATAAAGTACAGATGCGATAATAATTTAATTATGGCCTAATCCTATCGTGTCAAGTCAATGTTGACAGATTTTTTTCTTGACAAAAGGGCACTGCATTCCTTATGCTTGTATGTCTGTCTGTACACAACTGATCTCAGACATGAATGGTCCCTTTCAATCCAAATTTTCCCATGAGGGAGACAGTGCCCCTGGCTAAATATACAGTAGATTGAGTGCATTTAAATTGATTGATATCCACTCATGGCATATGAAAGGTAGTGCAACTTTGTTAGTGGTGCATTTTGACTGCTAGATTAAGTCTGCACAGATAGGTGCAGCATCGGAGGAGAGTCAAGACTGTACAATTTCTGACTGCTCTTGTGTTTGCTGTTTACTGTGCATTTAATGGCGGATGATCATTTCCATGGCAACGCTGACGTCGCTTGTCCAGCAGGGAAACGCTGTATCTCACCATGAGCTTCTTCTGCTTTGACAGATAGGGCTCCGTCAGCGACGACTCCTCGTGGTCCAGCTTCATCAGCTCAGATGCAGCGTGGGCCAGGTGTCCTGTGGGGAGGGAAAGCAGTTCACCACCGACTCACCCTAAAACTGCCACTCCACCGCCCTTTCTCCACAACATCACTCTTACCCCAAAACTCTCCAACCGCCCTTTCTCCACAACATCACTCTCACCCCCAAACTCTCCAACCGCCCTTTCTCCGCAACATCACTCTCACCACCAAACTCTCCAACCGCCCTTTCTCCACAACATCACTCTCACCCCCAAACTCTCCAACCGCCCTTTCTCCACAACATCACTCTCACCCCAAAACTCTCCAACCGCTCTTTCTCCACAACATCACTCTCACCCCCAAACTCTCCAACCGCCCTTTCTCCACAACATCACTCTCACCCCCAAACTCTCCAACCGCCCTTTCTCCGCAACATCACTCTCACCACCAAACTCTCCAACAGCCCTTTCTCCACAACATCACTCTCACCCCCAAACTCTCCAACCCGCCCTTTCTCCACAACATCACTCTCACCCCCAAACTCTCCAACCGCTCTTTCTCCACAACATCACTCTCACCCCCAAACTCTCCAACCGCCCTTTCTCCACAACATCACTCTCACCACCAAATCCTCCCATTGCTTTTTTCTCCACAACATCACTCTCACCCCAAAACTCTCCAACCGCCCTTTCTCCACAACATCACTCTCACCACCAAATCCTCCCATTGCTTTTTTCTCCACAACAGCAGTCACCCAAAATCCTCCAACTGCACCTTCTCCAGAAACCATGGTCACCCACAAATACCCCCCCCCACACTTGAACCAGAAACCACAGTCAACGCAAATCCTCCCACTGCAGTTTCTCCAGAACACCACTGTCACAAATTAATCCCCCCCCCCCCACACACACACACACACACACACACACACACACACCACTTTCTCCCTCTCCACCCCCGACTGTTTTACTCACAGCTCCTGCATGTTCTCAGCAATGACCAGACGGAGAGTAGGAGAGTGTAGGAGAGTGTAGCACATAACATGGTGGGTCTGGGCCACAGACCAGACAGGACTGTGTTAATCTGTGACCCTGAAATGCCTGTTCTTTGCAAGCTATAGTGGAGCGTTTGATCTAAACACTAAGCAGCTTTGTCCTTATCTCTGAGCTTATACGTTTAAGTATTAAATAAGTGTATCTTTATTTGCATTCTTACAGAGTGTTTGTCACTAATTACAGTTACCGCCAAATCTGTGTTCATGCAAAAGTAATGTGTATATGTGATTGTACCTTAAATTAGTCACTCAAAGTTCATGCATCATTATGGACAGACTCCCCCCAAGCAGAAGTATATGACGCCTGATTACAACTAAACATTCAAGCGCACCTGTTTCTGCACCTTAGAAAATGCAAATGCTTTTTGGCACATGTTAAATAAGATTGATAAGATGTATTAAAAACCCTATTCTAGCCCTTATGTAATTACATAAGTGCATGTTTTTCCCCACATAAATCTCATTAATGTTGTTAATGAACTTTCATCTTCAGATCCCTTTGACAAAGTAGACCATCAACTCAATCATTTACTGCAAATAAAAGTGCTTTCCCAGCACTACAACACTTCTGGCAGCACTAGCTCCTTTGACTGATTTATGGAAAGCTGAAGTCCATTAAACCGTATTACAGAAGCAGTTTGGCAACGCTCTGCAGGGAAACAGCATGGAAGCTCTGATGTTAGGACCCTCACGTTACTGCCAGCCTCACAGCAGTCTGTAGTAACTGGGAGTTCAATCCTAACAGTTTTCACACTCGGGCTACACATTTTTGTTAAATGCTTACACATGATAAGCCTCTCGTTTGTAGATTCAGCAACTATATTACAGTATGACAGCCATGTCCGTTATTATGAGCTGCTGTCCAACACAATGCACGGACAGAGATTGCAGGACTTGTGTTTCGGTCACCTGTGAGGCAGAGCAAAATGTAGCGAAAATGCAATACAACGCAAACCCACACGTTATCTGAAACGCATACAGAAAGCTTTGAGCCTGTGTGTCCCTGTCTCATCTTGACATTGGCAATAAACAACACACAGCCACAGGTCTGCACTGTACGCAGCATGTCTTTGAAATTAAAATGGCATGCTGCAATGCGAAAGCGCAACCTTAAATCAACCTTTCTGTCGAAAGAGTTCCTGACTCCTGGCCTTCTCCAAACTCTCTTACTGACCTCCAAGACACTCTTACTGACCTCCAAGATAATGTGACTGCCCTGGGTACGCTATTGTCTAACACACACAGACAAATATTGCAGGTCTAGTGTTTGCTTCCGCCGTGCAACCAATGATAGTGTAACATAAGAATGTGATATATATAATGCATACAGTATATATATAATATAATATATAAAAGTAATGTATAATGTAACAAGAATACAGTATAATGCAAATTCATACAGAAAGCTCTGAATCTGTGTAGCTGTATCTCGTCTTGGAATTGGTGATACATAGCACAGAGCCATAGCCATGTACTGTAATATTAAAATTGAAAAGGCATGCTGCAGTGTGAAAACACCTTACTTCATAAATAATGTACAACAGCCTAAAATCATCTTTTGGTGAACCAATCTCTCCTATCGGCCTCCATAGTAATGTGACTGCCCTGGGTACAGAGGGCCCTTCCTTTCACGGTGAAAGTCCCGCATGTCCCCGAGCTGCGGTCACTTACTGCGTATCTCGGCGGTGGCGTACTTGGGGACCATGGAGTCGGCGGTGAGCTCGGGGTGCAGGATGCAGCCGTGGGTGTAGGCGTCCATGGGTAGGCCGTCCAGCAGCTCCCGGTACTGCTGCACGCGCTCGTGGAGGGGTGTCCCGGCGTCCGGGATCAGCGGGGCCACCATCTCTGCGAAACCCCGCACCACACAGACACGGTCACCCCCCTCCCCTCAGTACCCCCACAGCAACAGCAGGTCACTTAGCTGATTCTGAGGTACGGCTACCGCTTCAGTGGCGTCTCGCTGGGTGAGTATGGCTGGAAGTGGCTCTGTGCAAGTGGCGTATGCTATCGATACTGAAAAACTTTAGATAATTCAGCATTTGTCTTCTCAGGTCTGAAAGGAAAGGTGCACAAGCTCTCCAGAAATGTCAAGCACTTCATTGCCGTTTCAACAAACAATTTCTACAAAGCCTTTCTCCACAAAATTCTCCTTGAAGAGTTTATTTTTGAGCTTCAGTGCCAGTCTATTGCTTGCCTAGTGCAATTGCTAGGTTTGGAAAGGCTTGATGAAAAGGCTTGAAGTGAACATGGCCTTTGCCTTTTCTTTAGTACAGTACAGACCCTCGTTTAGCATCTATTAATTGGTCAATTGAACGTGAAGCATGTCTAATCCAATCAGAGGCCCTTATTTGATCTGTATTGTTCAGTTCCCTGTAGGGCTGTTGTGTTCATTTGTCTGCTGATGTAACTGTACAGTCCTCCCACATCATTTCTGCAAGAGGACCTACATAGGATATAGAAGCAGTTATTATTTAAACATTACCTGTGGTAAGATTCCAGCGTTGTAATAAAAGTAATACAGTGAGCTGTAACATGGAAAATCAACAGACAGCACCTAACCGAAAAGATGTACTGTCTTGGCATCGAAAGAGGGAATCATAACTACAGAAGCTTTGGCAGGAGTGGCTAGTATACTTTAAACATTAGAGAATAATTGTTGTCCTAAACATTAATATAGAGTGAGTCTAAAGTGTATAATGTTAGTCAGATTTCACTGCATCAATATTTTGTTCTAAAAATGTCTCATTTTCTATCTGTCTGTTTTCAGTAACTACATTATCCTTCTGAGAAGTTCCAGTCTAACAAAGTGCACTCGTGGAAGATGGGACTATGCACAAACATCTGTGAATCTGGAGAGATGCGCCTGATTAAAACCTGCACAGACAGAGAGGAAACAAAAACTCAGACAGAGCGCAAGAGGTTCGAACCCTGGACCTTGAAGCACAGAGGTAACAGCACCTGCATAGTTTGTGGCAAAGCATGAACTGTAGTATATTAAAACCAGAAAAGGCAAGTGTTCTTAGAGAAGTACTAATATAAGACAGTATACACATAGTGGGGAAACAACGTTTCACAACTCAGGATACAAATGAAACCATCAACAACAAAAGAGCAACTAGCAAAAAGGAGCTGTTATTTTGAAGAGAAATACCTCCCACAAAGTTTGTCTCCAAGTACTCAATAATCTGGTTGTAGTCACTGACGATGGTGTCTCCGTGGAGGAAGACTGGCACCTCCTCGACCAGGTTGAGCCTCATGAACCAGGGGTCGTTCTGTTCGGTCAGCGGGAGGCTCACATCTCGCTCCTCGCACAACAGACCCTTCTCGTTGACGACCAGTCGAACCTGTGGCCACGAGAGCAACCATACTGTCATCTGCAAGCAAGAGAAGCACCCGTGCAAAACAAAGTAAAAACCAATGATTTCTCTCGGTTGGAACCCGGTTTCAATTCATTCTGTTTTTACAGCTATATTTTTGTTTTATGGTTTTACATTGGCATTTTAGCAGATGCTCTCATCCAGAGCGATGTTATCCATATATATACAGCTGGATATTGGCTGAGGCAATTCTGGATTAAGTACCTTGCCCAGGGGTACAGCAGCTGCACCCCAGTAGGGAATTGATCCAGCAATCTTTCAGTTCCGAGCCCTGCTCCCTACCCCTATGCTACACTGCTGCCCCAAAAAAGGTTTGAGAAAGGAGCATTACATTACATTATTGGCATTTAGCTTATACTCTTACCCACAGTGACTTGCATAGGCCACAATTTTGTATCTTAAATATGTTCATCATACCAACATACATAAAGCATGTTATGTGGCAGTGGTGTGGTATATCAGTAAAGAGCTTGTAACCAAAAGGTCACTGGTTTGCTCCCCCGCTGGGGCAATGTTGTTCTGCCCTTGGGCAAGGTAGTTGACCCACAGTTTCTGCAGTAAATATCCAACTGTGTAAATGGATAAAAATTCTGAGTTGCTCTGTATAAGAGGGCCCACTAAATGACAATGAGGTAATGTTATAAGTTTTCCCTTTATTCCTTTTAAAATGATCGAGCCATTCATCATTCGAAAAATCTCACTCTCCTAACTGACACTACATGACTTCTTATGTGGTGGATCTGAATTAGCACAAGTCAGTCAACTTCATCCACCTCAGCTTTGCCTGTGATAATCCATGGGCTGTTTGCCAGTTCTTAGCCCTCTATAATTTGGGCCTCTGCATGCATGTGTTTGTCATGTGTCATGCCTCTTTCCCTGTGGGCCACACACTCAAAGCCTCCAGGGCTGTGACATATTGCTGATGATATAACTATCCCAGGCCTCCCTGTGAGTAGCGCTCAATCTTCCTACCACTGCACGCACCCCACAAACATGGCCACAACTCAAAAAAAGGTTAGGCCAAGCCATAAGCTGCCTGACATCTATTTCATTGTGCTGGTCCAGCACTTTTCCCTCAAAGATTTAACTTGTCGTTTCTATAAAGAAAAATCACTCACTAAATCATGTGGATGAATTCAAAGGACTGTAAGGCACTCATCCAATCTTATGCCATGTGCTTTGTCCTCAACCTTGAATGATGAATTTAGGCGAGTGCTGTATACTTGATTTATTACACAGCACAATGAATTTGTCAGTTACTGCTTTATTGATGATAATTGCAGTGTTAATGTCAATAAGTAACTAGAAGAAAAAAAATATTTAAATTTAAGAAAAAAAGTCCACTGTGGTTAGGCTGTATGTAGGCATGACCTACAACTCTAGGTTGACCAAAAATGGCTAACATTCAAGGCAATGCTGCAATGATGGTTAATAGTTAATGTTTGATTTAATCCATCCTACTAAACTAAATAAAGTTATCAGTCACCTGTTACTCATATTAAAGACCATATTTAACACATTTGTCAATACAGAGAACTACATATAGTATCCAGACCAAGCCATGCCAGATATTACCTCCTTAATAAATATAATTCCTCAGTCAAATTTTTAACTTAAAAATGTATACATAAAAATATATCTGATTCCATTTGTTTGTGAGTTTTAAGTATAATAAAATGCAACAAAAATATACCTCGCAGCTCTCCTACAAGTATGTACTTTCCATTTTCACAGGAGAATTCATTTCTTAAAATTACTCTGATCTGACAGGAGAGAACCTGCAGCAAGAGGATGAGATGCCAAATCACTGATAACAATTTCTAGTAGAATCATCAGCTCTATGCTGGATAATTATACCTGCTGACGTTTTGATATCAGCCCGAAGCATCCTTAATGGTTCTCTGCACAACCTTCTTATTGGGAAAGGGCCTCACCACAGGAGAGGTCCTTAAGTCCCACTACTATATTTCTAATGGGGTGGCAGTGTAGCATAGTGGTTAAGGAGCAGGACTTGTAACTGAAAGGTTGTTGGTTTGATTCTTCATGGGGGCACTGCTGCTGTACCCTTGGGTATTTAACCTGCAGTTGACCCAGTAAATATCCAGCTGTATAAATGGATAACATTGTAAAAACCTGTAATTTATGTAAGTTGCTCTGGATAAGAGCATCTGCTAAATGCCAATAATGTAATGTAAAAATTAATCCACCCAGCACCCATGCTTTGGTCAAACATTGTGTTGTCAGGGAATTATTTTGAGGAAAGAGGCAACTTAGATATTTTTAACCCCAGTCAATTTCCTGAAGCTATGTCAGTCATAACAAGAATACAGAAAGTAAGAATCTCCATGGTGACACTGCTAGCTGCAGTATAATCAAAGCTCATTGGAATTCAGCCGCAGCAGTCATCCACCCTGTGAAGCCAGTGTGACCGCTCAATGCTATTGATGCTAACAACGTGCTTACTCCAGTGATCACAGCACAGTCACCGATTTAAAGACCGATCTTCAGCCACCGATGGCTCTCTGGCCAAAGCTGGAATCCACGGCACAAACGGCATGGTGGCACAGAGAAGAACAGGGAATTATCCTGACAGATGTGTGAACCACACAGCAAATCTGACACACAGATTAACCCCATTGGCTTGTTCCAAAACCAAGACAGCTGAACCATGTCGGTCTTATTAGGGCAATGCC
Source organism: Megalops cyprinoides (assembly GCF_013368585.1). NCBI lineage: Eukaryota > Metazoa > Chordata > Actinopteri > Elopiformes > Megalopidae > Megalops > Megalops cyprinoides. The sequence continues at coordinate 35,885,942 of NC_050588.1, read as the reverse complement.
CTCCACATGTTTTTGTGCCTGGTGGAATAAATCCCATGAGAACAAGTCTCTGGAAACAAGGTCCAGGAGGAAATAGAGGTGAATGATCCCAAAAAAATATGTTGGCAAAGATGCGGTTCTTTATTACCAAATGCGTGCACTGATACTGTACGTTGTATGTTGGCCATCCCATTTAGTCTTTCCAATAGACCTTCAGGGGAGCTTGATCTCTTCATGTAACTCATAGCCATTCATTTAGTGTGCACGATCGCTACACAAAATTTGGCCATAGTGAATGAAATTACTTGCTCTTTGTTTTTGGTGTTTCTTAGATACTTATGTGAGATTTTTACCAGCTTTAAAGGTTTTTTATACATTATGTATTCTGGCATCTACCACTTCATGGAGTGGTGGGATGTGTGTTAGTCTTTGAGCAGGACCATTGCAAAAGTTGTGGATTTGGTCTAAATTCTTGTCTATGTTAGGGCTGACATAACAAGTCAAGCATCAATTGAATGCTTGTAATTTAAGTATTAAGGGTGATGGATATCTGTAAAAGTACCAGCTGACTATGTGAGAGAGGCGACACACACATTTTACAGTGAATGGAGACTGTAAAGAGACAATGTCTCCTTATACCTTTACATCATTTATGTGCCAAAATGACAACTGAAAAGGAAGGCAAATGTGTTACTCCCTCTTTGCGCAAAAAAGTGTTAAGGATATTATTATTATTATTATTATTATTATTATTATTATTATTATTGTTGTTGTTGTTGTTGTTGGCTATCAATGTCGAATAAGTCTGATATTTATATCTGTTAACGTAATTAATAAACAGTGGTGGTAGCACTTCTTCTACGAGACAAACACTGTTCATTTGCTTATCCGCTTACCCTTACCTCATTTTAAATAAATTATTAACATCACTTCATATTTTAGATCAGATATGGGCCGTGGTTCCATTGGGCGTTCAAATGAAAAAGACATTCACACTTAGAAAAGAAAAAAAAAACACCCTTCGCCCATATCATTAAAAAGCGCTTTGAATAGAGAAGCCAATATTGATCATGATTCTTAAAGTAGCCTAAGGATTTTTGACACACGCGAGCAGGATGTGTTGTTACTATGCCTGCCTGTGGAGAGATGTCAACAGAATTTTACTCCAGCTGCCATAAACGGACGACCATCGTGTCACCGCAGGCATAAATCAAATAAAAAACACAGGAAGCGTGTATCAATAATTGGCCGTTGCTTTGCGAGCTGAAATGACAGGAAGAACCGCAGTTCCCTCGCGCGACTTACCTTCTGAGAAGTGAATGACTGGGTCCAGTGGTACAAAACGAGCCTGTCTTTGGAGAAGACTCTCTTGGGCTCTACAACGGCTTCCTTCCTCTCCTCTTCCTCTGCGAATTTGCAGTCTTCATCCATGGCAGATATGGGCCACCAGGTACAGCTGGTGGGGGTAACGTTGTTGGAGGACGCCATGACGGAGGAATGTGCGTGTGTGTGTGTGTGTGTGTGTGTGTGTGTGTGTGTGTGTGTGTGTGTAAGAGAGAGAGAGGTAGGAGAGGAGAGACTGGAGTAGAAGCGAAAGGGAGAGCGAGAGAGATTTCAGCACCGCGAAACCAGTATCATCCTTTCAGCATCACAGCGTCGCACGAAAGGCGAAGTCCTTGCAAATGTACACTTTTGGCATTAGAGTCGACATCCGATAACGTGCTCAGCGCCGGGTCACGATCACGGCCAAAGCACAAGCTCACTCAAGCATCACGGCAAATACACTATAAAATGCAACCGTGTATTACATCATAACAAGTGAACATGCGCGGTGGGCGTTTATTTAATTAATTTATATATCTGAGACGGTGTCCCTGCATTTACGTTTTAGGTGTCTCCAGTAAAAGCAAAATAAATTTCTATCAACGATGAAATATGAATTCTTATTAATGAGATGAAACTGAACCATAAGGATTGTTATTAGTGATTAACACCCCACTGTATAAAATCATATGTGTTCCGTATGCTGAAACAGACTGAAGAGAAAAGAGTTAAAAATCTATCGTAGTAGAATATGAGAAATGAGTTAAACATATATTTACAATTGTCTCGAATTTCAATCAATAATTTTATCGGGATGTGGATGCAGTACTCAACTGTTAATATATTTACGTTTAATGGGCTCATAGGCAACCTTTCATATGGACTTGGCTCTGTGGTTCTTGCCACGTCAGCTTCTTCCAAATGTATTTTTTTGTCTCAGAATTTTCAGAGATTTTATATGATGTAGGATGTTTTGACGCATAAAATCAATATGATATTTACACGCCAGTAGAGGGTGCTATTCAATCTGAATAAGGGTACCACTGTAATACAACTATAATACTGTTGGAATACAGCGAATTACTTTTTTTTTTTTAACTTGGTTGTGTCTATAGTGTCGCTTACTAAGTAGTTTCAAGGGCTGCGATGAATTCGGGATTGTATATTAAATTAATGTGTCCGTGTGTGTGTGTGTGTGTGTGTGTGTGTGTCGCGCGCGCGCACGCACGCACAGTTCTGCGCCAGACCACCAACAGAGTCCTTGAATTGATACACAGCCAGAGATATCACGCTCAGATGAGTCAGTTACTGTAACCACAATGTGAACCAAACAAGCAGAGTGCATTTAGCACCACATCACAATAACAGACAGCACTGCGTACACGTGTGGTATGCCACTTGGTGTGAAAGAAGAGCATGTGTGTGTCCCCATATAAAGAAAAAAAGATCAATCAGTCAGGTCAATGGAAAAAACCTGTTCAAATCATCTAAACACTGTCAACCTCTCAGTAACTGTAATTTATTTTTTTTCAGTCATGGGCCATGAACTCAGAAGTCAGGCAGAAGTGGAACCTCTACTTGATGACCACTGAATGACACAAGTGTGGCTTCACCGTACGCATATGCACCTTCTTTGATGCCTTCCGTGGAAAAGGAGACCCCTGACAGATCAAGCAGTATGCAGAAAGTAAGGTAAGTCAGCTTGCCAAGTGCTGACAATTTGTTTGATGTGTCAGTTAATTCTGAAACGTACGTGAAGCTTATCTATGTTACTGAAGAAGCAGTGGACAACACAGGAAATGGCAACAGGTCTCTGCAATACATTGGACAGTGAACATTCACTGCTTGATTACAGTCTCACCAGGCAAGCTGACTTTGTGACGTTAGTTGCTTGTGCTCAGCAAAGGTTCTTGTCTGTCAGTGCTACCACAGTCATATCTTCAGCTTTGAAGTCAGTTTCAATCACTTGCTCCTCACATAGGTCCAGTGCACCCAGATCTCCAAGCCTGATTGCAAAATTAATTATTGAGCAATGGTCTGTCCTAAATTGCTTTGTAAATTAGAAAAAAAAAACCTTCAAGCCATTAGTTTCTGTATTTAGGAAAACATGCACACAAAATAAGTGCTTTTAAGATCAATATGTGAAACTACTGTCAGATTTATTGTTACCTTGTATTCTCCCTGAGAAACAAAAACAATTGTTTAAATAAGTTTTAAAAAGTGAAAAAAGAGCAAACCGTTAATGGTTTGTTTGATACAAATACAAGAACTTAAATAGAATGTTTTCTGCATTAAGTTAATGTTTCACAGCACATATGGATACATAGTCATAAAGTTATTAAAATTAATACATTTTCAAATTGCTACCATCAGCTTTGCTACCTGTAAATGCCCGTGAATAGCTCTTAAAAAGGAATATTACATTACATTGTTACATTATTGGCCTTTAGCAGACACTCTTATCCAGAACGACTTACATAGGTTAGGCCTACAGTTTTTTTTTTTTTTTTTAAGGAAAACTGTTAGACTGGACCTGAGAACCTGAATATTCTCCGTAGACTGAACTGGCATGAGAGTACTTGCACATTTGAAGAAAAAAAGCATTAGTTATGGTTAGGGTTGGTAAATAACCTTTTTAAAACTTTTTTTGTTGTAAATATAAACTACAACATCAAAGTTGAATGATCTAAATGAGACCTGAATTAAGTAAATGAAAGTAATATGTTCTAGAAATGTGTTCGCTCAAACTTTCCGTCGGCTTTCCGTACTACCAACTGGTCATAACGCTATTAACAACTCTTTCATAAGTCGAAGGAGTATGGTCATGTTGTGAAGAAAATTAAAGAAAAAAAAGAGTAAAGCAGAACAGTTATCGTAAAAAAAGGTTACACAAACGTAAGTAGCTGTCTCGGGAGTTTAAATAATCTATAGTTGCGTGTGATGCATCTGATGATGTCCAATTCACCTGACAGCTTCTGCTTTTATTGAAAGTGCCGCACATTCCCGCCCTGTCGAGCCTTGACAAGCAGGATTGGATTGTATTTTTGGATTCGTCTCTGGACCTGATATCAGTGCGGCTCTTGTTTAACAGTCCCACCACATCCAGAGGCGATAGAGGAAGCTCCGTGGGGAGATGAGGCAGGAGGAGGGTTTTTTAATACCCTCCTTTTTAGTATTGAAACAGGTCCCGGGCTGGTTGACAGGATGTAAAAAAGATAGAGCGTAATGACAACGCGGATTTTCCATCCGAAACTACGGAAGAATCGCGATTTCAGAGCGCGTTTTAAATGGACATGTTTAAGCTCGACTACGCGACGGTCGGTGGAAAGCATTTGGAGTTCATCGCAACTTTTAAACTGGGCTGTATGAGAGATGGAAAGAAGTATGGAGTAATATGCGGGAGGGAAATAAGAAACGGAGATAAACCGTCCGTTTTTAAACCAAATGGGAAACTGTGTCGTGAGAACACAACACGATGGAATAAACTAATGAATGGATAAGTGGAAACAAGAATTGCCATTCGAAGAGAGATGACTCAAGAGCGCTGAACGCATAAAGGGAGGGAGTTCCAAGTCCTCACGATTAAGTATTTGGGTGGGAGTTTTCAAATACATTAGGAAAGTCTGCTTGATTTTACATTCACCGCAAAAAGTGGTATCGCCTGCCTTTAGTTAGGAAAACATGAGTGGAGGTCGCTTTGAGTTTGACGATGGCGGAGCCTATTGCGGCGGCTGGGAAGGTGGCAAAGCGCACGGGCACGGCATCTGCACCGGACCCAAAGGACAGGGAGAGTTCTCCGGATCCTGGAATTATGGGTTTGAAGTTGTTGGGGTCTATACTTGGCCCAGTGGAAACACGTACGAGGGCTACTGGACCCAAGGGAAGCGTCACGGTCTTGGTGTCGAAACCAAAGGTCGCTGGGTCTACAAAGGAGAATGGACGCACGGTTTCAAAGGAAGATACGGCACGCGTATCAGCCAGGGCAGCGGCGCCAAGTATGAAGGAATGTGGAATAATGGGTTGCAAGATGGATACGGGGCAGAAACCTACGCAGATGGCGGTAAGCAGGTTATAGGCATGGCTGACTGAAACATCTGCAAGTCCCTTATTGATTCTTTATTATCTTTTCTGAAACCTTATAGGCATGGATTTGACAATATACCCCACTCTTGGCTTTGAGGATTGTTTCAGGCATTCCTAGTCATTTGTCAGGACATTTAAATTGTCTGTGCCACACCAAGACAAACTCATGGCACACAGGAAATGCATTGGCATAGGGGACTATCACCTGCCCATGTAAATGCTTTGTAACCTCCAAAAAGGTGTCAGTGAAGAACTTTTCAGTTTAGGGAGGCATTTTAGCAGATTTATTATTTCACCCAGAGTAGCTCTGTGCTCTTGGTGTCATGTACATTGTCAGAGTGAAAAAGCAGATCTTTTGTTGCCTCGAATGACTCTGGACACAGCACCAGGATTGGTGTGAAGTTATGAAACATGAAACTGCTGTGTGGCCACAGATGTCCATTCGTATCTCGCTCATTACTAGGGAAACACTAGCTGCTGCGAAGTGTTAAAGAAAGAGAGAGAAGTTAGAAGTGATGATAATTAGTATTCTCTGTGATCTGTGGTGCTGTTCACAGGCTGTGCTTAGAATTCATATAAAATAAATGGCATACATTTCAATATTTCATAACACGAAAAAAAAATCCATTTTGCACCATTCATTATGACTAGAAAACGATGAATCATGAGGAGATAGTGTAATAGTTGACAATTTCTCACATAGTGATAAATTTGAGCTGTAACTGGTTCAGCTGCAAACTCAGAATGGTGTCCCTTAAAGTTGTCTGCATATCACCACACAGACCAGAAAAGGAGAAAAGTTGCTCTTTCCTCTATTTAGTGGGCTCTGTTTAGTGTGTTGGACCTGCTGGTCCATGCATCGTGACACGGTGTCCTTGTAAGTCACTGAATGAAGGCCTCTCCAAAGTAAATACATATTTTTGTCTAGTGCAAAGCTAGTGGCATTTTCTGCCCAGCAGGCTTTAGAAAGGTTAAAGTGATACTATTGTCTTGACTTTCTCGTTGTGTCCTGAAGTAGATTTATGTCTTCCCAGTAGTATTTTTTGGTGACTGATGAGATTAACCTCGACTGATAAAAAGTCACTCCCTCAGAGGTAAACTCCTTTGAAAACTTGCACTCAGAGACATTAGATTTAATTTTAAGTTCAAATGACAAATGGTTTATGTCAAATGGAATCAACAAGGCTTATGTTTAGAAGTGAGGTCCCCTTTTGGCCATTTTTGTAGTTGTTTCAAAACTACTGTGTCTTTTTTTATAATACATTATTTCCCCCTTGTAAATATTCTCTTCGACACATGTTTCTGACTTTGTACATTAAAAGGGCTACCTTGTTCTTTGTAAGAACAATTATGAGATGTTCAACTCTCATATGTAGCTGTTGACCATCCTGACTCCAAAGGCATCAGCGTGAGAGCTCATAGATGATTGGGATTGTGTAATGGCTTGTCTGGGATAGATAATGAGAGCGCATACTGTCCCTTTGGCCTCGTTCTCTCTGTGATAAGGAATTCAGACATGTGTAGTTCTACATGAGGAACACAATCATTCATGCCCGGTGGTCAGTTATATGGTACGTCACGCCTAAGAAGCATTCGGTGCTTGGTACATGTGACATACTGCTTGTACTCAGGGATTTTTACAGCACTTTGACACAGCTTTGATGATACAGTGAAAATGGCTAAATTTGGTTTTCAATCAGACATGGTGTTTAGTGTAAATTTAATGTGGACGTAGTTCTGAGTTCGGTTGAGACAGTTGGGTTGGTGTTTTGCCAATCATTTTCCTTCAGTGTATGATGTGTTTAAATATTTAAAGAGGTGCCTGCTCATTTTTCCAAGATATTATCTAATGTGTTCTATTTTTGTTTCTCTGGTTTAAGACCACACTGTACAGTACAGGAGGTTTGGTAGGCCATACCATTACTGTATATTTGTCCTCATCCAATGTCATTGTTCTGTTTAGTATTGCATTCATAACACCACTTTTATGGTCATGGATGTGATAAAAATTTATGTTTTGCTTTTTAAACTTTATAAAATCTGAGCAAAATATGATGTTGAAAAATACAATCTTTGTGCATTTTGAGAGTACACACTATACTTCGTCTAATACAGATGAAGTAAGTGCCACTTGGTATGAGTCTAATGTGAAAGGTATAAATGACGAATAAAAGATCAAAGTCTACACCCCTCAGTCAAAGTTAAGGAGACGCTGCGTTTCAGGAGAATTGAGAAGCCCTCTCTGTGTTTGTGTGTGTGTGTGTTTGTGTGTGTGTGTGTTTGTGTGTTTGTGTGTGTGTGTGTGTGTGTGTGTGTGTGTGTGTGTGTGTGTGTGTGTGTGTGTGTGTGTGTGTGTGTGTGTGTGTAACTGACCGGCGTCTCTGTGTCCGCCCAGGCACCTTCCACGGGCAGTTCACGGGCGGCATGCGGCACGGGTACGGCGTGCGTCAGAGCGTTCCGTACGGCATGGCGGCGGTGGTGCGCTACCCGCTGCGCACCTCCCTCACCTCCCTGCGCAGCGAGCTGAGCAACGGTGCGCTGCTGCATCAGGAGGCCCCTGCCGCCGGGGCCACCGCCGCCGCCGCCAGCCAGGACGCCCCCGCGCCCCCGCCCCTCCTCCGGGGCCCCGCCCGCGGCGGCTTCGCCCTCACCCTGCAGGCCGACCCCGAGGCGGCCAAGCCCAAGAGGAAGGGCCTCTTCCGCAGGGGGTCGCTGCTGGGGAAGCTGAGGAGGGCGGAGTCGCGGAGCTCCCTCTCCAGCCAGAAGAGCAAGGTCAGCTTCCTGCGCTCCGACTCCGCCGTCAGCTCGGCCGCCAGCGACGCCAACTCCACCGGCAGCCTGGGCGAGGAGGCCGAGCCCGGCGAGGACTTCCCGCCCGTGGAGGCCGACATCGACGCCACCACCACCGAGGTCTACATGGGCGAATGGAGGAACGACAAGCGCTCGGGGTACGGCGTCAGCGAGCGCTCCAGCGGCCTCAGGTACGAGGGCGAGTGGCTGGACAACCAGAGGCACGGCTACGGCTGCACCACCTTCCCCGAGGGCCGCAAGGAGGAGGGCAAGTACCGCAACAACCTGCTCGTCAAGGTCATCAAGAAGAAGGTCCTCCAGCTCAGGGGAAACAAGATCCGGCAGAAGGTGGACCACAGCGTGGAGGGGGCCCTGCGGGCGGCAGCCATCGCCAAGCAGAAGGCCGAGATCGCCGTCTCCAGGTGGGGTGCTCATTACATTGCTTTACGTTACATTACATTACGTTACGTTACATTACATTACATTACATTCATTTAGCAGATGCTCTTATCCAGAGTGACCTCCAGCACACAAGAACGGAAGTGTATCCATTCAAGCTCAATAAGCAATCGTGTCAGTGGACGGTGGGTACTCATATGGAGGTGTGACAAGGAGCAGGGTGAACCCAAATGTACAGATGACTCGAGACACAAGAGGTTTGGTTCAGAGAAAATAAAGTCATCTCTACTGGAAACTCGGGAGATACAATACAGACTTGGTATAATGGTACACACGCACACGAGGCGTGGCAACTCAAGACTGAGCAACAGTACAACAGAAATCTGCTGGCAATTGAACCAGTAACCTTTCAGTTACAAGCCCTGCTCATTACAACGATGCTACACCGTCACACCAGTCTATTTAATCCAGTCGTGCAATCACAATACTCATAATTCACAAGCTGAGATGCTTGCTCCAGCAACCCTCTTAAGTAAAATGTCAAGATGTCATGTGAATTCTTGCAAAATACATATCCAGTAGGGTATAGTATAGTGCAAAGAGCATAATAATAAGTTTGTGATGAACCCCAAAACCCACCAATACATTTTAGCATTACTTGACCATGCATTTCATTCAGTGTTTACATTATTCATTTGTATGAAAACTGTGCCCAGTAAGTGCTTGTCCTAGAATAGCTGTTTCAGGATAAACCCTCCTACCTCTCAGATATCATTAAGATATTTATTTGAGTGAGGAAGAATGAGCTGTACTGGCTGGGGCGATTTGGTCACAGGTAAACACAGACCACCCAACACACATTCCTCACATCTAATCAGGACACTTACACACACAGTCTGATATCTGCATTTGTGGTGTTTGCCATGGAAAGTATTTCATCTGTCAGCTTTAAGGGAGAGTTCAGCGGAGTCAGTGTGATTAAATGTCCTTTGGTGAACGTTTGGCTCATCCTCAGGTTTCCTGGCTGTGGCCTCTGCCTCTGCTCAGAGCCTGTAGGTGTGGGTCCACCAGCACTGCAGTCCCAGGACAGTGTGTGTAACCATAGCGACAGAGCAAGCGGAGATCATAAGATTCATGGAGTGGAATATGTGCTAACAGAGACGGTGGTCTTCCGGGTGACCTGATGGCTACAAAAAAAACATTCAGGGAGAAATAAAGACTTAAGGAAAATAAGTTTCTGTTCAGCCCTGCATCAGTCTGTGCTGATAGTGACATGGCTTGGCATCTCACCATCGCTAGACATCTAACGCGTCAACGTGGATCACTTTAAATGCCAAAACAATGATCACGGTGACTCACAGCAATCTATATTTGAAATGTTAAGTCAGCAGAAGAAGACAGATATTCCTGTCGAGTTCAATAGCCGTGCCATGGTGTAAGGTTACACTGTCCCCCTCATAGCTTAGCAACCCACGCATTCTCAGAAAATAAGCTTGCAGTGTGTGGAGTCTTCCCACCACTTCCTATATGTGGCCTTCATATTAAAGATGGGGAGTGTCTAAGAGACATACAATATGAGCACTTCCCTGTAGCTTTAGTGCAAGTCCTGGCTATGCATAGACTTTATGCAAAGCAAAAGTCATGTTTGGGTGTAAATATTGTTCTCCATGTGCTGTACGCTTAAAAATATTCATGACCACACTTTAATTGCACACCATTAATTGTAGTGTGTCTTGTCTATTACAAAAGCTGCGTTTCACAGAACAATGAAGTGATCTTACGGAAATTTAAAGGAAAGGCCAGTCAATAGATGTGAAATTATACATATAATTATCTTTTTACACAATCACCCGATATGGAGTTGACCAGTCACTTTGGGTTTTAATAACGATAACATGAGCTAACGTAACATTTTAAAGTCTGATGACTTTGTCTGTGCTTCTGGCAGTAGGGTAGGTGAGGTGGGAGTAATTATGTGTCAGTTATCCTTCTACATTTCAGCTGTGCTGTCAAAGCACATACAATATTCAAACCTGCTGCCCTCTGAAAATGACTCATATGTCCCCCTATATTGCTTTCCAGTGTTTTTGTCATTTTTAATAAAAGTCATTGTAAAACAGGTACATATTAAAATGTATTGTAATGGTCTCTCTGTACACATGGTTTTAATCAAATTGGAAGTAAAAAAAGAAAATCCGAAATTTGAATGTACACCAATGCAAAGCAGTGAATTATACAAAAAAATGCCCATTATTAAAAACAGAGCAAAGTTTACTTTAAATACACAATAAAAACACTGGATGCTATGTTAAGTATGAATCTGGTTTTGTCCCTGCCAGACTGAGTGCGGCTACAGTATGGAAAAAGT